>NC_091987.1:77443082-77762663 GCF_044704955.1 Pristiophorus japonicus | reverse complement strand
TCGCACCTTCCAGGTTCTCACCACTCTCTGGGTAAAGTTTCTCCTGAATGCTTTATTGAGCATATATGATGGGTTCAAATGAAGAACTGGGTGGAAGCAAGGCATAGTGTTGGGTCTTTCCTTCCTTCTCCATATGCTCTGCTTTCTGTCTCCCCCAAATGGAGTTAAGAATTCACAATTCCTGTTATCAATAATTTGAGCAAAACAATTTTATATTCAGTTGACATTTTCAATAAAATCATCAACAAGAGCAATTCCATCCTTATGAATGCCAACCTGCATCCTAGCTTTCCAAATGCAGTACGTTCGACCACTAACATTTTTCTCCATTAAAATATATCTTTCAGTTTTCCTTTTATCTCTCGTAGGGCTGGATTTTCGGGTTTGGGTTTTTTTTTGGCCAAAAACAGTCGCGATACGTGAAAATTACCGTTTTCACTGCACTACCGATTTTAGGCCGAACTTTTGGCCTTTGGGGTCTGTGTTCGAAGAGAGGCATTCCACGATTATTCACGGTGCAAAACGTGAATTTTGGCAACTTTAGTGCGGGGTCGTTTGCGCTGCGAGAGAGGCCTTGGGAGAAGGGAGAAAAAATTCAAATAAACATTCCAAAGACATTACAAGATCCTTAACTAACTAATCGCTGCAAAAATAAAAACTTTAACTTACCTTTTTTGCAGGTTTTTGTACTTACCGCTGCTGGCAGGGCTGTACCGACAGGTTGTACCGTCGCTGTTCTGAGTACGGTGTATGGGTCGGGAGTGTACCGAAACTCGGACAATAACACAATCCAAGTCGTTACACGTCCGTCACACCTCTCCCTGTCTGTACGTCCCATCGCCGACACAAACAAGGAGCCGAGGATCCTGGGTTTTCACCATGGAGGCTCAAAACGTGGTGAAAACCCGGTCACAAACCCCTCGAAAATCCAGCCCAATGTTTCTCAATGCTTCAGCAGCACCAGTCTTGTGCATAAATGTTTCTGCTCTACAAGACATAGTCCAGAATAATTGGCCTGTGATTTTTCTTGAATCAATCTCTTGTATAACAGCAGACCAGTGCTGCTGAAACAAAAAGGCCACCGTTGGTAAAGCTGGGTGAGTGGGTGACTGGAGGTGCCTGTGGTTCCAGTCCCAGCGGTATTATAAAAACTCATTGAAAGTGTTCAAAGTGTTTGAGGGTGCATTTACTTTGCTACGCAGAATTGTGTTTACATGGTTGACTCTTAATGCCCTGAGAGCAACTGAGAATGGGCAATAAATGCTGTTTTGCTGGTGTCACCCAAGAACATTTTTTTTTAATTGCTTGACTCATTCCCTGCTGGAACATTAACTGTCCTGTCCAGGAAAGACCTTGGCACATGCCTGAACAGCATGCACAGAGTTCCCTCCCAACAGTTAGAAATGTAGGGGGGAAAATTCAACTTTGGCGAGGGAGCAAAATGGGTGCTAGGAAATCACCCACCCATTGTACACTCCGCCATATTTCCCTTTCCATTCAGCCCCTGCCAAAGTTCAATTGTACCTCCATACATGTTTGGACAGCAGTCAGGGTCAATTACCTCTCCAAGGAGTCTTACACTGCTTCGCTCCAGAATCAGTCCTTAACTCCAAATTTATACCACAAGTTCTGTGTTGGTGCGAAAAGGGAATGGATTTGTACCATAATTCTAAGCGTAGTGTAAATGCACCCAAAGAGATTAGCTGTGAATTTCCACGGTGTTTTCAGTGGTTTTTCTTCAAAATCAGGGCATTTAGTTGGACAGCAAAATGGGGAGCAAGTAATTCCCACTGGTTTTATGCGCAATAATCGGTCCCCCCAGATTTCCGAATGTGATTTGGCCATTCCTATTTTTACCCACTGTTTCCAACCAGTGCATTAGCACATATTATAAGGAGGGCAGCTCAGAATTTCCTGGTTTTATGCTCACAATGCGCTAGGGATGTCAGAATAAGAAATACAAGCCACAGTTGTTGCCAAGATCAGCCGAGGCAGTGTATCGTATTCTGAATTGAGCACATAGTTTTGGTAGTTAATACTACGGCTTCGAACGACTTTCCATAGCTTTTTTTAGGCATAAGAACATAAGAATTAGGAACAGGAGTAGGCCATCTAGCCCCTCGAGCCTGCTCCGCCACTCAACAAGATCATGGCTGATCTGGCCGTGGACTCAGCTGCACTTACCCGTCCGCTCCCCATAACCTTTAATTCCCTTATTGGTTAAAAATCTATCTATCTGTGATTTGAATATATTCAATGAGCTAGCCTCAACTGCTTCCTTGGGCAGAGAATTCCACAGATTCACAACCCTCTGGGAGAAGAAATTCCTTCTCAACTTGGTTTTAAATTGGCTCCCCCGTATTTTGAGGCTGTGCCCCCTAGTTCTAGTCTCCCCTACCAGTGGAAACAACCTCTCTGCCTCTATCTTGTCTATCCCTTTCATTATTTTAAATGTTTCTATAAGATCACCCCTCATCGTTCTGAACTCCAACGAGTAAAGACCCAGTCTACTCAATCTATCAACATAAGGTAACCCCCTCATCTCCGGAATCAGCCTCGTGAATCGTCTCTGTACCCCCTCCAAAGCTAGTATATCCTTCCTTAAGTAAGGTGACCAAAACTGCACACAGTACTCCAGGTGCGGCCTCACCAATACCCTATACAGTTGCAGCAGGACCTCCCTGCTTTTGTACTCCATCCCTCGCGCAATGAAGGCCAACATTCCATTCGCCTTCCTGATTACCTGCTGCACCTGCAAACTAACTTTTTGGGATTCATGCACAAGGACCCCCAGGTCCCTCTGCACCACAGCATGTTGTAATTTCTCCCCATTCAAATAATATTCCCTTTTACTGTTTTTTTTTCCAAGGTGGATGACCTCACATTTTCCGACATTGTATTCCATCTGCCAAACCTTAGCCCATTCGCTTTCCCTATCTAAATCTCTTTGCAGCCTCTCTGTGTCCTCTACACAACCCGCTTTCCCACTAATCTTTGTGTCATCTGCAAATTTTGTTACACTACAATCTCTCCCCTCTTCCAGGTCATCTATGTATATTGTAAACAGTTGTGGTCCCAGCACCGATCCCTGTGGCACACCACTAACCACTGATTTCCAACCCAAAAAGGACCCATTTATCCCGACTCTCTGCTTTCTGTTAGCCAGCCAATTCTCTATCCATGCTAATACATTTCCTCTGACTCCGCGTACCTTTATCTTCTGCAGTAACCTTTTGTGTGGCACCTTATCGAATGCCTTTTGGAAATCTAAATACACCACATCCATCGGTACACCTCTATCCACCATGCTCGTTATATCCTCAAAGAATTCCAGTACATTAGTTAAACATGATTTCCCCTTCATTCTGCCTGCAGAGCCATGGATTTCTTTCTGGCAGTGTGAGGTCACACCCCGCCCCCACCCCATGCATACAATAAAAGCCATGCTGCCACAAGAAATGTGATAGAGCAGACCATTGGCTTCCACTGCCTGAACTGGCTGGAAGAGCCCTGCAGTACTCAGCACCTTGAGGGCAAAACCCTTGCCACCAGCTATATGGCAACCAGCTGAGGAGGAGGAGAAGGAGGAAGGGAGATGGCAACCGAGACAACCCCTTTGTGGCAGGGCTGTCCGTGAAGAACTTATTCAAGTGCCATATCAGTAACTGCAATCCCAATTCGCCATTCACCAACTGTCTGCACCGTACCTTCCCTCTGTCACTGATCACTGATTGGCCGCAATACGAAAATAAAAACCTCCACAAAATAAACATTCCAAACCAAATTTATAAATGAAATCAACCCATATTGCATACAAATGCAAACTAAACACCCTTGTGCATTCCCTTAGTGCCTGCCCTCCGTGTGTCTTTGCCTGCCCTAGTGCTCCTACGCAGTGCTACCCCAAAGGCTGCAGCGTGGTTGGTGGAACTTTCAGTGGCGATGACTGCAGATGGCCATGCAGGCTGACCTCGAGCAGCTCTGGGCCTAGAAGACCTGGCTGCGAACTGCATCATCTCGACATGGCGGTAGCAACCTGGGCTGGTAACAGGCAACAGCAAGGGTACTGGTGGAGCGGCAGTGGTGGGAGGATAAATGCTGCCATCCTGAGAGGACAGATAGTTTGTGCTCCAGGGAGCCACTGCCGTTCCCCGGGGCAGTGCCTCAGCAATCCTAGTAAGCTGTTGGAGGACAGATTGAGTCCCCTGCAGCAGAACCCGTGTGCAACTTCACCCTCTGGTGAGCTGGCAACTGTGCTATCCTTGCCCCTGCTCTGGCCACAGGACACTCATGCCCAGTGTCTCACCATGTGCAGATCGTGTGTCTCTACGATCCTTTAAATGACGTGCAGTGTCAGTATCTGAACTGGTGCCCGTGACTGTTACATCAAGTGAAGGTGTCCCTTCATCTTCACTTTCTTCGTCCTCTTCTGCCACTGCCTGGGCAGGTTACAGTTCTTGGGTATCTGAAAGGAGAAAGGCACAAGGGTAAGGTTGTGGTACGGGGAGGGGGGAAAGTAAAAGGTGCAAGCTTACGTCATCAGCAGCTTGTAAATCAGAAGAGCTTGTGGGATGAGGAGAAAGTGAAGGAGGATTAGATATGAGGATACCATCATCTTTGATGGATTCAGCCTCGCTGCTGGCCATGGCCTCAGCAATGGCCATCTCAATAACGGCCAGCACTGTCTGTTATGGGGTTTAGGAGATGCAGGTGCGCCTGTTCCCCCCCGGTTAGCTCCTGTTGCTTTCTGCAAGAGAGCGAGAGGTATATCAGTGAGTTTGGTGAAATCTATTTAGGTGATGTGGCTGCCATAATTAAATAGATGGCAGTGTATGCAAGCAGGAGTGACAGTAGCCTACAAAAGGCCCAGAGTCGGTGAGGCGTCGGAGAGTCCAGGAGAAGCGGGAGTTCCGGGGTCGGAGTGGCAGCGGCCTACAAAAGGCCCAGAGTCGATGAGGCCTACAAGAGGCCCAGAGTCGGTGAGGCGTCGGAGAGTCCAGGAGAGGTGGGAGTTCTGGGGTCAGAGCGACAGCGGCCTACAAAAGGCCCAGAGTCAGTGAGGTGTCGGAGAGTCGAGGAGAGGCGGGAGTTCCGGGGTCGGAGTGGCAGAGGCCTACAAAAGGCCCAGAGTCTGTGAGGTGTCGGAGAGTCGAGGAGAGGCGGGAGTTCCGGGGTCGGAGTGGCAGAGGCCTACAAAAGGCCCAGAGTCCGTGAGGCCTACAAAAGGCCCAGAGTCGATGAGGCCTACAAAAGGCCCAGAGTCGATGAGGCCTACAAAAGGCCCAGAGTTGATGAGGCCTACAAAAGGCCCAGAGTCGATGAGGCCTACAAAAGGCCCAGCTGGTGCAGCTGCAGCGGGGAGACAAAAAAGAAGTCGAAAGAAATTGAAAGGTGACGTCACAGTCAAGAGGGTAAGTGATTGGCAAGTAGTTTTTCTTTTTCTTTTTTTTTCTTTATCAGTAAGTAACCTTTAGCATTGTTGCCAAATTAAGTTAATCTAAGGGTTAAGACATGGCAGGAGAGCTCGGACACGTGTTATGCTCCTCCTGTACTATATGGGAAGTCAGGGACGCTTCCGGTGTCCTTGACGACTACGTGGGCGGGAAGTGTATCTACCTCCAGCTCCTGACGGACCGCATTGCAGCACTGGAGCTGCGGGTGGATTCACTCTGGAGCATCCACGATGCTGAGAATGATGTGAATAGCACATTTAGCGAGTTGCTCTTGCCACAGGAAAAGGGTACACAGTACAAACTGGACGGTCTGCACCTGGGCAGGACCGGAACCAATGTCCTAGGGGGAGTGTTTGCTAGTGCTGTTTGGGAGGAGTTAAACTAATGTGGCAGGTGGATGGGAACCTATGCAGGGAGACAGAGGGAAGTAGAGCAGGGGCAGAAGCAAAAGATAGAAAGAAGAAAAGTAAAAGTGAAGGGCAGAGAAACCCAAGGCAAAAAAAAAGGGCCACTTTGCAGCAAAATTCTAAAGGGTTAAAGTGTGTTAAAAAAGACAAGCCTGAAGGCTCTGTGCCTCAATGCAAGAAGTATTCAGAATAAGGTGGACGAATTAACTGCGCAGATAGCAGTTAACGGATACGATGTGATTGGCATCACGGAAACATGGCTCCAGGGTGACCAAGGCTGGGAACCCAACATCCAAGGGTATTCAGCATTTAGGAAGGATAGATAGAAAGGAAAAGGAGGCGGGGTGGTGTTGCTGGTTAAAGAGGAAATTAATGCAATTGTAAGGAAGGACATTAGCCTGGATGATGTGGAATCGGTATGGGTGGAGCTACGGAATACCAAAGGGCAGAAAACGCTAGTGGGAGTTGTGTACAGGCCACTGAACAGTAGTAGTGAGGTTGGGGACAGCATCAAACAAGAAATAAGGGATGGGTGCAATAAAGGTACAGCAGTAATCATTGGTGACTTTAATCTACATATTGATTGGGCTAACCTAACTGGTAGCAATGCAGTGGAGGAGAATTTCCTGGAGTGTATTAGGGATGGTTTTCTAGACCAATATGTCGAGGAACCAACCAGCGAGCTGGCCATCCTAGATTGGGTGATGTGTAATGAGAAAGGACTAATTAGCAATCTTGTTGTGCGAGGCCCCTTGGGGAAGAGTGACCATAATATGGTAGAATTCTTTATTAAGATGGAGAGTGACAAAGTTAATTCAGAAACTAGGGTCCTGAACTTAAGAAAAGGTAACTTTGACGATATGAGGCGTGAATTGACTCGATTAGACTGGCAAATGATACTTAAAGGGTTGACGGTGGATAGGCAATGGCAAACCTTTAAAGATCACATGGATGAACTTCAACAATTGTACATCCCTGTCTGGAGTAAAAATAAAACGATGAAGGTGGCTTAACAATGGCTAACAAGGGAAATTAAGGATAGTGTTAAATCCAAGGAAGAGGCATACAAATTAGCCAGAAAAAGCAGCAAACCGGAGGACTGGGAGAAAGTTAGAATTCAGCAGAGAAGGACAAAGGGTTTAATTAAGAGGGGGAAAATAGAGTACGAGAGGAAGCTTGCCGGAAATGTAAAAGCTGACTGCAAAAGCTTTTATAGATATGTGAAGAGAAAAAGATTAGTGAAGACAAACGTAGGTCCCTTGCAGTCGGATTCGGGTGAATTTGTAATGGGGAACAAAGAAATGGCAGACCAATTGAACAAGTACTTCAGTTCTGTCTTCACAAAGGAAGACACAAATAACCTTCCGGATGTACTAGGGGACCGAAGGTCGAGTGAGAAGGAGGAAGTGAAGGATATCCTTATTAGGCGGGAAATTGTGTTCGGGAAATTGATGGGATTGAAGGCCGATAAATCCCCAAGGCCTGATAGTCGACATCCCAGAGTACTTAAGGAAGTGGTCCTAGAAATAGTGAATGCATTGGTGATAATTTTCCAGCAGTCTATCGACTCTGGATCAGTTCCTATGGACTGGAGGGTTGCTAATGTAACACCACTTTTTTAAAAAAGGAGAGAGAAAACAGGTAATTAGCCTGACATCAGTAGTGGGGAAAATGTTGGAATCAATCATTAAGGATGAAATAGCAGCGCATTTGGAAAGCAGTGATAGGATTGGTCCAAGTCAGCATGGATTTATGAAAGGGAAATCATGCTTGACAAATCTTTTGGAATTTTTTGAGGATGTAACCAGTAGAATGGACAAGGGAGAACCAGTGGATGTGGTGTATTTGGACTTTCAAAAGGGTTTTGATCAGGTTCCACACAAGAGATTGGTGTGCAAAATCAAAGCACATGGTATTTGGGGTAATGTACTGACGTGGATAGAGAACTAGTTGGCAGATAGAAAGCAGAGAGTCGGGATAAACGGGTCCTTTTTAGAAAGACAGGAAGTGACTAGTGGAGTGCCGCAGGGCTCAGTGCTGGTACCCCAGCTCTTTACAATATACATTAATGATTTAGATGAAGGAATTGACTGTAATATCTCCAAGTTTGCAGATGACACTAAACTGGGTGGCAGTGTGAACTGTGAGGAGGACGCTAAGAGGCTGCAGGGTGACTTGGACAGGTTAGGTGAGTGGGCAAATGCATGGCAGATGCAGTATAATGTGGATAAATGTGAGGTTATCAACTTTGGATGCAAAAACACGAAGGCAGAATATTATCTGAATGGCGGAAGATTAGGAAAAGGGGAGGTGCAACGAGACCTGGGGGTCATGGTTCATCAGTCACTGAAAGTGGGCATGCGGGTACAGCAGGCAGTGAAGAAGGCAAATGGTATGTTGGCCTTCATAGCTAGGGGATTTGAATACAGGAGCAAGGAGGTCTTACTGCAGTTGTACAGGGCCTTAGTGAGGCCTCACCTGGAATATTGTGTTCAGTTTTGGTCTCCTAATCTGAGGAAGGACGTTCTTGCTATTGAGGGAGTGCAGCGAAGGTTCACCAGACTGATTCCAGGGATGGCTGGACTGTCATATGAGGAGAGACTGGATCAACTGGGCCCTTATTCACTGGAGTTTAGGGGATCTCATAGAAACGTATAAGATTCTAACGGGACTGGACAGGTTAGATGTGGGAAGAATGTTCCCGATGTTGGGGAAGTCCAGAACCAGGGGCCATAGTCTTAGGATAAGGGGTAGGCCATTTAGGACTGAGATGAGGAGAAACTTCTTCACTCGGAGAGTTGTTAACCTGTGGAATTCCCTACCGCAGAGAGTTGTTGATGCCAGTTCATTGGATATATTCAAGAGGGAGTTAGATATGGCCCTTATGGCTAAGGGGATCAAGGGGTATGGAGAGAAAGCAGGAAAGGGGTACTGAGGGAATGATCAGCCATGATCTTATTGAATGGCGGTGCAGGCTCGAAGGGCCGAATGGCCTACTCCTGCACCTATTTTCAATGTTTCTATGTTTCATCATTCCATCCTCGGTGACACACCCCAAGTAGTGCAGTGCGTGTTACAATACACCTCTCATGTTGCAAAACAAGTTGAACAACTTTTGTCCACTTTGAGAAGTGGCAACACAAGGGGCAGGGCATTCACAAGCAATGCACAAAAAGAGCCTGCTCATTCATGTGCTCAGTGTTTTTTAAAAGCCAGGAATTTAATTTTGGAATATTGCTGCCTCCAGGTGTGAATTGCTGTCAATCTATGAGCCCTGATTAATTCTACATAGGCCAACTATGTGGTTTCTACTTTAGTGGCTGAAGAGCACATGGGCTGATGGCCAACATATGCACAATCTGGGTATTTTGCACAAGTTACCTTCCAGAGATGTCCAACCCTTTGGAGCTAGGAGCCGGATACATTTGTCAAACCAGTGAGCGGGCCACATATGATTGTGCAATAGTCCACTACACACTAAAATTCAGCCCAATATACAATAAATCATAGCCCCACCCTATGTATGTAAAAGCAAGGCTGCCCCTCCTTAACCTTGCCCCTTCTTCCCTTTGAATTGTGATGCTCCTCCTGTGTTAGATCCTTTTGTGTCATGTTTTGCTGTTTAAACCCCGGGGTTTGGGGGCGGAAGGGGTCGGGGGTGGGGGGGGCGGGAGGCGGTGGAGAGTGGGGTGGTTAATTCACTTTAGAAGTAAAATGGCTGAAAAGTTAAGACAAAAATGAAACCTGAAATTCTCGGTTGCTTTAAGTTTGACATGCCACATGGTCTCATTTGTTAACCATTAACAGATTCCCTCCTCCCCCATGCAGTGTGTTACAATCCCTTCAATGGCATTGGTTGAAATCAGAGCTTTTCAGGCAGAATTTGCCGATGTTAAAAATACTTTTGCTGTAGAGATATTGGTCCTTCAGAATATTGAGATAATTAACGATCATTTGGACACCATGCAATCCTGAGTTCTGAATGACGCGCACCTTGACAAATAGTGTAGGTGAGAATGTTTTAGTTCATCAAAATTGGCAGGATTGGAGGATTGATTTAGTCGATAGGTCAGCCTGCAATTTCCTGAAAACTTGCACCAAAACAGCGGCATAAATGTGGCATAAAGCTGATTTTAAGCGCAAAAGTTCAACGAAATTTGCACATAAGTGTCTTGCTACCCATCTTTACACTACACCTGAATTTCCTTTACCTTTTCCACTGATTCAGTGAAACTTCCTCCAAAACCTTGCACTGCTCATTAACATAGCCCCGCCTCTATGCCAACAGAGACCGTGAGTTTCCTGCATTTCAGTCATTTCTGAATGGGTGTAAATTTACACTTACAATTTTAGGCACTGGAAGACCCGAAGTCATATTTCTGGTGTTTTATTGCACTTTTTAAAGCATTTTTTTTTCCTTATTGAGATCGACATTGAATTTTCAGTATCTTTGGATGCATTTTATGGCATCAGAATGAGTTACATTAAAAATTGAAAAGCTTCCATGATTGCATTTTCTTATACATGTTGTGCCTAATGTGTATAAAGGATGGTTTGGTGGCTTCAAACCTTTAACTTTCATACATAAAAGAAGGAATATGGTGCAAGTTCCATACTGTCCTCATTTATGTTGTTTTCGCCATTTTTAAATGTATGCTAATGAGATTCTCAGAAAATTTTGATGCAAATTGTCAATGCAAGATTGGTGTAAATTTTGACGTAAATTTTAGCATAACTTGCCAGTTACGCCGTTTAAGGAAGTTCCAGGCTGCTGTTTCTTGAAGTTTGACTGACAAATCGATAACTTTGTACCATTTCTTAGTGGTATAGTGCTCTCAAAGGTTTCTTCCCAAACATTACAATTGTCCAATTTTTGTCTTCAACTCAATTTTTATTGTAAATCAATATCTGCTAAAATTAACTATTCATACCCCACAATGTAAGATTTATTGAGAAACAATGTGGACTGGGTCATAGCTCCCTCTGCTGGTTAAGAGACAATCTCTGGCCAAATCTTTATTATGACCATGTCTCACGTACAGATTTTGATATTTCTCTAAAAACAGACTACCTGTGAGCGAAGCAATATAATTGATGGAAACATCTTTCGTTTATTTGTAGAATAACAGAAATGTTTACAATAACAATTTGAATCAAGACCCTCCTTTTGGCAGCTGTAACAAAATCTTTTTTTTTGTGGAGTTCAAGAGCAGTGGTGGAGATGAAAGTCCTGAACTAATGTAAGAAACAGCTGATGGTGTGGTGGTGGGACAATAAGGTATTTCTGGATGGAAAAGTTAAGGTGGGCCAGATGGCCAGATCTATTGTCTTCATTTTTTGGTTCCTCTGTGCACAATATAGAACACAAAGAACAAACCTATCAAAATGCAGTTTTCTCTTATACTCTTGCTGCAGAATCACTCCCAAGTTGCTTTCCACAGCATAAACAAACTTTAATTGGTGTGCCTTATATAACATAACTGTTTCTGACTGTAAAACATGTTCAGCTCCAAGCACACCACTCTCTGGATGGTTCAACAGTTTAGTCTCTTAATTGACAGTTAAGGTTGGTGTGTTTTTCTCCATCATTCCCTCCAGTTTTCTCCTTTCGTCCCTCCTCACCTGTAGACGATAACTTGTGCTGAGAGCCCGCATTTCCAGTGGGAGCCTATCTCGATGTGAATGCTGGTTGCAGATAGGGCTACAACACTATGCAGGCAAGGCTTTCCACTGGGAGTGTGACTGGTGAAGCAACACTATAGTTTCATGGGAGGTGAAGACTGCCATTGTTTTAATTTGAATAAAATGCATTCACATGCACTCACCCCAACTGAAGTGGGACTTTCCAATACTTGGCTATAGATCCAAACACTTGGACAGGGAATTTCCAAGGATTAGTCATGTGTACAACATGAGTTTGCGTAATCTTGACCCATCCACCTCCACGGAGGTGTGTGGGGGACCTGACCCATCCACCTCCATGGCACGAACCTGGTATTGCAGTACTTCCAGGAACGGTGCAGTGGCTCTAGGCCTTTTGGCTAAGAGCATTGGCGCAGAGTGATCCTTGAATGGGCCCAAGGTGACCTCTGGCGTTTGTGATTTGACAAAGAATTGGAACGATTGGCTACGAATTTCAAAAAAAAAATATATATATTTTAAAAACACCCATTTTTCAAAATTAAAACACTTATATATGTACCTGCTATATGTCAGTTTTCTAAATGTTGTGCTCTTTTTAAATAATGATTTTTCTAATCCTGAACAAATATGCCTTCACTATTTAAGACTATTTCTTCCATGGCATTTCTTTGGACATCTCTTTGGTTTAATTTACAACACAGAATCATAGAATCATAGAAATTTACAGCACTGAAGGAGGCCATTTTGGCTCATCATGTCCACGCCGGCCGATAAAGAACTATCCAGCCTAATCTCATTTCAAGCTCTTGGTCCATAGTCTTGTAGGTTATGGCACTTCAAGTGCACATCCCAGTACTTTTTAAAAGTGGTGAGGGTTTCTGGCTGTACCACCCGTCCATACACCCACCACCCTCCGTGTGAAAAAAATTCCCCTCAAATCCCCTCTAAACCTGCTACCAATTACTTTAAATCTATGCCCCCTGGTTGTTGACCACTCTACTAAGGGAAATAGGTCTTCCTATTCACTCTATCTAGGCCCCTCATCATTTTATACACCTCAATAGGTCTCCCCTCAGCCTCCTCTGTTCCAAAGAATGCAACCCCAGCCTTTCCAATCTGTCCTCATTGCTAAAATTCTCCAGCCCAGGCAACATCCTCGTAAATCTCCTCTGTATCCTCTCTAGTGCAATGACATCTTTCTTGTAATGTGGTGACCAGAATTGCATGCAGTAATCTAGCTGTGGCCTAACTAATGTTTTGTACAGTTCAAGCATAACCTCCCTGCTCTTGCATTCTATGCCTCAGCTAATAAAGGCAAGTACTCCGTATGCCTTCTTAACCACCTTATCTACCTGGCCTGCTACCTTCAGGGATCTGTGGACATGCACTCCAAGGTCCCTTTGTCCCTCTACACTTCTCAGTGTCCTACCATTTAATGGGTCTTCCCTTGCCTTGTTAGCCCTCCCCAAATGCATTATCTCACATTTCTCCGGATTGAATTCCATTTGCCACTGTTCTATCCACCTGACCAGTTCATTGATATTTTCTTGCAGTCTGCAGCTTTCTTCTTCATTATCAACCACACAGCCAATTTTTGTATCATCTGCAAACTTCTTAATCATACCCCCTACATTTAAGTCTCATCATCATCATCATAGGCAGTCCCTCGGAGTCGAGGAAGATTTGCTTCCACTCTTAACATGAGTTCTTAGGTGGCTGTACAGTCCAATACGAGAACCACAATCTCTGTCACAGATGGGACAGATAGTCATTGAGGGAAGGGGTGGATGGGATTGGTTTGCCGCGCGCTCTTTCCGCTGCCTGCGTTTGATTTCTGCACGCTCTCGGCGATGAGACTTGAGGTGCTCAGCGCCCTCCCGGATGCGATTCCTCCACTTAGAGCGATCTTTGGCCAAGATCTCCCAGGTGTCAGTGGGGATGTTGCACTTTATCAGGGAGGCTTTGAGGGTGTCCTTGTAACATTTCCACTGCCCACCTTTGGCTCATTTGCTGTGATGGAGTTCCGAGTACAGCGCTTGCTTTGGGAGTCTCGTGTCTGGCATACGAATTATGTGGCCTGCCGCATCAGAGCTGATCAAGTGTGGTCAGTACTTCGATGCTGGGGATGTTGGCCTGGGCGAGGACGTTAATGTTTGTGCGCCTGTCCTCCCAGGGGATTTGTAGGATCTTGTGGAGACATCGTTGGTGGTATTTCTCCAGTGACTTGAGGTGTCTGCTGTACATGGTCCATGTTTCTGAGCCAAACAGGAGGGCTAAACTCCAGGAATTTAAGTCTAAATCATTGATGTATACCACAAAAAGCAAGGGACCTAGTGCTGAGCCCTGCAGAACCCTACTGGAAACAGCCTCCCAGTCACAAAAACACCCATCAACCGTTACCCTTTGCTTCCTGCCTCTGAGCTAATTTTGGATCCAACTTGCCACTTTGCCTTGGATCCCATGGGCTTTTACTTTTGTGACCAATCTGTTTAAGCTTTGCTAATATCCATATACACTACATCAAATGCACCACCCTCATCGACTGTCCTGGTTACCTCCTCAAAAAATTCAATCAAGTTAGTCAGACACAACCTTCCCTTAACAAATCCATGCTGCCTGTCCTTGATTAATCTATGTCTTTCCAAATGAAGATTTATTCTGTCCCTCAGGATTTTTTCCAATAATTTTCCCAACACTGAGGTTAGGCTGACTGGCCTGTAATTACTCGGTCTATCCCTTTCTCCCTTTTTAGACAAAGTTACAGCATTAGCAGTCCTCCAGTCCTTTGGCACCGCACTTGTAGCCAGAGAGGATTGGAAAATGAAGGTCAGAGCCTCTGCTATTTCTGCTTTTGCTTCTCTTAACAGCCTGGAATACATTTCATCTGGGCTTGGAACTTTATACACTTTCAAAGCTGCTAACCCTCTTAATACTTCCTCTCTCACTATGTTTATTTCATCTAATATTTCACACTCCTCCTCCCTGATTGCAATGTCTGCATCGCCCCTCTCTTTTGTGAAAACAGACGCAAAGTATTCATTAAGAACCATATCCACTTCCTCTGCCTTCACACACAGATTACCTTTAAGGTCTCTAATAGGCCCTACTCTTTCTTTAGTTATCCTCTTGCTCCTAATGTATTTATAAACCATCTTTGGGTTTTCCTTGATTTTATTTGCCAACATTGTTTTCTGCTCTCCCTTTGCTTTCCTAATTTCCTTTTTAATTTCACCCCTGCACTTTCTATACTCCTCTAGGGTTTCTGCAGTATTGAGCCCTCGATATCCCTTTATTTCCTTCCCTTTATTTCTTTATCCTACCCAGTATGCCCCTTTACATCCAGGTGGGTCTAGATTTGTTAGTCCCATCCTTTTTCTTTAAGGGAACATACTTGCTTTGAACCCTCAGGATCTCCTCCTTGAATCCCACTGCTCTGTCACTGATTTACCTTCCAGTCGCTGTTTCCAGTCCACCTTGGCTAAATCACATCTCAGCTTAGTCAAATGGGCTTTCCCCAATTGAGAACTTTCATTCCTGCTCAGTCTTTGTCCTTTTCCATAACTATCCTAAATCTAACTGAGTTATCATCACTAGCACCAACATGCTTTCCCACTGATACCCCTTCCAGCTACCCAGCTTCATTCCATTAAACTAAGTCCAGAACCACCCCCTCACTTGTTGGGCTTGCTATGTACTGGGTATAAAAGTTCTCCTGAATGCATTTTAGGAATTCTGCATCCTCTATACCTTTCACACTACTTCTACCCCGGTTGATATTAAGGTAGTTGAAATCCCCTACTAATACTGCCCTATAGT
Source organism: Pristiophorus japonicus (assembly GCF_044704955.1). Taxonomy (NCBI): domain Eukaryota; kingdom Metazoa; phylum Chordata; class Chondrichthyes; family Pristiophoridae; genus Pristiophorus; species Pristiophorus japonicus. The sequence continues at coordinate 77,747,344 of NC_091987.1, read as the reverse complement.
TTTTGCATTCTCAGAAATGTGCTTACATATTTGCTTTTATATTTCCCTCTGACTGTTTGGGGGTCTATAGTACACTCCCAGGAGTGTGATTTCCCCTTTTTTTGTTCTGCAATTCAACCCATATGGTCTCATTTCATGATCCGTCCATCATATCATCCTTCATCACAGCCGTAATTGTTTCTTTAATTAATACTGCGACCCCCTCCCCCCCTTTTTTATCTCCCTCTCTATCCAGTCTGAAAGCCCTGTAACCAGGCATGTTGAGTTGCCATACCTGCTCTTCTTCCAGCCATGTCTCAGTAATAGCTATATTATTGTACTCCTAAGTGTCTATCTGTGCTCTCAGCTCATCTGTCTTATTCCCTATACTCCTTGCATTGAAGAATATATAATTTAGCACTGCCACACTTCCTTGTTGTCTATTTTCTCTCTGTTTCCTCCACCTTCCAAATTTACTTTCTAATTTTCTGCTTTCCAATTTCAGCTTTGCTTCTCTCCCTTCTGAATCTACTCTCAGGTTCCCATCGCCCTCCCCAACAGCACTAGCAATCCCCGCCCCCCCGCCGCGAGCGTATTGGTCCCGGCTCTGTTGAGGTGTAACCCATCCGGTTTGTACAGGTCCCACCTCCCCAAGAAACGGTCCCAATGCCTCAGGAATCTGAAGTCCTTCATCCTGCACCATTTCTCCAGCCACGTATTCATCTGCTCTATCCTCTTATTTCTGTACTCACTAGCACATGGCACTGGGAGTAATCCGGAGATTACTACCTTTGAGGTCCTGCTTTTTAATCTTTCTCCTAGCTCCTAAAACCTGCCTGCAGGACCTCATCCCTCTTTCTACCTATGTCATTGGTACCGATAAGGACTACGATCTCTGGCTGTTCACCCTCCCTCTCAGAATGTCCTGCAACCACTCAGTGACATCCTTGACCCTGGCACCAAATGGCAGCATAACCATTCTGGAGTCACGTCTGCGGCCACAGAAACGCCTGTCTGTTCCCCTAACTATCGAATCCACTACCATTATTGCTCTTCCACTCTTCTTCCTCCCCGTCTGTGCAGCTGAGCCACCCGTGGTGCCATGGACTTGGCTCTGGCTGCACTCCCCAGAGCAAGCATCGGCCACCACCATTACTCAGAATAGAAGACTGGTTGGAGAGCGAGATGCACTCAGGGGACTCCCACACTACCTGCCTGTTCCTGCTTTTCTGTCCGGCAGTCACCCATTCCCTCTCTGCCTGCACACTCTTAAGCTGCGGGGAGACTACCTTCTGAAACATGCTATTCACAAAGTTCTCAGCCTCGCGGATGCACTGCAGTGACCCCAGATGCTGCTCAAGCTCCGAAACACGGATTTCAAGTTGCCAACAAGGGGCAAATATATAGAAAAATTATTCACATACTTCTATTATTGTTCATTGAATTCATAAGGAAGGAAACTGGTACAAGGGAGACCAGTGCCTGTGGTGTGACTGACATCCAAATGAAAATGAATTTGGCTCCAAAGATTCCCAGTCCAGCACAATACGTTTAAAAAATATTTGATGGACCTTTCCTTTGTTTGGGAAGGGAGAAGAGACAAAACAGACATTTTTTCATAATGGTTACATGTAATATAATTTACATCATGAGGTTGTTTCTAAACAAATTAAAAAAGGTTTGCCAATCACTTTTTCAAGAAGATAGAACCAATTTATGCAGGATATGAGAAAGCAACCACCCTTGTATGTAATATATAAAATAATCCTTCAACCTGTTTAAAAACACACTTTAACATTTCTTTCATTTGTAGTTATTGTAATTAGGCCTTTAAATATTACAGAAAGGAAGAGTCGATGAAATCAACTCGTTGCTAAATTCATTTCATGGCTACACACCACCTCATTACAATGAGGATTCTTGTGAAGATTTTATTGAAGGTAGCACAGATGAAGTGCTTGCATCCAACTACAAAACAGCAAAGGAGTTTCTGGAAGATAGAGGGGGTGCTAGATGTGATATGCAAACCAATACATCTGATGCAGAGAACGCCATCTTCAGCCACCTTCCTATTATTTGTGATGATTATTTAGCTAATCACAATGGTGGACTACTTAATAAAATAGATTCTGAGCTAGGCCAGCACCTAGTGATTCCTCCCAAAAAACACAGCAATAGTGTAGTTCTGAAAAACAATGCACAGAATACATCTGTAGAAGATGGGATCTGTGAGACTCTGGATCAAAATGTGACAACTAGTCAGACAGCTAACATGGATTTCTACACAATTGTAACTGGAAGTGATATGCAGCTGTCTTTGTGCAGACGATTTCAGGGAAGCACTTTGCCTTCACAGAATGAGGATTCTAAAGCCCATTCACAACCTGTCACCTTTTGCACAACTCTGGATGTTGATGAGGCTACCGGCTATAGTGAAGCAGTACTGTGCGCTACTAAAGATGCAATTGACCCTCAAGTTTCTGTCCAGCACTGTTTGGATGAAGAGATCACTAACAATGGTTCACCGCCCATGGATGCAAATTCCTTGAAGTCACTTGAAGCAAGAGACATTGAAGACAAGTCATTTGACTGTTCTGATTACAAGGTTGTGGATTTCACAAATACTCACCAAAGTATGATCCTGAAGTCAAAATCCCAGCAGATTCCTCCTGCTGCTAAATTGGATGGTGACCTGTATTCTTCACAACTTGTGACATTATACACAGGAGATTGCATGACTTGTAACAAATAGCCCAGGACCCCAATACCACATTGGTTTTCATTTTATCTTACCTACACGTGACTTTGAGAAATTTTCACAATGGAACGAGGTTCCAAAGAATGCTGTGGTAAATGGGTCTGTCCACACAAATTTGTTAGTACTTCAATTAAAGCTTTTCAGTTGGATAAAGAATACCATTTTCACACAATGAAATTAAGCTAAAAGAATCACGCTTTCTAAACCTCACCATGCTTCCAAAATTGAACCATGTCCTGAGATTTGTCCTCAGTTCCTAAGATTCAATACTGATTCAGCAATATGTCCCAGAATTGCAAGTGGTAAGGAGATGGTCACTCCAATTATAAGGTCATTTTGAATGTTAAAAAAGTAAATAATATAGCAGTATACATAATGCAGAAAAACTTAAGGACAAAACCATTGTACAGACTTAACATGATATATTTCTCTGCTCCACCTAGTTTCCCCTGGCCCTGACCTGACTGTTCAGATAAACCACGTTAAAAACATGTGGGCTGCTCATGTTCCACAGGATTACTGCATCATTTAATTTACTGAGGATAAAGTGAATAAACAGCAGATGATGCCTTGGTCTAGGGAGATATTACATCTTTCAAATAATGCCTTATAGATAATAATTAACCCAGTTTAATCAACAATTTTGAGTCTAAAAATAGAGTGACTAGGACAGTAATCTTACCTCATGATGTTCCAATGCCGCAGTTGGATGATCTTGATAGAAAAATTTGGATGTCTCTAGACTATTGGGAAAATATTTTCTCTGCTGAAATATATAGGATCAGATCATTTTGAATTGTTTTCCTCTTATTTTACCCCTCCTCTCCTAAAAGTCATATCTTATGCTGGGATAAGGTTGGCAGATGTTGACAGCTGTTAATATTGCCCAATCATTGTTTGCAATTATTACAATTTTAAATAGTCAGAGGATATCTAAACAGCAATATGTATATTTGTCACTGTACACTTTATCTTTATGACTATCCTTCATACAGATGGTCTTGCAATATGGTTGTTTTCTTCAGTATGGCTAAAGAAATACAGTATGATCTCAGGGTACTGAATTCAGCTATCAAAAAGTGCCTTGTGCTGTTCAGCATCTAAAATTCCCTATTGATGCTGAAGACAATAAAGATAAATTAGAGAAATCTTCGAATTGTTGTAATTCACTCTCCCTCCAAAAAGCAGGATTAAACACCTTACTTAATGAGTTCCAATATTTCTAATCTAGGCAACCTGCAGACCCAAAGCACTATTGAGCAATGTACCAAAGTGATTTGTCTGAGCAGAAGTTGGGACGGTTTTGAATGACTTTGTCTTGGATTAATTTTATTCTTCTAATAAAATACTGTGCAGTAATATTTACATGACTCACCTGATACTCACCTGTGTGAACCTGAACTACTGTCTAACCTCTAAGTTAAATTAGTGTTAATAAAGTTATCAAAGAAATGGCTATAGTAAAATAATAATTGTGTGCAAACATTTGATACAAGTCTATATCCTCTTGGAAAACATATCATCTTGTACTTTATTAATATGTAGAGAATACACATTAATAAGTACAAGAAGATATATTTTACACTGACTTAACACTAACTAGAAAATAGCAGACTCAATGTTAATGTTTATTTAGATTGCCAAGTCAGATTTTATGATACTGGTTTTACTCAACATCAATACTAAGAACTGATGGATTGAAATAGGTATTTAAGCCAATTTTGAGGCCAAATCTCAAACTTAAATAAGGCCCCATTTTCCTATATTACTAAACATTCACAGAGTGTTTTGAGCAATTTCACTCTCGGGGGTTATGAAATGAGATATAGCTGGGCTCCTCATAGTCCGTTGAATGACCTGAGAGCCCGCAAACTGTTTATACTTCCCACTCTATTTTTATTGTTCTCGCTAATATGAAGGCTGCCAATGATTTAGCTGAGACCAGAATATGTGACATCCCTAACTATTGACACAACTGCTTGGAAGGTTAGCAACCTGAACCATTGGGAGGCCATTGGGATTATTTAGTAATTGAATTCAGCTTTTAAAGGACCATTATTCAGATCTCTTCCAAATTTTAAAATTAACTTGTGTGGACCCTGACACACAGAAAGTCCAACAGTATGTCTTCAATCAAAGCTCTAAGAAATCCAATAAGATAGCATTTCTGTTTCCCCAGTATGAAGTGCACACTTTCTCCCCGTAAGAAGACTCAGTTGAGAGAGCTTAGGTGCATGTTGGAAAGAGCCACAGCTTGGGAACACCCCCAAGTGTGCATAGGAATACTGCATACTTCAATTTAACCAGCTAAAATCACGCAGACTATCAGCACAGAGAACTGGTAAACTTCCACTGCTTGCTCAGTCAAAATCTCCCTACCTGTTTGGGCATTTGCTTGCAATTTCCAATTCTATTCTGTCAGATCCTAGTTATGAGCCAGACTGGCTGGGTGATCATCAAAAATGTCCTGAAGTATAACAAATCTGTCTAATTCAGGTGTTCAAGCACCAAGTCTGCCACGGAGGTCATTTTAGTTCTAATCTGCCACCTTGGAGTCACCACAATCCTGAAGAGACCCCACTTGCTTGCCCTCCCTGCCCCACACACACATCAAGGACACCTAGTTGGTCATTTTAAACCAAAATTGAGACCGATTTACTTTTAGACTCTCAAAAACTGACACTTCCCCCACCCCATCCCAGCCAACAAAAGTTGAATGTCTCCTTGTACCCCAGCAATAAAATATTTCAATATTAAATTAAAATATTTCAATTCATTCATCATTATTCAATTCTATCTGTGCTTTGTGATACAAATGATCAGTGATCTTCAAAGATTTAATGAGTAATCCCTATTTAGCTTGGGAGCAGGACCAAGGTTTGAAAACTTAAAAATGCACAAGATGTTAGTAAATATACTATAGAGACAAGCTTAGAACTAAAATGAGAGTTATAGACGTGGAGTCTTGTGCTTATAAATTTATTAGAGGAAACTATACTCACTGACATAAGAACATAAGAACATAAGATGACACACACGGGGATGTTACAATTGCTGAGCTCAGTAGTAGGGTGACCAACCCTGTCTTCTTAATTTCGCATTACAATAATCTTGCTCAGCTGGAAGCCCATTACATCAGAGCTCTTTCATGACTTTTACCCTTGGTTTACATTAGGAATCACTAGCTCTGCATTCTAAAAGCTTACAGTCTCGTGGTACTATGGGGTGAAAAGCTACACAAGATATAACATAAGGGGGTCGAAATTGTCCCTCTCCTTAAAGCCTGTTGCCACTGCAAGTCGGCGGCCATGCTGCGGAATGGACTTTTCGTGGAATGGCCGCTGCTAGCCCAATTGCTCTCCCAAGGTTTCAGGCGGTGCCCATATCCCCCGCCTACCGCTTCGCTACTGCCGATCCATCGTAAGCGCATCATCACCGTGCACCATGTTTTTTTTTTGTCGGCTGACTGCCATGTCGGCCCGACAAATATGCCCTCGGGTTTGGCCAGGCCACTGGCCTGGCCGAAACCCTCTCTAGTGGCCCAGTGGCCCGAAGTTTAAAAATCGCGAAGGCTCTCCCCTTTAAGTGAAGAGGAGAGTCGTGATGACGTGGCGCCGTGATGACGTTTCCGCCCTCGGGTGTTGTCACTGCCCCCATTATGATCGAGTTCTGCATGCATGGAAAAAAAAAACCAACAAAGAGCCAAATGTCACGCAAGAGTCGACCTGAACTGCAGCTGCAGTAAAAACCATCAAACCATTTCGGACAGGGAGCAATTTCTACCCGAAACTGTCATGTCCCCTTACATGTACAAAAAAGGTAAATACAAAGTGGTCAAACAGATGGATGTATCTATTCGAATTTCAGAACTACTGAAGAAATCAGAATCGATCTTATATGATGACAGTTAGTACCAGTCTTTCAAAGGGCCTTGGAGATTTGGGAGGTCTTGTTGACCTTCTCCAGATACTGCCTGCTTTACCAAATTTCTGAAGGAACTGCATTTACCCACAACATTGAGTCCTCGATACAAAATGGTATCTGAACACAACTTCAAATAGCATAGCTTCTCTAACACAATCCTTTGATTACTATCTGATAGATTTTGGGATACGTCTTTTAACAAAATAATTGTTATTTTACACTGTGCTAAAATCTCAGTTCAGGGAACATTTGACTGACATTCACAACAAAATAACATTCACGTTACAAATAGCTCCCTGGCTGCAAATGATTCACCAGAAATATTTTGGCACTGTGAACACACTAGTGTCAAACAAACTCAATTAAGTTTGATGAGCATTCATTTTTCTGGCTTGTAACTCTGATGAACTATTTGTAACACACATTGGGCTGAGTGTGCTCACTAGACACATCACAGAAACCTTTTGAGCCTTCTACATATTCTCAATAAACCATTTTTCTGTAACTAGGTGTTAATAAAGCCTGCTCTAGGCATGGCCTGGTAATCTGCACCACAAGCGTATCAGACTTTAAGTGAAGAGACCCCAATGTTATACTCAGTTTTGGTTTAGTTGTCTGAATAAGGAGGAAAAAAGCGCTGTGGAGAATTTCTTTCTCACACTTTGCTCAACCAAGGGATGGCATTGATTATGTCCACAAAAATATCTTCCAGCTCTACTAAACTCTCAGGGCCAATTAGGGAAGTTAAGATAAAGTAAAATATTCTGGATGGACAACAGTCAATGATACACTCAATCTCTGCAGTTCCCATTTATTGCTCTCTTTCTCCCCTCCTCTCTGTAATTCCACACAACTATAGTTTGTTTTTAGCAATGTGACTTAAGTTGCATTTTTTTCATAATGTCCAGAACTTGCCAAGAAAAATCTATCTTAAATACATTCAAACCAACAAGACCCTGTTCGAATTACAAAAAGTTAACTTTAGGTCCAGGTTTGCAGAAAAATGTATTTAAAGATTTACAGTAATTTGGCAGATAATATAGATTCTTACTCGTGAATCTGGTTAAAAAACTCTCCCCAGTTTCTATTTTGTAAAGTATTCCTAGTTCCTTTAGTTAAATGTTGCTGTTGAATATCAGAGTTCGGAAATAGTAATTCTAAGAGTTGAAGAACCATCTCTTTGAACAAGCTGTTGCTGACTTGATTGAGATCACAATTCCAGGCCTCAACTACCATATGAACTCCGATTCCCTTATCCAAATCCAACACTTGAGTCCAGCACATGATAGGCCTTACAATGGAGCATGCATTGGGAACTCTGTTCCTTTGATCCTGGTCAGACCTCCCTATTTTTAGCAAGCATGAAATTCATGACATATCGGAGCCAAAATTCAGGGTCCCGGTAAGGCCCGTTACCGCCGGAATGCGGGAGTTTTTGGGGTGGTGGCCACTTCAGCCCCGATTCCCGACTTCCGTAGCGGTTTGGGGCTTGCGGCCATGATGACGCAATCAGCGTGCGCACTGCTGCCACTCCGCCCCGGCACCCATATTCACTACAAAAAAGGCTGCCTGTTTCATGACGGTGCCCCCGCCAGCTTTTTGAGTCGGTGCACTGTGTCGGGCTGCTTGAGACCGCCAGTGAAGGAGAAAGGAGATTTGGAGGGATTGAGCTTTTTTGAACAAAGTTTTGCCGAGTTCTTTGTAGGGACTTGCAAAAACTGCAGCAGACTTCTAACAACTTTAGGAGAGTTTGGAAAAGTTTTTCACTCTCAGTGATTAGTCGTGACCTGTGGGCCTCATTCTCTGCTCCACAGAGGCCTCCTGGTGAGGGTCGAGCCTGCAGACTTAATGGGCTCAGAGTTGGCAGGGGAACGCATTGTCCACATTGTGAGAGGCAGGGAGGCACGCAGGAGAAGGTGGCGCTGTTAGCAACGGGTGCAGAGACAGCGGGCAAGGGAGGCAGCAGCCATGGCTGCTCAACATGGAGAAGGGCAGAATCCCTGGGAAAGAAAATCGCGGCAGTCGACATCATGGACAGGGAAAAGATGGCATCCAAACCACGAGATGCAACGCTAATGGAGCAACGACACATGATTCTACGCAAGGAAGACGATTGGGATAAAAATAGTAAGGCCATTTTAAAAGAGGCCAGCAACCTGCCATTTTTGAATGAACTGCTTGAAATTGGTAACCAATGTAAAAGTCCAGCTGTAACGAGTGAAATGTTGTTGAGCGATGTCAGATGCAAATTGGAATCAGCCAATGTTGCGGGCGAACACCTGACGGTCGCATCCAGGTCCAGCGAGCTACCCAATGCTGTAGCCTACGTCCCCGGGACCAGAACGATGTATCATAAGATGTCCTCACAGCTGACAGAAGTAGATAAACCGCAGAGTAAACGATCCCCGGAGAGCAGAGGCATCGGTAGCGATACCCTGCCTCAGATCGGTTTAACATTGCAGGCACTCGATGGCATGAACCGCCACGGGCCAGAAACAGTAAACTGCGCCTATGCTCGCAGCTACCGTCGCCCACCACCCGGGTGGAAAAGTCGCAGCCCACAAACCCACTCGCCACCACGACAATGCCCAAGAGCGAAGGGTCACCCGCAATGGCTTCTCCGAACGGGACCTGGACCAGCCAGGATCCCAAACTAGAGAGTGCTCACAACGGTGTCCTCAAGGAAAGTGAGTCAGCAGTCCCCTGCGAACGGCTAGACAAGACGAGGCAGCCTCACCGTCGCTTAGACGAAACGCTCACTCGCTCAGACCACTTCCCAGGGAGCAGCAGCGACACTGTGCAAACGAAAAGGATAGGGAGGTCACAGACACATCAGCTGTCTTTGGGCCTGCCCGACACTAGGAGTAACAGCAAGAGCCCTGAGCTCTGGCAACTCGAGCAAAATGAGCTCATTTCGCCCACGGACCTACTAGCATGGGGCACTGTGCCGCCACCAGACGACCCGATTCTCATCCCGCTGTGCTGGAACTAGACTGTCCTTGTATACCTGTACTTATATACCTGTACTGATCATGTAAATGTACCACACAAAAAGAAACGCAACTGTAATCCACCCAACAAATGTACCAAGATGTAAATGTAAAACCCATGTGATGAACGTGAATGCAACTTGCATGTAATGGGCCATTAGCATGATCTGTGTGTGGGGGGGGAGAATGGAGCAGTCATGGACTCACAACCAGAAACCACGGGGACCTCCACTGGTAACAAATTTCACTACCAACCCACCCAAGTTAGAAGCGACCCTTCAATGGTCAACCAGGAAGAGAAAAGCCCAGGTCACCGTCAATGTACGAGTCAATTTGCATTAAAGACTCAGGGGAAAGTGATGTATGTAAACCATGTATACTAACTGTATAGTCACATAAGGTGTGCCACCAGAGGGCACTGCGGTGGGAGACCTGAGGGTCACCTGCATAGGTGTGCAGGGCCCAGTAAAAAAGGCTGCCCACCATGCTTGTGCCTTACTCTGGAATTAAAATAAATGGGACTAAGGTCACAACAGCTCAAGTACAATACTACACCTCGTGGAGTCATTTATAAGAGTATTAAAGACATAACAAAAGGGATTCCACTGCCTGAATGTTCAGCTAACGTGTGACCGCCAGCACAGGATCCTGGCAGTCGATGCCAGGTATCCAGGCAGCAGCCACGATTCCTTCATCCTGCGCCTGAGCAGTGTGCCCACCGTCTTCACTGGGCCAAACCAGGATTGTGGATGGCTGCTTGGGGATAAGGGGTATCCCCTGTGTACTTGGCTGCTCACCTTCGCAACCCCAGGGCTGCGGGTGAGCATGCTTACAACGACGCTCATTCCAGCACCAGGTGCATAATTGAGCACTGCATCGGGATCCTCAAACAGAGGTTGCGTTGCCTGGACCGCTCTGGTGGCGCATTGCCGTACTCGCCTGAATGGGTCTCCATCTTCATAGTCGTCCACTGTCTATTGTGTAACACTGGCTGTCATGAGAGGTCGATCCAGCAGTAGCACCTCAGGAAGAGGTGCTGGAGTAGAAGGAGGAGAAAGAGTACTAGGATGCACGTCACCATCCCAACCCTACAAGGGAAGTGCAAACCCGTCTCATTGCTGCTCGATTTAGATAATTTCATCCCCACAAGACCCTTCAGCTTCTATTTAACATGGCCATCCCAATGAATGCCTTCATTCATAATTGCCCACAGTCAAATTGTACACCTGCCCAGATATAGGTGCAAAAAATAAAGATTTAATACATCATCAAAATCATTGCAAAAAACCAACACAACAAAAATCATTGCAAAAAACCAACACAACAAAAATCATTGCAAAAAACCAACACAACAAAAATCATTGCAAAAAACCAACACAACAAAAAGCAGTGCAAAAAAGTAACACAAAAACATAATTTCCTTATAACCTTTCTTACACGTGCCTTTCCTATTACTGTGCCTCAGTATCTCCCCTGTGGCTGCCTCATGGGTCTGGGAAGGCTGCTGTGTTCCCTGAGTGGAAGCTGCAGATGTCCTTCTAGGACTCCCTCAACCATTTTTCGCCCTGGAAGGACTGGCTGCAAACTGGTCAGCACCCTCCTGGGAGGGTTCAATCTGGCTTGGCTTGGGTGACTCCATGCTTGGAGGCACTGGCGGAGTGACAGGTCTGGGGCCAGGAATGCTGTGATCCTGAGGAAGTACATCATCTGTATCCTGGTCCGAGGAGCCTGTGGCGGCACATTGCCACCACTACCAACCTGAGGGAGATCAGGTCAGTGCTGTGGTGCCATACCGGAAGGTCCCCCGTGGTTGACCCAGCCGCGAAGGCAACACTGAGGTGTCAGGTGACATCCAGCTGAGACTGCATGCGGGCAGCCAGAGTCTCAAAGATGACAGCATTTAGACGCTCCATTGACTATTACAGAACCGCGGCCATCCTCTCCAAAGCAGCACTGATACGCCTGTTCACTTGCGCCTGTGCTGTAATGGTATCTGCCACATCACCTGCGAGTTGCGGCCTCACAGCTGGATCTGCACGGTCTCGCTGGGAGTCCACCATCACCTGCACACTTGTAATGATGGGCTCCATGGAGTGCGCAGAGCTGTCGACTATGCAGGAGGTGGACTCCTCCCACTCCTCACCACTTCTGACAGCCTGTCCGGCACCCTTGCCAGTGCCCCCAACATCTGGGAATACATGGCCTCCACGCTTCTTTCACAAGCCCCAACATCGATGGGCTCGTCTGAGTCCACCTCAGCAGAACACCGGTTCGGACTCAGCCCCCGCAGAGATGGCACCTGAGGTTGCCTAGCTCTGTCACCAGGCTGCAGCCCACTAGGCCCCGGTGCAACACCCAGTGCAGATCCCTGTACTATCTGAATTAGATTGGACTGCATACTTCCAGTATCTGAGCTGGTGCGTGCGAGTGCAAGCAGTGACACGGTGCTGCCAGTGGTGTACTCCTCCTCGTCTTCCTCATCGGACATGTCCCCAAAAGATGGAGTGCGCTCCAGGGTGTCAGCAAGACTGGAAACCTGAATGCTGTCAGGGTGTAGATCTCTATCGTTGTCATCAAGGGTCTCCTCCAGGCCTCGCGACTGTGTTTCAGGCGGATCCTCTCCCTCGCCTCGTCTGTCACTCGGCCTCTCATCTGCAACCATCAATGGGAGAAGGGCTACCGTGAGGGGGAGGTGGGGAATTGATGCATGGAGCCTGCATTGGACAGACTTTTAGAGGGAAAGACACAGTAGGCACAGAAGCATTCAGGGAGAGACAGCATTAAAGGATGGCCTTCGCTTATCCGCATCGGCGTCGCCAGTACCGGGGGCCACAGGGAAGGCACCAAGTCTGCTCACGAGCGCCCCGACCCTCTCCTCCAAGGGTGTGAGGATCTGGAGCTCAGCCTCGCCACCACTAGTCCTCCTTTGCTCCATTCTATTATGAGCAAGTTTGGCCTGCAAAACAAAGGGGCCGATTATCAGCACCTCACCGCCCGCTGCTGCCGAGTGCCGTCCACTGCCGCCGACATTCCACCTGAAGATCCGCCCAGTGCCAACTTCGGGGTGGCCTGGAGTGGGCGGGAGGGGAGAACCGGCGAGAACCGCCCACTGATATCAGCGGACGGCCGAGTGGCGCAACTGAGCTCCCGCCTGCCGAGCTCCCCGATTCCTGTGGGCGGGACTCGGCGGCAGAAGGTGGGTGGACCACTGGCTGGAGGCTGGTCTGTCCCCGACGGTGAGTGTGAAGAACCTGAATAAAGGTAAGTGAACATTTTAATACTTTTTTTCAACAGCGACTTAACTGTATGGGGTCCCCTGGAAGTCTTCGAATCCTTTCTTTATTTTTTGCTGTTGTTTTTTATTCAGGTCTTCGACCCTCCGTGGGGCCGACTTCATCCTCGGCGGCACTTGGGCGGCAAGTGTTACTTTTTTGCACTGCTTTTTGTTGTGTTGGTTTTTTGCATCGACCTTCGAGAGACCTTCTTCCTGAATATCCCGCCCAAAGTACCATCCGGTACCTCGCCGGCCATCGGCAGCACTTTGGGCGGCACTTGGGCGGGCGGAGGCCTTGCTTAAAATCGGCCTCAAAGAATGGTTGGAGAGTACCACTATGATGAGTGCACAAATGTGTGTCCCTGACATGCAGCTGTAACTGTGAGGTGAAAGGGAGCCTCCATTGCGAAAACAACTACATATATATGAAATTTATAAAAGCCTCAACAACGAAATGCTGCTTCAGTGACTATACAGTGAAGGTGGGAAATAAGAGAAGGATGAAGGAGAGGCTCGCAGATGAAAGGTCAGCAGTTGGTGGAACAGGTGCTCACTTTCATCAAACGGATGATGTTGTTCATCCTTTTCCAACATCGGGTAGCAGTCCGGTCATGGATGGAAGTCCCTGAGACCTCCACTACTATCTCCCTCCAGGCATTGGTAAAAACTTCACGACTGGGTCTTCCTAAGTCGAGGCACAGGACTCGCCTCCTTCCCTCGAAACCCTGCATTAGGGTCTCCAGCTCCGCGTCCAAGAATCGACTTGCCCTCCTTGGTACAGCAGCACCAGCCATAGCCTTCACTGCAAGGCTTTCCCTCCTCAGGGCCTAGCTGCAAAGCCTGGCCTTTAAGAAGGCCAAGGAGCAGCTGGTTCGTTAGCTGGAAATCATCAGAAGGATGAATTTTCCCGTGGCAATTACACTCCAATCCAGCCACCCACACCGCTGCCAAGTCCCGATTCCCACTGGTCATTACCGCTGGCCGCCACTTTTTCCAAAAAATTGCTGAAAATCGATCCAATGGTCACCACAACCCATCATCATCATAGGCAGTCCCTCAGAATCGAGGAAGACTTGCTTCCACTCCTGAAGTGAGTTTTTTGGTAGATGAACAGTCCAATACGAGAGCCACAGACTCTGTCACAGGTGGGACAGATTGTCGTTGAGGGAAGGGGTGGGTGGGACTGGTTTGCCGCACGCTGTTTCAGCTGCCTGCGTTTGATTTCTGCATGCTCACGGCATTGAGACTCGAGGTGCTCAGCGCCCTCCCGGATGCACTACCTCCACTTAGGACGGTCTTGGGCCAGGGACTCCCAGGAGTCAGTGGGGATGTCGCACTTTATCAGGGAGGCTTTGAGGGTGTCCTTGTAGTGTTTCCGCTGCCCACCTTTGGCTCATTTGCTGTCAAGGAGTTCCAAGTAGAGCACTTGCTTTGGGAGTCTCGTGTCTGGCATGCGAACTATGTGGCCTGCCCAGCGGAGCTGATCGAGTGTGGTCAGTGCTTCAATGCTGGGGATGTTAGCCTGGACGAGTACACTGACGTTGGTACGCCTGTCCTCCCAGGGGATTTGTAGAATCTTGCGGAGATATCGTTGATGATATTTCTCCAGCGACTTGAGATGTCTACTGTACATGGTCCATGTCTCTGAGCCATTCAGGAGGGCGGCTATTACTACAGCCCTGTAGACCATAAGCTTGGTGGCAGTTTTGAGGGCCTGGTCTTCAAGCACTCTATTCCTCCGGCGGCCGATGGCTGCATTGGCGCACAGGAGCCGGTGTTGGATCTCATCGTCGATGCCTGCTCTTGCTGATAGAAAGCTCTCGAGATATGGGAAGTGGTCCACGGTGTCCAGGGCCGCGCCGTGGATCTTGCAGTAATGGCGGCAAAAAGACAGTAAGTGTGCCAGGTTTCTGGCGGGCCTGCATTTCAGCCCCATCTCGTCTTGTCATAATCCTCTCTGCACAATGTTTGGTAGCTAATATACTTAAAGAGATCAGTCAATTTAGCGAAGTGACTTCAATGTCTGTAAACTCAGTAAACGCATCTCTGAAATTCCAGAGCACTTTTATTGTGCGGTCAACAGTACTGAGAAATGTCTGCTTGAGCACAAACTTGAACCAGGCATGAGGGCTGTTAAAATGGAGCAGGGAGTTACCAACTCCTTTCCCTTTCCCTTTTCCAGGTGTCCTTGCCACCTTCTCCCTCAGGCCCACAGGAATTTTTGGGCCTCCCGTGCCCAGGCTTCACCACCCCTCCCCCCCCCACCATCCCCACTCTCCCTGATTGGGATCCCAGGGATTTTAACAGGCGGCACATGCTTCCCACTGACTACTTATCTGTTTAGGTTAGGAAGGTGGCAAGCAGCATGCTAATGAGGCCCAATCATTAATATCAGCTGAGCCTACCAGCTGCCACTCCCGGACGAGCATGCCAGTCGCTTTACCACGTTCCTGCCCCAGAGTTAAAATCAATAAATGTGTCATGTATATACATGCAGTTTGTAGCCACCAGATGGTGTCATTGTTGGAGGCCACTGAGCAGCACGTTCATGGTGCTGCTCTGGTATAAAAGGCCAGCCATTTTGTGAATCAGGCACTTGGGGCCGTAATAAGGCAGAAAAAGGTTGTATCTTGTTCAGTTAAACAGTACTCAGTTTGAACCTTTATTGCATACATAACATTTGCCGATGAGAATATAAGAACCTTTGTTTGCAAAATGAGCACGATTGGATTTTTAGAGCGATTCGTAGAGGGAGAAGATTGGGCAGACTTTGTGAGCCGTTTGAACCAGTACTTCGTGGCCAACAAATTGAAGGGGGTCGACGATTCAGATCGGCACCGGGCCATGTTCCTCACTGCATGCAGTTCAAAGATCTACGGTCTGATAAAGAATCTACTCATGCCTATTGATCCAACAGAGAAAACATGTGAGGAGTTGTGTACATTGGTACGGGAGCATCTCAAGCCAGATGACCGCATCATCATCTCAGGATACAGGTTTTATACACACGTTCGATCGGAAGGCCAGAGCGCGGCGGAATTCGTTGCCGACCTGAGATGTCTAGGGGGACCATGCAAGTTCAGGACAGTGTTGGCAGACAAGCTGCGAGACTTCTTTGTTATCGGTATCAACCACGAGGTGATCCTGCGCAAACATCTGGCGGTGGAGGAGTTGGATTTAAAAAGGGCCATCCAGATCGCTCAATCATGTATGATGACGGACAGGAGTCTAAAGCAAATATCGGTGAAGAACCGAACCTTGGCAAGTACTGTAAATGCGATTGATTCGGCGTTCGGCAGAGCGGCACATGACAGGGCCTATCCGGCTGAGTTCGCGAAACCTGTGCCTGCCTAAAGTCCGCCAGAGGGAATGTATCCGACTTCTCCGTGTTGGCGTTGTGGGGGAAATCATCAGCACCAGCAGTGCCGATTTAAGCAATATAGTTGCAAAGGCTGTCTGGGAGTGGGGCATCTCCAGCGCAAGTGTACACAGATGAGCAAGTGTGCTGCGACACACCACGTGGAGGATAAGAGTTAGGCTAGCGCGGATCCGGATATGCCAGAGGAGGAAATGTATGGACTGTACTCTTTCATAACCAAGAATAAACCAATTTTGATTCATGTGAAGTTTAACGGGATGCCGGTATCGATGGAACTGGACACAGGGGCGAGTCAATCGATCATAAACAAGAGGGCATTTAATAAGCTGTGGGATACTAAGACTGTGAGGCCCATGCTGAGCCCTGTTAACGCCAAGCTGTGCAAATACACTAAAGAACTGATAAAGGTGATTGGCAGTGTACAAATTAATGTGTCGTATAACGATGCGGTTCACGAGTTACCGCTGTGGATTGTTCCAGGCAATGGCCCAACGCTGCTCGGCAGGAGCTGATTCGAGAAAATCAGATGCGACTGGAATGACATAAAGGCGCTGTCATCGGAGGAAGATACATGTGCCCAAATATTGAGCAAGTTCCCCTCGCTGTTCGAACCGGGTATGGGCAACTTCACGGGTGCAAAGGTGCAGATCCACGTGGACTCAGATGCAAGACCCGTCCATCATAAAGCTTGGGCAGTGCCGTATACAATGAGGGAGAAGGTCGAAATCGAACTGGACAACTCCAGCATGAAGGGATCATGTCACCGGTCGAATTTAATGAAAGGGCCAGCCCCATTGTTCCTGTGCTGAAAAGTGATGGCACAGTCAGAATCTGTGGAGACTACAAGGCTACAATCAACAGGGTTTCGAAACAAGATCAGTACCCGTTACCAAAGGCTAATGACTTGTTTGCGACCATAGCCAGAGGGAAGTCGTTCACAAAACTGGACTTGACGTCGGGCAATATGACGCAGGAGTTGGTCGAGACGTCGAAGAGACTTACGTGCATTAACACGCACAAAGGACTTTTTTTAATCACAGGTGCCCATTTGGAATTCACTCGGCTGCAGCAATATTCCAGAGGAATATGGAAAGTCTACTGAAATCCGTTCCCAGGACCGTCGTGTTCCAAGATGACATCCTGAACACCGGTCGTGAATCCAAGGAACATCTGAACAACCTGGAAGAGGTTCTACTGCATTTGGACAGAGTGGGACTCAGACTTAAACGCTCGAAGTGTGTCTTCATGGCACTGGAGGTCGAATTCCTCGGGAGGAAAATCGCCGCTGATGGCATTAGACCTATTGACGTGAAAACCAAAGCCATCAAGAATGCACCCAAGCCTCAGAACGTGACGGAGCTGCGTTCGTTCCTGGGTCTACTCAACTACTTTGGTAACTTCCTACCTAAATTGAGATCCTGACTTGAACCACTGCACATGCTATTGAGAAAAAGAAACAACTGGGTGTGGGGCGCATTGCAAGACAGAGCTTTGGAGAAAGCCACCAATCTGCTTTGCTCGAACAAGCTGCTGGTACATTATGACTAATGTAAACGTTTAGTTTTGGCCTGTGACACATTGTCATATGAAACTGGTTGTGTGTTACAACACGCCAATGAGTCGGGGAAACTTCAAACTGTCGCGTATGCATCCAAAAGTTTGTCTAAAGCAGAAAGAGCCTACAGTATGGTAGAAAAAGAAGCTTTGGCACGTGTGTACAGTGTTAAAAAGATGCATCCATACTATTGTGTTCCTAATACAGATGAGGCTGCACACAGGGAAGTTAAAGTAACAGTGACCTCAGTCTTTAATAAGACAATCCAGAGTGAGGAACAGGCCTTAGGGGCCGGCTTATATACAATCCTCCCAAGGGATGCTGGGATCCCTTGGGACTTCAGGGGATGAGCTCCCTGGTGGCAGAACATGGGAGTGCATGCTTTACAGATACACAACATCACTGCCCCCCGCAAAGTCAAAGTGAAAACTATTTACAAGGTGAGGCGGTCGGGAGCCTTTCTTTCCCTGGTGGACCGCCTCGGTACAAATGTCTGTTCTGGTGTGTTGGCCGTGCTCTCGCTGGGCTGGCGTGTTGTTGGCCCTGCTGGGTTGCTAGGTGAGCCTGGCCTTTCTGGGCTGTTGGGCGTGATGGGTTCGATTTCCTGGTCCGGCGTGGTGTCGTTGATCTTTTGGGTGTGTGTTGTGAGCTCGAAAAAGGTGGTGTCTGCTGTGGGTTGTTCAGGGCAGTCTGTGAACCACAGCCTCGTTTGGTCCAGGTGCTTTCTGCAAATTTGTCCATTGTCTAGTTTGATTACAAACACCCGATTCCCTTCTTTAGCTATCACCATGCCCACGATCCACTTGAGACCATGTCCATAGTTTACCACATACAAAGGGTCATTCAGATCAATTTCCCATGACACAGTGGCGCGACCATCGTTTACATTTTGTTGCTGCCGCCTGCTCTCTACCTGATCATGCGGGTTGGGGTGAACCAGCGAGAGTCTGGTCTTAAGTGTCCTTTTCATGAGTAGCTCAGCTGGGGGCACCCCTGTGAGCGAGTGGGGTCTCGTGCGGTAGCTGAGCAGTACTCGGGACAGGCGGGTTTGGAGTGAACCTTCTGTGACTCGTTTAAGGCTCTGTTTGATTGTTTGCACTGCCCGCTCTGCCTGCCCATTGGAGGCTGGTTTAAACGCGGCCGAGGTGACATGTTTGATCCCATTGCGGGTCATGAATTCTTTAAATTCGGCACTGGTGAAACATTGCCTGTTGTCACTGACCAGTATGTCAGGCAGGCCGTGGGTGGCAAACATGGCCCTCAGGCTTTCAATGGTGGCGGTGGCAGTGTTTCCCGACATTATTTCACATTCAATCCATTTTGCAAAAGCATCCACCACCACCAGGAACATTTTACCGAGAAACAGGCCCACATAGTCGACATGGATCCTTGACCATGGTCTGGAGGGCCAGGACCACAAACTTAGTGATGCCTCTCTGGGCGCGTTGCTCAACTGAATACATACGCTGCATTGCCGTACACAGGACTCTAAGTCAGAGTCGATAAAGGGCCACAATACATGGGATCTGGCTATCACTTTCATCATTACTATACCCGGGTGTGTGCTGTGGAGATCCGAGATGAACGTCTACCTGCCCTTTTTGGGTAGCACTATGCGGTTACCCCACAACAGGCAGTCTGCCTGAATGGACAGCTCATCCTTTCGCCGCTGGAACGGCTTGATTTGCTCTTGCATTTCAAAGGGGATGCTGGCCCAGCTCCCATGCAGTACACAGTTTTTTATTAGAGACAGCAGAGGATCTTAGCTGGTCCAAGTCCTAATCTGGCGGGCCGAGACAGGTGATTTATCATTTTCAAACGCTTCCATGACCATCAACAAGTCTGCGGGCTGTGCCACCATCAACAAGTTTGCAGGCTGCGCCATTTCCACCCCCGTGGTGGGCAATGGTAGCCGACTGAGAGCATCTTCACAGTTCTTGGTGCCTGGCCTGTGGCGGATGGTATAGTTATACGCTGATAGCGCGAGTGCCCACCTTTGTATGCGGCTGAGGCATTAGTATTTATCCCTTTGCTTTCAGCGAACAGGGATGTGAAGGGCTTGTGATCGGTTTCCAGCTCAAATTTGATGTCAAACAGGTACTGATGCATTTTCTTTACCCCGAACACACACGCTAATGCCTCTTTCACAATCATGCTGTAGGCCCTCTTGGCCATAGACAAGTTCCTGGAAGCATAAGCGACAGGTTGCAACTTCCCCGCAATGTTAGCTTGTTGTAATACACACCCGACTCTGTACGACGATGCGTCACATGCTAGCACATGTCTTTTACATGGGTTATACAATACAAGCAGCTTGTTGGAGCATAAAATGTTTCTGGCTTTCTCAAAAGCTATTACTTGTTTTTTTCTCCATACCCAGTTCTCACCTTTGCGCAATAACACATGTAGGGGCTCTAAAAGGGTGCTTAACCCCAGTAGGAAGTTACCAAAATAGTTGAGGAGTCCCAGGAACGACTGCAGCTCTGAGACGTTCTGTGGCCCGGGCGCATTCCTGATAGCCTCTGTCTTGGCGTCTGTGGGCCGAATGCCATCCGCCACAATCTTTCTCCCCAAAAACTCCACTTCTGTTGCCATGAAGACGCATTTCGACTTGTTCAGCCGCAGCCCTATGCGATCCAGTCGCTGGAGGACCTCCTCCAGGTTTTGTCGGTGCTCGGCGGTGTCCCAACCCGTGACCAATAAGTCGCCCTGAAAGACCACCGTGTGTGGTACCGACTTAAGTAGGCTCTCCATGTTTCTCTGGAAGATCGCTGCAGCCGACCGAATTCCAAACGGGCATCTGTTGTAGATGAACAGTCCCTTGTGTGTGTTGATGCAGGTGAGGCCCTTCAAAGACTCCTCTAGCTCCTGCATCATGTAGGCCGAAGTCAGGTCGAGCTTGGTGAATGTTCTGCCTCCTGCCAGCGTCGCAAATAGGTCGTCTGCCTTAGGTAGTGGGTATTGGTCCTGTAGCGAGAAACAATTAATAGTTACTTTATAATCGCCGTAAATCCTGACTGTGCCATCACTTTTGAGAACAGGAACAATCAGGCTGGCCCACTTGCTGAATTCCACTGGGGAGATGATGCCCTCACGTTGCAGCCTGTCCAGCTCGATTTCCACTCTCTCCCTCAGGTACCGCTCGCTCCTTGTGGTGAATGGGTTGTGCCTCTGGGACCAAGTGGATCCGCACCTTCGCCCGGAAAAGTTTCCAATGCCTGGCTCAAAAAGGGAAGGAAATTTGTTAAGAACCTGGGTACATGAGGCCTCATCGACATGTGATAGCACTCGGATATCATCCCAGTTCCAGCGGATTTTGCCCAGCCAGCTCCTTCCAAGCAATGTGAGGCCATCGCCCGAGACAATCCAGAGTGGCAGTTTGTGCACCTTGCCCTTGTAGGTGACCTTGACCATGGCGCTGCCCAGGACAGTGATAAGCTCTTTGGTGTACTTTCTCAGTTTCGTGTGGATGGGGCTCAGGGCTGGTCTGAATGCCTTGTTGCACCACAATCTCTCAAATATCTTTTTACTCATGATGGATTGGCTAGCGCCAGTGTCCAGTTCCATGGCTACGAGTAAGCCATTCAATTTTATGTTCAGCATTATAGGTGGACATTTCGTTGAAAATGTGTGCACCCCGTGTACTTCAGCATCTGCCTCCTCTCTCTGAGGCTCGAAATTGCTTTGATCCACCATGGACCGATCTTCCTCTGCCACGTGGTGGTTAGCAGGTTTTGCAGAGCTTGCAGCTCATTTGCAAGCTCATTGGAGGTGCCCCATTGTTCCACAGCTCTTGCAAACATACTCTTTGAAGTGGCTAGAATAGGCTGAATGGAAATCTCCACAATGCCAACAAGGTGTGAATTGCCTTGCATTCATCCTTTGTTGGGGACTCAGTCATCTGGGTCACCTGAGGCCTGCTGGCAGTTGCAGACTCGTGGGTTCTGCCCTGTACATTTCTGCTCGCAAACACAGTTCCAGTTAATTTATGAACATTGCTAGCACTTGTGTGCTGTGAGATTTGTTGGTGTTATCACTGGTGGTCATAAATGCCTGTGCTATCGCAATGGCCTTACTGAGGGTCGGTGTCTCTACAGTCAAAAGTTTTCGTTGAATGTTCTCGTGGCCAATGCCCAGTACAAAAAAGTCTCTGAGCATTTGCTCCAGGTAGCCATCAAACTCACATTGTCCTGCAAGTCGCCTTAGCTCGGCGACGTAGCTCGCCACTTCCTGACCTTCAGATCGCTGGCACGTGTAGAACCGATACCTCACCATCAGCACGCTCTCCCTCGGGTTAAGGTGCTCCTGAACCAGTGTACACAGCTCCTCATATGACTTATCTGTGGGTTTCACCGGAGCCAGAAGATTCTTCATGAGGCTGTAGGTTGGTGCTCCGCAGACTGAGGAGGACCGCTCTCCTTTTTGCAGTGCTTCCTTCTCCGTCCAGCTCGTTGGCTACAAAGTACTGGTCTAGCTGTTCGACATAGGCGTCCCAGTCCTCACCCTCTGAGAACTTCTCCAGGATGCCCACAGTTTGCTGCATCTTTGCGTTGGATTCGTATTCTCGTCGCCAGTTACTGTGTTCCTAACACAGATGAGGCTGCACACAGGGAGGTTAAAGTAACAGTGACCTCAGTCTTTAATAAGACACTCCAGAGTGAGGAACAGGCCTTCGGGACCGGCTTATATACAGTGCTCCCAAGGGATGCTGGGATCCCTTGGGATTTCAGGGGATGAGCTACCTGGTGGCGGAACATGGGAGTGCATGCTTTACAGATACACAACAAATACCTGCTCGGTCTGAGGTTCGAATTAGAGACCGATCACAAACCGCTCATTTTGTTGTTTTCCAAGAGCAAAGGTATCAATACCAACGCTTCACCACACATCCAGAGGCGGGCGCTGACATTATCTGCCTATGATTATGTCATTCACCACAGACCTGACACAGAGAATTGTGCCAATGCTTTGAGCCGGTTGCCGTTGTCCACACCGGAGGTGGAAACGCCACAACCGGCAGATTTAATGTTAATCATGGATGCTTTTGAGAGTGAAGGTACCCCTGTATTGGCTCAACAAGTTCAGACCTGGACCAGCCAGGACCCGTTATTATCAGTGGTAAAGGGTTGCACCCTCAAAGGGGATTGGTCTGCCATACCTAAGCAAATGTGCGAGGAAGCCAAACCGTACATTGGTCGCAAGGATGAACTGTCTATTGAAGCAGATTGCATATTGTGGGGCAATCGAGTTGTAATGCCGATGAAAGGGAGGGAGAAGTTTGTGCGTGAGTTACAAGCAAACATCTTGGTATAGTGATGATGAAGGCCACTGGCAGTCCCACGTATGGCCAGGATTTGATTCTGAGCTGGAAGCATGCGTGCATCAATGCAACACCTGTATGCAGCTCAGCAAAGCACCAGCGGAATCGTCGCTGAGTCTGTGGTCATGGCCACCCAAACCTTGGTCCAGGATCCATGTAGATTTTTCAGGTCCCTTCCTGGGGAAGATGTTTTTAGTGGTGGTGGATGCTTATTCAACGTGGATAGATTGCAAAATCATGACATCCAGTACGTCCACGGCAACCATAGAGAATCTCAATGTCATGTTCGCGACACATGGTCTGCCTGCCATAGTGGTGAGCGACAATGGGTTGTGCTTCACCAGTCAGGAGTTTCAGAAATTTGTAAAACTTAACGGCATAAAAGATGTAAGGTCAGCACCGTTCAAACCTGCGTCCAACGGGCAAGCAGAACATGCAGTACAAATTATCAAGCAAAGCATGAGGAGAGTAACCCAAGGGTCACTGCAGACCTGCTTGTCTTGCATACTGCTGAGTTACAGGAATAGACCCCACACACTCACAGGGATCTCGCCTGTTGAACTCATGATGAAAAGAGGTCTTAAGACCAAGTTATCTCTTGTACACCCGGATTTAAGTAATCATGTTGAATACAGAAGACAGAGTCAACAAGGGTACCATGATCGCGCAACTGTGTCATGCGAGATTTCTGTTAAAGATCCTGTATATGTGTTGAATTATGGTCAGGGTCCCAAATGGATCGCTGGTACGGTCATGACCAAGGAGGGCAACAGAGTATTTGTTATTATGCTCAAGAATGGGCAAACTTGCAGGAAACACATGGATCAAAAAAAACTGAGACACACAGAAGAGCCAGAACAGTTGGACGAAGAAACCCTCGACAACCAACCAACCTACCAGCAGCCTTTTGTGGACTCAAGGGTCATCAGTGAACCCGGAATTCCCATCACGGACTTGTTCAATAAAAATGGACTTGCAATTCCTGACATGGCCACTGCCACCCCCAACAAGTCAGCCACCCAGTCACCAGCCACAACAGACTCCGCACATTCATCCAAGTCCGGAATCGAATTGAGACGGTCAACCCGGGAGTGTAAAGCACCGGACTGTCTCAACCTGTGAAAGACTGTGATAAGATCTCAGAGGAGGGTATTGTCATGTATGTACATGATGTTTGTAGTCATCAGATGCTGTCATTTTTGGAGGCCACTGAGCAGCACGCTCATGCTGCTGCTCTGGTATAAAAGGCCAGCCATTTTGTGAGTCAGGCACTTTGGGCCGTAATAAAGCAGAACAAGGTTGTACCTTGTTCAGTTAAACAGTACTCAGTTTGTACCTTTATTGCATACATAACAAAATGCTCTTTCTTTTCAGGTCCCTCAGGATATATGTGTGCATTTGGAGCCCTCTGGAAGGCCCCTATATTGGGCATGTCTGTAGGCGTGCGATGCTCAAATTTTCTCCCCCTTCTGCCGCACTAGGTTTTGCTAGGGGACAGGCCTGCCCCTGGGGTGCCCCTGGGCCACATTAAGGATCTGGGATAGGAAATAGAGGAAAGCTCCTGGACCTAGACACAAGCTGCATATTTTAGATGTGTTGCTCATGCCCAGCAATGGGGCAGCGGAGAGGAGATGAGGAAAATTTGCCCCTATATTTTCAATGTGTGTCGACATTGTATAAACAGCATGCCATATTCCTTCCAATCCTTACCTCAGTGATTGGTAGGATCTAACAGTACCTCTCAAACAATTGAGAAAGATCGTTCAGACCTTAACGCTGAACTGCCCTTCCATCGACAGGTAAACCACAATAGAATAATTGACAGCAATTCACATAAGGAAAAGAACAGCTGGCAAACCAGTCCCATACACGCACTTTAGTTTATACAGGTGGATGCAAGAGAGTACTGTAAAAAAATAAAGATAATAGAAATATAAATGAATTACGTTCTGCAGCATGTACCCGCTCCATTAAGGATTTAGCTATGCAGTAGATTTGTGAGCACACATACCTTGGGAAGTCACATGCTGTTACATATAGAATGAGAATAGAAGAACCAGGAGGAGCTGTAAAAAGGCAAGGAAACACAGAATGTCATTTCCAGAATGTTGAGTTTGCCAATTAAAAGAAAAGAAAGAACTTGCATTGATATAGTACCTTTCGCGAGCACAGGATGTCCTAAAGTGCTTTACAGCCAATGAAGTACTTTTGAAGTGTTGTAATGTAGAAAACGTGGCAACCAATTTGCACACAGCAAGGTCCCACAAATAGCAATTATGATAATGACCAGATAATCTGGGGCCGAAATTGCCTCCCTCTTTAAGGTACTGGGGCAGTAAGGCCTTTCCGACCATGGGCAGGCGGTGGCCCGAACCATCCGAAATTGTCCCCAGGCTGGGGGTGGCCGCGCCCCGAGTTCCCGCCCTGTTGGGCACACGCCGACCCCTTACTGCCGGCGGTGACCCCTTGTCGGCTACACACCAACCCCTTACCACCTGGCAGCGATCCCTATCCACCCGGCGGGAAGCTGCCAGTAGCTGGGCAGCATGTACGTTCTTAAAGGGGAGGGCACAGCCACCACAGCTGCCATTTTATTTTAATTGTCAGCCAACTCTGAAGTCGGCCCGACAATGGTGGCCACAGGTTTGGCCTGGCCGCCAACAGGCAGCCCAGCACCCCATCTTTGGTGCCGGGTCACTGGCTCAGCCGAAGCCCTACCTGGTGGCCCAGTGAATGCCACTAAAGTGGCTGTAGAGCTCACAGTGGCCATTTCCTTTAATTGAAGGGGAGGGACATTGCTATGCATCACCACGACGCGCATGTCCGTATTGCACTGACGTCATTAGTGTCGTGCTGACGTGCTCAGCGCGGCACTAATGACACCGCCCGCCTTCCGCCCCACTCCCGATGCACTTCCGCCCCTCATTCACCCCAAACACCGCCGCAAAGAATGAAAACACAAAAAGAGGACAATTTCCCTCTATTCTCCACCCCATGGATTCAGGCAGAGAATAGTAAATTAATTAGAATTATTGGGGCAGATGGCAATTTCACCCTCTCTCTATTTTAGCAATGTTGGATAAATATTGCCCAGGACACCGGGGAGAGCTCCTTTGCTCTTCTTCAAAATAGTGCCGTGGTATCTTTTACATCCACCTGAGAAGGCAGACGGGGCCGGATGATGAGCGTCATGTATGTATGCTCGGGGTTACTAGCCACCAGGTGGCACCACTGTCGGAGGTCATTGGGCTGTACACACGTGTGTGCGGCCCAGGTATAAAAGACAAGCCATCATGTAATGTAATCACTTTGGGCCCTAATAAAGCAGAGCCACATTTGTATCAGTGTTAGTTTACAGTATTCAGTTTATTGAGTCATTACATACATAACTTTTGGCGACAAGGTAACTTAAGAACCTTTAATGCAAAAATGAGCAAAATTGGAATCCTGGAGAGATTCGTGGAGGGAGAGGACTGGGCAGATTTTTTGTAGCTCGCCTGGACCAGTACTTCTTGGTCAACAAAATGGAGGAAGCCACTGATGCAGTTAGGCGCAGGGCGGTCTTCCTCACGGTTTGCGGTCCGAAAATCTATGGACTCATAAAGAATCATCTCTCGTCTGCAAGTGCAACTGACAAGGACTATGAGGAATTGTGTGCTCTGGTACATGACCATCTCAAACCAGAAGAAGGCATCATCATCTCACGATATCGATTCTACACATACGTTTGTTCTGAGGGCCAGGATGTGTCGGAATTCGTTGCCGATCTAAGACGTCTAGCTGGACCGTGGAAGTTCGAAAATGCATTGGGAGACATGCTGCGGGACTTCTTTGTAATCGGCATTAACCACGAGGTGATCCTGCGTAAGCTACTGGCGGCGGAGACGCTGGATTTGAGCAAGGCTATCACGATTGCCCAGGCATGCATGACAACGGACAAATACATAAAGCAGATATCATCGAAAAATCAGAACTCGGCAAGTATTGTAAACAAGATTGTATCGTCGTTTGGCAGAGCTGCATATGGCAAGGCCTACTCGACTGCGTATGCGAAACCTGTGGCTGCCCAAAGTCCGCCAACGGGAATGAATCCGATTTCACCGTGTTGGCGTTGTGGGGGCAATCATGGCCGCATCAGTGTCGGTTTAAACAGTACATTTGTAAAGGCTGTTCGAGACTGGGGCATCTCCAGCGAATGTGTCCGCAACTGAGCAACCGTGTTGCAACACACCACGTGGAGGATGATGACCAGTCTAGCGCAAATCCGGATATGCAATCTGAGACATCAGAGGAGGAAGTGTATGGACTGTATTCGTTCCTAACAAAGAGCCAACTGATAATGATTAATGTGAAACTTAACAGTGTGTCGGTAACAATGGAATTGGACACGGGTGCGAGTCAATCAATAATGAGCCAGAGAACATTCGACAAGCTGTGGGATACTAAGGCTGTGAGGCCTAAGCTGAGTCCAGTCAATGCCAAGTTGCATACGCACATTAAAGAACTCATAACGGTGATTGGCAGTGCAGTAGTCAAGGTGCCGTATGATGATGCGGTTCATGATTTACCATTATGGATTGTTCCAAGCAATGGTCCAATGTTGTTCAGCAGGAATTAGCTTGAAAAGATCAAATGGAATTGGAACGATATCAAAGCATTGTCGTCAGAGAAAGATACTCCATGTGCTCAAGTGCTGAACAAGTTCCCCTCGCTGTTTGAACCAGGCATTGGCAATTTCACAGGAGCCAAGGTGTAGATCCACATGGACTCAGATGCAAGACCCGTCCATCATAAAGCTCAGGCGGTTCAGTACATGATGAGGGAGAAGGTCGAAATCGACTGGACAGACTCCAACATGAAGGGATCATATCACCGGTCGAATTTAATGAATGGGCCAACCCCATTGTTCCTGTGTTGAAGAGTGATGGCACTGTCAGGATTTGTGGAGATTACAAGGTTATGCTCAACCGAGTTTCGAAACAGGATGAATACCCGTTACCAAAGGCTGATGACCTGTTTGCAATGCTAGCCGGGGGGAAGTCATTCACTAAACTGGAGCTGACGTTGGCCTACATGACACAGGAGCTGGTCGGGACATCGAAGAAACTTACGTGCATCAACACTCATAAAGGACTGTTTATCTACAACAGGTGTCCTTTTGGAATTCCCTCGGCTGCAGCCATATTTCAGAGGAACATGGAGAGTCTACTAAAGTTCATCCCTAGGACCGTTGTGTTTCAAGATGACATCCTGGTCACAGATTGTGACACCGCCGAACATCTGAACAACCTGGAAGAGGTTCTACATCATCTGGACAAAGTGGGACTCAGACTGAAACGTTCGAAGTGCATCTTCATGGCACCGGAAGTCGAATTCCTGCGGAGGAAAATTGCTGCTGACGGCATCAGACCTACAGACTTGAAAACCAAGGCCATCAAAAATGCACCGAAGCCTCAGAATGTGACGGAACTGCATTCGTTCCTTGGTCTACTCAACTACTTCGGTAATTTCCTACCTAGATTAAACACTTCATTAGAGCCACGGCACATGCTGCTAAGAAAAGGCGACAACTGGGTTTGGGGTGCGTCTCAATATAGAGCTTTTGAGAAAGCTACTATTCTGCTTTGCTCTAACAAGCTGCTGGTACATTATGATCCGTGTAAGCACCTAGTATTGGCCTGTGATACTTCGTCATATGGCGTTGGTTGTGTGCTCCAACAAGCTAATGAGTCGGGCAAACTACAACCTGTTGCGTATGCTTCTAAAAGTTTGTCAAAGGCGGAAAGAGCCGACAGCATGGTAGAAAAAGAAGCATTAGCCTGTGTGTATGGGGTTAAAAAGATGCATCAGTACCTGTTTGATCTTCGGTTTGAACTGGAAACAGATCACAAGCCATTCATTTCATTGTTTACGGAGAATCAATCATAAATCAATCATAGGCAGTCCCTCGGAATCGAGGAAGACTTGCTTCCACTCCTGAAGTGAGTTCTTTGGTGGCTGAACAGTCCAATACGAAAGCCACAGACTCTGTCACAGGTGGGATAGATAGCCGTTTTGGGAAGGTGGGTGGGACTGGTTTGCCACACGCTCTTTCCGCTGTCTGCGCTTGATTTCTGAATGCTCTCGGCGTTGAGACTCGAGGTGCTCAGCGCCCTCCCGGATGCACTTCCTCCACTTAGGGCGGTCTTGGGCCAGGGACTCCCAGGTGTCAGTGGGGATGTTGCACTTTATCAGGGAGGCTTTGAGGGTGTCCTTGTAGCGTTTCCGCTGCCCACCTTTGGTTCATTTGCCGTGAAGGCTCCGAGGAGAGCACTTGCTTTGGGAATCTCGTGTTTGGCATGTGGACTATGTGGCCTGCCCAGCGGAACTGATCGAGTGTAGTCAGTGCTTCAATGCTGGGGATGTTAGCCTGAGTGAGGATGCTGATGTTGGTGCACCTGTCCTCCCAGGGGATTTGTAGGATCTTGCAGACATCTTTGGTGATATTTCTCCAGCAACTTGAGGTAAGGTGTCTACTGTACATGGTTCATGTCTCTGAGCCATACAGGAGGGCAGGTATTACTGCAGCTCTGTAGACCATGAGCTTGGTGGCAGTTTTGAGGGCCTAGTCTTCAAACACTCTTTTCCTCAGGTGACCGAAGGCTGTACTGGTGCACTGGAGGCGGTGTTGGATCTCGTCATCGATGCCCGCTCTTGTTGATAGGAGGCTCCCGAGATATGGGAAGTGGTCCACGGTATCCAGGGCCGCGCCGTGGATCTTGAGTCGGGTAAACTACAACCTGTTGCATATGCTTCTAAAAGTTTGTCAAAGGCGGAAAGAGCCTACAGCGTAGTAGAAAAAGAAGCATTAGCCTGTGTGTATGGGGTTAAAAAGATGCATCAGTACCTGTTTGGTTTTTGGTTTGAACTGGAAACAGATCACAAGCCACTCATTTCATTGTTTTCAGAAAACAAAGGTATCAATACCAATGCATCATCCCGCATCCAGAGGTGGGCACTGACATTATCTGCCTATGATTATGTCATTCGCCATAGATACCTGGCACTGAGAATTGTGCCGATGCACTGAACCGTCTGCCGTTGCCCACACCGGAGGTGAAGATGCCACAACCTGCAGACCTAATGTTAGTTATGGATGCTTTTGAAAGTGAAGGAACCCCTGTCACAGCTCAACAAGTTAAGACCTGGACCAGCCAGGACCCGATATTATCGGTTGTGCAATGTTGTGTCCTTAGTGGTGATTGGTCTGTCATACCCAAGCAAATGGGTGATGAGACCAAACCTTACAACCATCGCAAAGACGAACTATCCATTCAGTCAGATTGTATACTGTGGGGTAATTGCGTTGTTATGCCTAAGAAAGGCAGAGAGAAATTTGTACATGATCTACATAGCACTCATCCTGGTATTGTCATGATGAAAGCCATTGCCAGGTCTCATGTATGGTGGCCTGGAATTGACTCTGATCTCGAATCTTGTGTGCATTAGTGCAACACTTGCATGCAGCTAAGTAAAGCACCAGCAGAATCGCCGCTGAGTCTGTGGTCGTGGCCATCTAATACCATGGTCCAGGATCCACATCAACATTGCAGGTCCCTTCCTGGGAAAGATGTTTTTAGTTGTGGTGGATGCATATTCCAAGTGGATAGAGTGTATAATCATGTCATCCAGTACATCCACAGCTACCATTGAGAGCCTTCGTGTCATGTTCGCCCTCATGGTCTGCCCGATATCGTTGTAAGCGACAACGGACCTTGCTTCACTAGTCTGTAGTTTCAAGAGTTCATGAAACTCAATGGTATCAAACATGTGAGGTCAGCACTATTCAAACCCGCATCTAATGGCCAAGTAGAGCGTGCTGTCCAAACCATCAAGCAGAGTATGAAACGTGTATCTCAAGGTTCACTGCAGACTCGCTTGTCATGCATATTGCTTAGTTACAGGACAAGACCCCACACGCTTACCGGGGTCCCCCCTGCTGAACTATTGATGAAGAGAGGTCTCAAGGCCAAGCTTTCTCTTGTCCACCCTAACTTGAACGATCATGTTGAATACAGACATCAAAGTCAGCAGTGGTATCATGATTGCGCTGCTGTGTCACGTGACATTTCTGTTAACGATCCTGTGTATGTACTAAATTATGGTCAAGGTCCCAAGTGGATCGCCGGTACTGTTACGGCCAAGGAGGGTAACAGAGTGTTTATCATCAAGCTCAAGAATTGGCAAACATGCAGGAAACATGTTGATCAGATAAAGCTGCGGAACAGTGTGAGGAAGACACAATCAGTGACCAACCAACCTATCCTCAGTCATCAGAGGACTCAGTGGTCATCAATAAATCTGGATTTTCAATCCCTGACATGGTCATTGCCACTCCCATCAGATCGGCTACCCAGCCCCCAGTCATAACAGACTCAGAATGCTCGCCCAAGGCTGGAGTTGAACTGAGACAACCAATCGGGAGCGGAAAGTCCCGGACCGTCTCAATTTGTAAAAAGACTGGTACTAATATCTTAAAGGGGGTGGCGCCACTGTCGGAGGTCATTGGGCTGTACGCATGTGTGTGCAGCCCAGGTATAAAAGGCAAGCCATCATGTAATGTAATCACTTTGAGCCCTGATAAAGCAGAGCCAGATTTGTACCTGTGTTAGTTTACAGTATTCAGTCGATCGAGTTATTACATACATAACAATGAGAATGAAAGACCATCCATCCATCTTTCCCATGGACATATAACATCGGAACAATTCACATAAGATTCACACAATTCGCTTCAGATCCGAAAATATTTAAAACCAGAATTTATTCCTTCTGTCTGCTTAAACTAAATTGAGAATATCTGGATCAATGATATTACTAAAAATATGCTCACCAAGAAACCCATTAAGTAAATGACAAGCGGAGGCTGCTACATCTTTTATACGTGGTCAAAGCAGCTTCCATTTATAACTTTGCTAAATCTGGATAATTACATCTCCAACTTCATTTGGAAGGATGAGAGACCCTATATAAGACCAGAAAGACTGAAACCACCCAATGAATCAAGTGGCGATTAACCTAGTAAGCTTTATAACTGCTGTGCAGCCTCTGCCCTATGATACATCACTGGTTGGAGATGAGGCACTGATTTACTTCTCAATCACAACATTGGTGGGGAGGGGCAGGACTTCCACCCACCCCATGCCTGCAACCTGACCCTGACCGATTTCACAGGGTCAGACTTACCAAAATAATTTCAGCGGGCGTAATGTATGCATCAGGTTTGTAGAGCTGTTGCATTGTGAGAGGCGTAGCCAGTCATGTGATGTTCACAAGACTCAATAAAACCCCAATCTTGAGTCTAGATCATCCGCGATGAGGTGTGCAGTTGTGAGCTTAGTGGATGAACTGGTGAGAGACTGGGAAGGGATGTGATCGGGGCCCAGGGGAGGCATGAGTTCGGGGTCAGGTGCCTAGGGGCCTAGGGGTAGCACGGACCAGCCCACACTGCAATATGTGTGCGTACTAGGTCCGTGCAGCAGAGCAGGTCTCCAGTTGTCTTGGGTAATCTTTGCCACTGGACTAAGACTGAGCTCTGTCAAGCCTGTGTGGTGGCTGGTGTGCAACGGCCACCACACGTTAAAAAAATCCACGCACAGGCACCTTCCACGCTTGAGGATGTAATTTGGATTCTTCATTCGAAACACCTGTGAACGCATCCTTTTTTGGATGTGGAAGCAAGTCATCCTCGTTTCGAGGGACTGTCTATGATGATGGGATGAACTGGTAATGTGTAGTGTGATTGTTAAAACTTTGTTAATAAATAAACTAGTTCTTAATAGAAATGTGTTGCTATGAATTCTTAAGCAAAGAACCCATGAAATAAATACATTACAGTGGGATTCCTACTTAGATTGAGGAGGCCACCTTGGGAGTGGAGCTGATTGCTGGTGGGGTAAATCCACAATCCATTCAACTCCTTTTGGAGCATTACAAATGTAATTTCCTGCTCTGTATACCATAGCCACCATGTACACCTGGAACGCCAAGCATCCCTAGCATCGAGTGTTGCTATGGAGCAGATAATGAGAAATACATTGTAGGACATATTCCCATCATTTGCACTTCATTTCAATATGCCAGTCCATATTTGGGTGGACGTATTGAAGGCCTGCTGTCACTTCCAGTGAGAAATCCCAGAAATAGTGGCGGATGGAGCAAGCCAGCAGCACTCATCCCCACCCATTTTTCCACCCTCACCCACTGGACTTACACCAGGAAGTCTGTGTAACTGCAGAAGAAAATCTGCTCCAAAGTGTGAAGAGGCAAGGAGACTGTATTATTTCCAACCAGGCATCACCCTAGCTACTTGATCAGCAACATTCTTAACAACTGGGCTAAAATCAATATGGATGTCAAAATTATCCTAAGCAATCTCAGCCCTCACTTGAATTGAAGGAAACCTGGATTATATATTACTTTAGCAGGATTTTAGTATGTCAGAAATTAAATAAAAATTGCCAATGTTATAAATCTTCAATTAAACAGAAAATGCTCAAAATACAGTGCAGGTTCCTCAACATCGAAAAGACAAAAAATAAGTTGGCTTTTTGGGTGTAGATCCTCCAACGGAACCCTGAGAAAAGGTTTACACCAAAACATGAATCTGTATTTGCTTTTTTTGTAAGTTGACAGGTCAGCAGATCATGAATGCAATGTTCTTCCAATTTAAATTCAGAGCAAAATTTTGATCAACCCTATCGGAGATGATGGCTTGGAGATCCAGAGCTTATGCACAGTGATTAGAAAGAAATACCATAAAACCTCATAATGGGAGTAATTTTGACTTTGGGTGATAGTGTAAAATGGATGATATCAATTCAGTCACCTGATGTACATCTCTCCCAATTTGAAAATCGGAATAGATGTATCACGGGCAACTGAATTGATATCACCCATTTTACACTATCATCCAAAGTCAAATTTATCCCAATGAGTCTACAAAAATTCCCAACACTATTTTCTCTCTGTTCTCTATGCATGCTGTTAGAAATATGGAAATCAGGACTCCCCTTAGCAGCAAGTACTTTGGGTTGGATTTTCGGCTTTTTACGTTTTCACCCGTTTCCGGGCGCAATTCATGGCGGAGCGAAAAATTTAGCATCAGTTAACGTTAGCGTCAACTCTGGCATTGCACCACAGACTTTCCGACACTGAAAGAAATCTGCCGTTCTACGCATGCGCAATTTTATTTTTCCCGCACTTCTGGTCTGGTCACCTGTTGCAAACGCTAATGCATGGCACGGCCGTGCGCATGGGCACTACAACAGTGGCTGAATCAGCCATTTCACATTTAGATTTTGATGATGGAGGACGACGATTCCAGACAGTGTGCAAGGCAATTTAGCCACGAGGCTAATGAAGCTCTCGTGGGGGCTGTGGAAAGAAGATGGCAGGAGTTGCATCTTCGGGGTGACTGTAGACCATTGCCATCGATATTTAGAAGGATTTGCAGGAAGATAGCGGAGGAAGTCTCTGCCTCAGACACTGTGGTCAGGATTGGCACACAGTGCTGAAGGAAGTTTAATGATCTGACAAGGGTCGTCAGAGTGAGTACAATTTTAATTCATGCACTCCTTCATTACTTCAGTTATAAATCTGACACACTACTTGTTCTCATGCTGTTGCTGCCTCTCAGCACTCTGTGGGTTGCCTCCTAAAATGCATGACACATAGGTAGGCTTAGTTTGGCAGCCTATTCTGAATGATCTTTACATATTACAGTATTAAGATTGCTTTTTGAGATCTCATAAGATGGCTCCCCACTTCGATGTCCTCCTGACGAATCACATGCAACTTCCAAGACCATTAAACAGAGGACTCTATTACATTCAGACAGTATGGTATGTGCTTTAGAAACATAGAAACATAGAAAATAGGTGCAGGAGTAGGCCATTCGGCCCTTCTAGCCTGCACCGCCATTCAATGAGTTCATGGCTGAACATTCAACTTCAGTACCCCATTCCTGCTTTCTCGCCATACCCCTTGATCCCCCTAGTAGTAAGGACCTCATCTAACTCCTTTTTGAATATATTTAGTGAATTGGCCTCAACTACTTTCTGTGGTAGAGAATTCCACAGGTTCACCACTCTCTGGGTGAAGAAGTTCCTCCGCATCTCGGTCCTAAATGGCTTACCCCTTATCCTTAGACTGTGACCTCTGGTTCTGGACTTCCCCAACATTGGGAACATTCTTCCTGCATCTAACCTGTCTAACCCCGTCAGAATTTTAAACGTTTCTATGAGGTCCCCTCTCATTCTTCTGAACTCCAGTGAATACAAGCCCAGTTGATCCAGTCTTTCTTGATAGGTCAGTCCCGCCATCCCGGGAATCAGTCTGGTGAACCTTCGCTGCACTCCCTCAATAGCAAGAATGTCCTTCCTCAGGTTAGGAGACCAAAACTGTACACAATACTCCAGGTGTGGCCTCACCAATGCCCTGTATAACTGTAGCAACACCTCCCTGCCCCTGTACTCAAATCCCCTTGCTATGAAGGCCAACATGCCATTTGCTTTCTTAACCGCCTGCTGCACCTGCATGCCAACCTTCAATGACTGATGTACCATGACACCCAGGTCTCATTGCACCTCCCCTTTTCCTAATCTGTCACCATTCAGATAATAGTCTGTCTCTCTGTTTTTACCACCAAAGTGGATAACCTCACATTTATCCACATTATACTTCATCTGCCATGCATTTGCCCACTCACCTAACCTATCCAAGTCGCTCTGCAGCCTCACAGCATCCTCCTCGCAGCTCACACTACCACCCAACTTAGTGTCATCCGCAAATTTGGAGATACTACATTTAATCCCCTCATCTAAATCATTAATGTACAGTGTAAACAGCTGGGGCCCCAGCACAGAACCTTGCGGTACCCCACTAGTCACTGCCTGCCGTTCTGAAAAGTACCCATTTACTCCTACTCTTTGCTTCCTGTCTGACAACCAGTTCTCAATCCATGTCAGTACACTACCCCCAATCCCATGTGCTCTAACTTTGCACATCAATCTCTTGTGTGGGACCTTGTCGAACGCCTTCTGAAAGTCCAAATATACCACATCAACTGGTTCTCCCTTATCCACTCTACTGGAAACATCCTCAAAAAATTCCAGAAGATTTGTCAAGCATGATTTCCCTTTCACAAATCCATGCTGACTTGGACCTATCATGTCACCTCTTTCCAAATGCACTGCTATGACATCCTTAATAATTGATTCCATCATTTTACCCACTACCGATGTCAGGCTGACCGGTCTATAATTCCCTGTTTTCTCTCTCCCTCCTTTTTTAAAAAGTGGAGTTACATTGGCTACCCTCCACTCCATAGGAACTGATCCAGAGTCAATGGAATGTTGGAAAATGACTGTCAACGCATCCACTATTTCCAAGGCCACCTCCTTAAGTACTCTGGGATGCAGTCCATCAGGCCCTGGGGATTTATCGGCCTTCAATCCCATCAATTTCCCCAACACAATTCCCCGGCTAATAAGGATTTCCCTCAGTTCCTCCTCCTTACTAGAGCCCCCGACCCCTTTTATAACCGGAAGGTTGTTCGTGTCCTCCTTCGTGAATACCGAACCAAAGTACTTGTTCAATTGGTCCGCCATTTCTTTGTTCCCCGTTATGACTTCCCCTGATTCTGACTGCAGGGGACCTACGTTTGTCTTTACTAACCTTTTTCTCTTTACATATCTATAGAAACTTTTGCAATCCGTCTTAATGTTCCCTGCAAGCTTCTTCTCATACTCCATTTTCCCTGCCCTAATCAAACCCTTTGTCCTCCTCTGCTGAGTTCTAAATTTCTCCCAGTCCCCAGGTTCGCTGCTATTTCTGGCCAATTTGTATGCCACTTCCTTGGCTTTAATACTATCCCTGATTTCCCTTGATAGCCACGGTTGAGCCACCTTCCCTTTTTTATTTTTATGCCAGACAGGAATGTACAATTGTTGTAGTTCATCCATGCGGTCTCTAAATGTCTGCCATTGCCCATCCACAGTCAACCCCTTAAGTATCATTCGCCAATCCATCCCAGCCAATTCACGCCTCATACCTTCAAAGTTAGCCTTCTTTAAGTTCTGGACCATGGTCTCTGAATTAACTGTTTCATTCTCCATCCCAATGCAGAATTCCACCATATTATGGTCACTCTTCCCCAAGGGGCCTCGCACAACGAGATTGCTAATTAATCCTCTCTCATTACATAACACCCAGTCTAAGATGGCCTCCCCCCTGGTTGGTTCCTCGACATATTGGTCTAAAAAACCATCCCTTATGCACTCCAGAAAATCCTCCTCCACCGTATTGCTTCCAGTTTGGGTAGCCCAATCTATGTGCATATTAAAGTCACCCATTATAACTGCTGCACCTTTATTGCACACACCCATAATTTCCTGTTTGATGCCCTCCCCAACATCACTACTACTGTTTGGAGGTCTGTACACAACTCCCACTAACGTTTTTTGCCCTTTGGTGTTCTGCAGCTCTACCCATATAGATTCCACATCATCCAAGCTAATGTCCTTCCTAACTATTGCCTTAATCTCCTCCTTAACCAGCAATGCTACCCCACCTCCTTTTCCTTTTATTCTATCCTTCCTGTGGCTATCTGTGCCACAAGAGCAGATGGACCCTCTTGTAAACATTCCCATTTTCATCTTTGCAGGCCAAGAAGTCTCATAATCACCGCGAGCATGTGCGGACAGGTGGTGGTCTACCTCAGACCCAGCCACTCACGGACATCGAGGACAGAGTGGCAGGCCTCATTGGTGTCACTCGTCAGGCAGCTGTCACTGGGGGCCCCGCTCGGATACTGAGGGTAAGTCCTGCACACTCCCTGGGATAGGTTGAAGCAATGTCTTGCTCATTCTATGGGCTGGGTTGGGGCAATGTCCTGAAGTGCTTCTGGACTAGGTTGGGGCAACATCCTGCAGTGTCTCTGAACCAGATATAATGGAGTAGCGACGGTCCTTCAAATGAGCCTGTGCTATGCGACCTTCCGCATGTCACCCTGTCCCCTCTCCTGCTGTTAACCACTCGTCTGTTGCTTTCTATTCCCAGATGAATAGTCACAGGTGTCGCATCCCTCAAGGGACCACTCCACATCAGGCCATCGTCTGGAGGAGGAGGAAGAGGAGGAGGATACCGATGAGCCTACTCCGGCACAGCTTCAATCCAGCCCTGCTCCACCACCGGCACTCCGCTCCTCTAAGGACAACGTGACGTTCTCGGGGTTCGAGGAATCCAAGGTTCCTGGGACCAGTGGCGTGCGGCAATGCAGTGCTGGGGTTCAATCCCGTAGACCATCTCTCCGGAGGGTGAGTTGGTAAAGTTGGTCTGGTGACAGATAGGCAGACCTGGAGCTAGACATGGTGGGAATGTCCAGCGAGAGCATCCAGATCAGCCGTCAGCTCCTTGATGTCTTAGGTAGGATTCCCGCGACAGTCTGAAAGCGACCATTATGGAGGTAGGGTCGCAGATTATTAGTGCAAGCCACGATATCAGCGAGGCCATCAATGCCCACACGAGGCTGGTGGCCTCCATCAGTGACACTGGAGTCTCGGAGAGTGTGGCACGAGTCCTAGCAGAATATGGAGCATCACAGGCACAAGTACTGCTTCAGTTGGATGCAGTCCATGCCTGCCTTCATACGCTCTGCATTCCCCACTGCCACATGGGGAAGTGATGGTTCCGAAGCAGGCCAGCAAGGTGCTCCATAAGAACATAAGAAATAGGAGCAGGAGTAGGCTATTTGGCCCCTCGTGCCTGCTCCGCCATTCAATAAGATCATGGCTGATCTGATCATGGACTCGGCTCCACTTCCCTACCCGCTCCCCATATCCCTTTACTCCCTTATCGCTCAAAAATCTGTCTACCTCCACCTTAAATATATTCAATGACCCAGCCTCCACAGCTCTCGCGGATAGAGAATTCCATAGATTTACAACCCTCTGAGAGAAGAAATTTCTCCTCATCTCAGTTTTAAATGGGCAGCCCCTTATTCTAAGACTATGAGCTAGAATATCCACTTTTTTGCATGCTTATCGGCCACTTAACGCCCATTTTACTGCTGAAATGACGTATAATGCCCATATATCGCACATTTTGGCACTAAATGGAAACTGACGGACATTTCTAGGAAAGTTATCGCCGAGCTTAACGCCGGGTAAATATATTACTGCCCGCCCACTTTGTTTGGGCAGAATCATCAGAATGGGCGAAATCAACGGCCATAATATCGCCCAGCGTTACTTTCCGCACGGAATTAACGCTGAGATTCAATAATACCTCCCGCCCACATTTTTTTGTCATAAAGAGCACATTTGGCAAAACTAACGCCCAAGAGATCACCCACCATCACTTTCACCACTTCGCACACATATTGCCCACAATATCGCTCGCCCAAAAAACTGCCGGGATAAAGTGGGACTGTTCTGAACAAACGCCAGCGGTGTGGCTGCCATTTTCTAAATTGCAGGTCGCTTCATTCAAAAGGCTGCTTCAACTTCGGGGGAGTTTGCATTGGCTCTGGAGTTCTTTTCAGGTGAAGTGACCATCTCAACAGACATCTTTTCTGACTCTGGACTATTGGGGGTTTACTCCAAGTGTATTTTAACATAAGAACATAAGAAATAGGAACAGGAGTAGACCATAAGGCCTCTCGAGCCTGCTCTGCCATTCAATAAGATCATGGCTGATCTGATCATAGACTCAGCTCCACTTTCCTGCCCGCTCCCCATAA
Source organism: Pristiophorus japonicus (assembly GCF_044704955.1). Taxonomy (NCBI): domain Eukaryota; kingdom Metazoa; phylum Chordata; class Chondrichthyes; family Pristiophoridae; genus Pristiophorus; species Pristiophorus japonicus. The sequence goes on along the minus strand of NC_091987.1, from coordinate 77,707,385 downwards.
TCCCTTATTCCCTTATCGTTTAAGAGGATCCCCTTATTTTATTGAGGAAATCATTGCTTCTGATCAATCGCTATCATACTTTCATTGCAATGGGGCCAACCATTTTTCAGCCTGCATCGATTAACACACGGATGCTGCAGAATGCAGGTGGCTCAACGTGTGATGCACATCATTATGTCCCCAATTTAAGATGTGCAAGAGTGAGGAGGAGGACCAGACCATACACACCCAGCACGTACAAGGAAAAGAGGTCTTACCTCAACGTCTCCGACCACATCTGCCTTCGGAGACTGCGCTTCCACAAGGTGGTGATCAATGAAATATGTGAGCTCATCAGGCCACAAAAGCAGCCTGCCATCAGGACATCAGTGTCAGTCGAGGTCAAGGTCACCGCGGCACTGTCTTTCTATGCGTCCGGTTCCTGTCGGACCTCTGTGGTCGAGATTTGCCCTCTGTCTCACCATGCCACATATCGCTGCATTAGACAGGTCACGGAGGCCCTGTACGCGCGTAGGATGGACTTTATCAGCTTCCCCATGACCAGGGAGGCTCAGACTGACTGGGCTGGAGCATTCTACCACATTGCTAAGTTCCGTAGGGTGCAGGGAGCTATACAGTGCACTCACAGCACCATGCGTCACGTTCTCAGGACCTGGAGCGTTTTCGTAACAGAAAAGGATTTCACTCCCTGAAAGTCCAACTAGTTGTCGACCTCAACCAGATCATACTGGCAGTGAATGCCAAATGTCCAGGCACCTTCGATGAGTGAGAGAGATGCCTCTGACATCTTTAAGAGTCAGCCACAAGGACAATGCTTGATGCTTGGTGATAACTGATATGGCCTAGCCACCTGGCTGATGACCACCCTGCATGACACCCACACCGAGGCCAAGAAGCGATACAACCAGAGTCACAGAGACACACGCAATGTGGTCCAGAAAACAATAATTGTGCTTAAGCAGCGCTTCAGATGTCTTGACCACTCAGGAGGAGAGCTACAATACAACCCTGAGCAAGTAGGTAAATTTGTGGTCGTGTGCTCGATGCTGCACAACCTGACTATCAGGAGGGGCCAAGAATTGCCAGAAGGCACTGATGCTCCAACTCAGGAGAGAGGAAGAGGACGATGAGGGGCTGGACGCTGACCTAGGGCCAGACAATCAGGCTGGCCATGCAACCATGCACATGACCCCCTCCAGACCGCAGGAAAGGGCCTCTGGTGGCTGCATAGCTGCAAGACTCTTACGCGAGGAGCTGATATCTGAACAATTTGCCTGAAAGAACGTTGATGTGAGTGACAACACTGACATACTATTGTGTGTGTGCAGCTCAGACATCAATGGTGCTCATCACCTTGGTGCCAGTTAAAGTTTACATTGATTGAAGTTAAGTTGTATGTAACCCTTTCATGTTAAGGAATCACCAGTGTGTAACAGTCCAGCTATCTGAGACAATGTACAACAAGGTTTTGTTCAATAAAAAAAAATTTATACCAACATTGGTCTGAAATCATAAGTTTCACAGGCAATAACACCCAGCCCCCGCCCCACTTTTTCCACCATTGACATCAATCAAATGTTCAACATGTCCAGCAACACAGAATACAAAGGCAAAGCAGGAGCGTGGTCCCCAGCCCCCACACATTGCAACAAATTGCATACACCCGATGGAGATATAGCACAGCCATCACCTGCAGACACGCACCTCACTTTCCTTCCACCCTCCCCTTCTTCACCCCACCTCTAACCCTTCCCCTCGCTTGGCCGAGGAGCTCCTCAGGTGGTGCCTCATTGGGCGGGAGGTTCAATGGTGTAATGGTGAGCACTCTGGACTTTGAATCTAGCAATCCGATTTCAAATCTTGGTAAAAGCTGAAGGCAAATACGGTGATTGCACGGGTACGGGAGCGGGGGGTGCCAAGGGGGCAACATTCTCTGATGCAAAAGCAGAATCTTGGTCCTTGCTCTCATCTGTCATTCGCAGTGGTGGTGCGGAATCTAGGGGTGGAGTGCCGCGCTCTGGGACCAGTGGGAGGACTGTGCCAGCAGTGTTCCTGGCTATCGCATCCAGGGCCTCCGCCATCCGCGGAACGTACTCAGTCATGGTGGCCAGCGGTCGGGATATGCCCCCCCAATGCTTCGATGAGCTGGTCACCAATGTCTACAGTCCTCCTGGACAACCGTACCATCTCTCCGCTCTCATGTGGCGCTCGTGGACCAGACCTGCCATGTCCACGTGGCCTCCGCAGGGTCGGTGTTGTCCTGGGGACAAATGGGGTGCCCTGTGGCGATGTGCTTGGGGCCGGTACCTCCAGAGTGGAGGTGGGAATGACCGAAGGACCACTAGATGGCCTTGGGGTGGAATGGCTTCTGGAGCGTGGCGATGCAGGTTCCTCGAAGTCCGCACTCTCATCCGTAGAGAACAGACCCAGCAGATTGACGGGTGAGAATCGGAGCTCCTTAGCATCAGATGTAGAATTGTCCGGAGAGTTGGGCCCCACGCCCCCACCTTCTAACCTCTGTGGTCTTACCTGGGGCCGCGCTGCTGGCTGAGCTGCAAAACACAAATGAGGTTATTAGAGGAGGAAGGGGTGCTATGGTCACAAGGTGAGTCCAGCGCTACACACAGCATATGCACGACAAAAGCACCACCACTATCAAAATCAGCACAGACATCACATTTCATTACCATCAACACATTAGCATTGCAATGATTTTCGTTAGGCCAGCATTATTTCTAGGACAGTTTTAGAAATCATCTATCATATATGACTGTTCGGATATGAGTGGGTGTGGCATCTATTGACTTTACATCACACAATGGTGTAAGCTTTACTCACATGGCATCACTCCAGGGTCTGCAGATGCTTCCGTGGCTGTCCAGGGGTGCTTCCCCACGAGTGCGAACACCTGCTCCTCCATCTCAGTGACGTTGCTGGTGACTGGTGGCCTCCATCCGCTCGCCTCTGCACGGACCTCATCATCGATAGCTTCTTCTGTAAAAGGTGACAGGACGACATGGCATGAGATCATTACATGATATCATTGCTAGGTACTGTCACAGAAACTGATACAACACATAACCGACAGATGTAATCATGATTATTATGATAATTATCATTCTTTACCTAAAGACATGCACTGTGACCGCAGGCTTTGAGTAAAACATTCCCAGTAAAAGTGAAAGACCTCACATCTGCTGATAGTCACTCATGTCTGTTACAAATCAAATTATATAGATACATAAGTACATGTAAATAAATGTAATACTTACTCTTGCGGATCCCACAATGTCGTTCCATCTTTTGCGGCATTGGTTACCCTCACAAACCTCGTTGGTCGCCGACGAGACCACCTCTGCTATCTTGGTCCATATCTTCTGGTCGGGCTTTGGGGTGGGCTTCCCACGCCCTCCCTGTGTCAAATCACCTCAGCGTAACTTGACCTTCTGCAGGAGGGAGGCATTTGCCTCGTCCGAGAACCTCCTTGCTCTTTTGCGCCCTCCAATGTGCTCCTCTCCCACCTCATTGCTCTCCCCAGTATCAATCTCCACAGCGTGCTGTGGTGCCTCCTCCTCTCCCTCCATTATAGGCCAAATTCGGGCAAATATGTGGCTGGAAACAGCTAATTTTTCTTTCCCTACTTTCTGTGAAGCTCTAAAATCTCCCTCCTTCCAAAGCAGCCACACCACACCCAGTCTCTCTCAGCTCCCTCTCTCTCTGACTCCTCTTCTGCACATGTCATGATGATCCTTGATCTCCTGAATCACGGGAATCGAGCGTTGCCATGCTGTTGCTGAGGATGGCAACACTTTATGGCAGAAGATCAGCAAGATTTAATGCTAACGCCCATTTCATATCGCTCGCTGTAACGCCCATTTAAAAAAATGGAGACTAGGTGCTTTGAGAATGGGCGAGAAACCGGCGATCTGAAAACCCATTTTTACTGCCAACGCTGGAAATAACGCCCATTTTTGGACGATAAGCACAAAAGTGGAAATCTAGTCCTATGTCCCCTAGTTTTAGTTTCCCCTATGAGTGGAAATATCCTCACTGCATCCACCTTGTCGAGCCCCCTCATTATCTTAAAATTTCAATAAGATCACCTCTCATTCTCTGAACTCCAATGTGTATAGGCCCAACCTACTCAATCTATCTTCATAAGTCAACCCCCTAATCTTCGGAATCAACCTAGTGAACCTTCTCTCAACAGCATCCAATGCAAGTATATCCTTCCTTAAATACAGAGACCAAAACTGTACACAGTACTTCAGGTGTGGCCTCACCTATACCCTGTAGAGTTGTAGCAGGACTTCTCTGCTTTTATATTCTTTCCCCCTTGCAATAAAGGCCATCATTCCATTTGCCTTCCTGATTACTTGCTGTACCTGCATACTGACCTTTTGTGTTTCAATCATTAGGACCCCCAGGTCTCTCTGTACTGCAGCACTTTGCAATTTTTCTCCATTGAAATTATAATTTGCTTTTCTATTTTTTCTGCCAAAGTGGATAACCTCACATTTTCCCACATTATAGTCCATCTGCCAAATTTTTGCCCACTCACTTAGCCTGTCTATATCCCTTTGCAGATTTTTTGTGTCCTCCTCACAATTTGCTTTCCCACCCATCTTTGTATCATCAGCAAACTTGGCTACATTACACTCAATCCCTTCATCCAAGTCATTAATATAGATTGTAAATAGTCGAGGCCCCAGCACCGATCCTTGTGGCACCCCACCAGTCATTGTTTGCCAACTGGAAAATGACCCATTTATCCCGACTCTCTGTTTTCTGTTAGTTAGCCAATCCTGTATCCATGCTAATATATTACCCCCAACCCCGTGAGCTTTTATCTTGTGCAGTGACCTCTTATGTGGCACCTTATCCTTCTTAGGATAAGGGGTAGGCCATTTTGGACTGAAATGAGGAGAAACCTCTTCACTCAGAGAGTTGTTAACCTGTGGAATTCCCTGCTGCAGAGAGTTGTTGATGCCAGTTCATTGGATATATTCAAGAGGGAGTTTGATATGGCCCTTACGGCTAAGGGGATCAAGGGGTATGGAGAAAAAGCAGGAAAGGGGTACTGAGGGAATGATCAGCCATGATCTTATTGAATGGTGGTGCAGGCTTGAAGGGCTGAATGGCCTACTCCTGCACCTATTTTCTATGTTTCTATGTTTCTAATGCCTTCTGGAAATCCAAATACACCACATCTACTGGTTCCCCTTTATCCACCCTGCTCGTTACATCATCAAAGAACTCCAGCAAATTTGTCAAACATGATTTCCCTTTCATAAAACCATGCTGACTCTGCTTGACCATATTATGCTTTTCCAATTGTCCTGCTACTGCTTCCTTAATAATGGACTCCAGCATTTTCCCAACGACAGATGTTAGACTAACTGGTCTATAGTTTCCTGTTTTCTGTCTGCTTCCTTTTTTAAATAGGGGCATTACATTTGCGGTTTTCCAATCCGCTGGGATCGCCCCAGAATCCAGGGAATTTTGGTAGATTACAACCAATGCATCCACTATCTCTGCGATCACTTCTCTTACGACCTGCTTGCTAGGGACCTGCCCCATCGACGACTGAGTGGCTCCAAGGATATGGGAGGTAGCATCATCCCTCTGGATGACAACATTCCGTCTCCCCCCACTCAGTCGCCAACCAAGCATCAGCGACGGTTGTCACCCAAACCACCTGTGACTGGCGACGTTGATGAAGAGGCTAACCAGTCAGAAGTCAGGCCTTCCACGCCACGAGCTGGTCCAGTGCATCCCCAGACGCTGTCTCTCCCCCCAACACAGCAGAGCTCTGGCAGCCTTACTGCATGCCATCTTGGTGCCACTTTGATTAGGAGCAGCAGGCAAGGGAGGGTGATGAAGGGAAGAGGGGCAAAGGACGGTTGGAAAAAATAGTGGGGCAGGAATTGATGTTGCTGGATTATGTTGTTGATGCTGGATGCATTGTATGTTTTATGTTACAGTATCATTATGTTACAGTATTATTATGTTACAGTATCACACTGGATTATGTTGTTGATGCTTGATGCTGGATTATGTTCCGATAATGTTGTTGAATTATCACACTGCTGGATGCAGCTCATTTTATTTTATTTATTTTTATTTAAGTATCACAATGAAGGTTACAAAGTTACAATGTTCAATTCTTTTTTCTTTATCTTAACCATTCCTGTGTAGTGTCTCATTTGCTGAAGGAGAGGGGGAATAGTCAACATGGTGGGATAGAGTGACCAGGCAATGCTCAATTGTGCCGTTCACTCTTCAAGCAAAGCAATCAATTGTAAGCTGCTGACGTAAGACTTTTGCAGCGGCGAACTCTCCACGATGCATCCCTTGTGGTTGTGGAGGGGGTGGTGGTGGCATGGGTTCCTTTCCGGGTTCCTCTTCCTTGTCTTCCTCTTCCTCCTCCTCCTCCTCCTCCTCCCCCTCTCTCCTGAGGTGGTCCTGCAATCCCCATTGGCAATTTCTGTCCCCTCATGATGGCTAAGTTGTGTAGCATGCAGCACACCACAATGAACTCAGAGACCTGCTGAGGGAAGTATTGAAGGCAGCCTCCAGAGTGGTCCAGGCATCGGATGCGCTGCTTGAGCACTCCAATTGTCTGTTCAACGATGTTGCGTGTGGCTGCATGGTTCTCATTATAACGATGCTCAGCTTCTGTCTGAGGGTTCCAGAGTGGGGTCATGAGCCACGTGGCGAGGCCGTAACCTTTGGCCCTGAACAACCAGCTCTGGCCTTGTGGTTGACACAGGAACATATGTGAGACACTGCTCTCACACAAGATGAAAGCATCATGGTATGAGCGATGTTCCCTGTAAACTCGTGGAGGGTAAGGCCTCCTCCCCATACATCTGCGACCTCTTCAATTACATTGCAAACGATCAACAATAAGCCTTCTTCCAGCTTGAAGCCGTATGAATATAGCAGCCAGGATGAACAGCTCACGACCTAGCATGGTCCCATCTTTTAAAATGTCCTTAAATGTCCTTTATAAACTAAACTAAAAACTCACATAAACTTCACAATCAAAAGTATGCAGTAACACAGAATCCTTTTAATCACTCACAACTGCAACTTTCTTCTTCGCTTTCAACATGGGTCCGTTAGCGCCTGTTGCACCCTGGGTCCGTCTGTTTTTTCTGTGCAGTTTCTCGGCCAGATGCTAATTCGGGCGAAATGCTCAAAAGTTCCGCCCGGGGTATTAGCGCAGCGATGCAGGATGAATTACATCATCCCAACGGTCAAAACAGCGGTGGGGCAGTAAGTTTTAGCACCGCCACAAAACCATTGGCAAAAGTTCCGCCAATGGCTCAATCACTCCTGTATGGCTCAGAGACATGGACCATATTCAGTAGACAACTCAAATCACTGGAAAAATACCACCAATGATGTCTCCACAAGATCCTGCAAATCCCCCGGTAGGATAGACCAACATCCCCAGCGCCGAAGCACTGACCACACTTGAACACACTCTGTTGGGCGGACCACATTGTCCGCATGCCCGACACAAGATTCCCAAAGCAAGCGCTCTACTCGGAAATCATTCACGGCAAGCGATCCCCAGGTGGGCAGAGGAAACGTTTCAAGGACACCCTCAAAGCCTCTCTGATAAAGTGCAACATCCCCACCGACACCTGGGAATCCCTGGCCCAAGACCACCCTAAGTGGAGGAAGAACATCCGGGAGGGCACTGAGCACTTCGAGTCTCGTTGTCGAGTGTATGCAGAAAACAAGCGCAGGCAGCGGAAGGAGCATGCGACAAATCAAACTCCCCACCAACCTTTTCCTTCAATGACTGTCTGTCCCACCTGTGACAGACACTGTAGTTCCCATATTGGAGGGTATAGTCACCTGCAAACTCACCTTTAGAGTGGAAGGAAGTCTTCCTTGATTTCGAGGGACTGCCTATGATGATGATGAGGGGGCAAAATCTTGTGCGCCTCATTTTACGCCCCAAAATAATTTTTGCGCCCTGCTGAGGCGCTAGATGGGGTGCACATTAGCCAAAAATCCAACTCATCGGCTTATCATTCTTTAAGAAGCTCACACAGCAAGTTAAGTTCAAGTATAAATGATCCCCGACCATTGTTTGCGGGAATGATTCAATAATCTCTCCATAGGAACAGCCTAATCACAGTTTATTATATGTTTACTTGTCAGTGCATGTAGGTTGAAATTGAAAGCCCCTGAGTCAGCGTAAGAGTCAGTGGGATGAATTTTAACTGCCAAAAACGACTGGGTTTGGGTCGGGATCAGGCGTGAAAATTTTTAAAATCTCAAACCCGACTCCAGCCCGCCCAAATCCAGTTTTAACTGAGGCGGGACAGGGAACAGAAAACCAACCCGCTCCCAATCGGCAGGTTGGTCATTTAAATATTATAATGAGGATGCACGCCTCAGATTTTATCTGCCTTCCAGGTTTAACCCTGGCTGGCCGGGTTCACCAGACCTTGGTAAACCCAGCAGCTAAAGAGATGTGAGGACTATTTTGTGGAAAAGATGCCTTTACAGCACTGCTTGTGGGCCAGGCGAAGCAGGAGTGCTTCCCCCCGGCCCCCCGAAGCTTACCTTCTTCCCTGCCCGTCATCAGATCCCTCTCTAGATCGGAGATCAAACCCCCGCCCCCCCATCACCATGGGATCAGACCCCAACCTCCTGCGATTGGCAATCACACCCCAACCAAGATCCGGACCACCCCCAACAAACGCTACCACTAACCCAGCTACAGGCTCCCTACCTGCTCCTGCTCTGCAGCCTCCTCCAGAGCCTTCCCTTCCTGACAGGGAGCCAAGCCTCCAAATTAGGCGGCTTCTGAGTGGGGAACCTGCAGGCTCGACCAAAATTCCTCCCCCTCTACTACAACAAGCCCCTTCCACACCCCCACTCACAAAATCCGACCCAATAAATATCGGGTCTATTAGCTCCACGGAGTCTGGAAAATGTGAGGGTGATTTTAATGCTACCCACAGGGTGGAAACTGGGTGGGCAGGTAGTTATAATCGGCCAGGAGGCTTACCCACAGACATCCCACACCATTCTCACTGTCTTCTATTTGAACCTATTCTTCTGAGCAGGAGGCAAGGATGCCTGCCTGAAACTGGCAAGGTCCTTCTTTAAATATGCAGATTGGGATCCGATTATGTCACCAGGTATGACTGTAATTTTAACTGGTGGTCTAAGCGGACAAGCTGTTGTGGCTTTCCCACCAGGTTAAGACAGTGGGCACAGGATTTGAAGCAAGAACAGGTGCAAACAAGTACTTTTTCTTGGTTTCCATGTGGGGATAGGAGGAGCAGGAGTGGTCAACTGACTGGAGGCATGCAGATGAGGCCCATGAGTTAAAATCGCCTCATGCTGCCAAGGTCAGGGAGAGTTTGGGTGCATGCCTCGCCTCTGCCTGCCCAATTCCCACTCCTGGTTGACTGTGGACTCAGGACTATGATTTATTTTATGACCAAAAAATTGATAAAAAGGGAGAAAATAGAATATGAGAGTAAACTAGCAAGAAATATAAAAACAGAATGTAAGCACCTCTACAAGCATGTAAAAGGAAGAGAGTAGCAAAAGTAAGCATTGGTCCCTTAGAGGCTGAGACAAGTGATATTATAATAGGAATAAAGAAATGGCAGAGACATTAAACAAATATTTTGTATCTGTTTCACAGTGGAAGACACAAAAAGAATACTGAAAATAGTGGGTAACCAAGGAGCTAATAAGAGTAAGGAACTTGACGTAATTAATGTCAGTATTTGAGAAATGAATGGGACTAAAAGTCAACAAATCCCCTAGAGCTGATGGCCTACATCTCCGGGTTCAAAAAGAGGTGACTGCAAAGGTAGTGGATGAATTGGTTGTGATTTTCCAAAATTCCATAGATTCTAGAACGATCCTAGCAGATTGGAAGATAGCAAATGTAATCCCGCTATTCAAGAAAGGAGGGAGAGAGAAAACAGGGAACTACAGGCTAGTAAGCCTGACATCAGTAGTTGGGAAAATGTTGGAATCCATTATTAAGGCACTTAGAAAATCATAATATGATTAGGCAGAATCAACATGGTTTTATGAAAGGGAAATCTTGTTTAACAAATTTATTTGAGTTTTTTGAGGATGTAGCAAGCAGCGGAGATAAAGGGGAACCAGTGGATGTAGTATATTTGGATTTCCAAAAGGCATTCGATAAGGTGCCACGTAAAAGCTTGCTGCACAAGATAAGAGCTCATGGTGTTGGGGGTAATATATTAGCATGGATAAAGGATTGGCTAACTAACAGAAAACAGAGAGTTGGGATAAATGGGTCATTTTTAGGTTGGCAAACTGTAACAAGTGGGATCCCACAGGGATCAGTGCTGGGGCCTCAACTATTTACAATCTATGTTAATAACTTGGATGAAGGGACCGAGTGTACTGTAGCCAAATTTGCTGCTGACACAAAGCTAGGTGGGAAAGCAAGTTTTGAGGTAGACACAAAGAGTCTGAAAAGGGTATAGATAGGTTAAGTAAGTGGGCAAAAATTTGGCAGATGTAATGTGGAGTATAATGTGGGAAAATGTGAGGTTATCCATTTTGGTAGGAAAAATAGAAAAGCAAATTATTATTTAAATAGAGAGAGACTACAGAATGCTGCAGTACAGAGGGATCTGGGTGTCTTTGAACATGAAACACAAAACGTTAGCATGCAGGTACAGCAAGTACTTAGGAAGGCAAATGGGATGTTGACTTTTATTGCAAGGGGGTGGAGTATAAAAGTAGGGAAGTCTTGCTACAGCTGTACAGGGTATTGGTGAGGCCACACCTAGAGTACTGCGTACAGTTTTGATCTCCTTATTTAAGGAGGGATATGCTTGCATTGGAAGCAGTTCAGCGAAGTTTCACTAGGTTGATTCCTGGGATGAGGAACGTTTGAGCAGGTTGGGCCTGTACTCATTGGAGTTTAGAAGAATGAGAGTTGATCTTATTGAAACATATAAGATTCTGAGGCAGCTTGACAGGTTAGATCCAGAAAGGATGTTTACCCTTGTGGGGGAATATAGAACTAGGGGGCATAGTTTCAAAATAAGGGGTTGCCCATTTCAAGACTGAGATGAGGATGAATTTCTTCTCTCAGAGGGTCATGAATCGTTGGAATTCTCTACCCTAGAGAGCTGTGGAAGCTGAGTCATTGAATATATTCAAGACGGAGATAGACAGATTCTTGAACTAAAGGGGAGTCAAGGATTATGGGAACAGGAAGGAAAGTGCAGTTGAGGCCAAGATCAGATCAGCCATGACCTTATTGAATGGTGAAGCAGGCTCAAGGGGCCGTAAGGCCTACTCCTGCTCCTATTTCTTATAGCCATGTCCACTCCACAATCAGAGGCTGATCTTTCAATCACTCCTCCCCTGCTCTCTGGAACTCCCCCCACACCGCCACTAAAAACATTTTGCTTTGTTGCTTTCTCTGCCTTCAAAAGTCACCTAAAAACTCATCTCTTTGACCATTTCATTGGTCTTGCCAATCCTCCCAATTTCCCCCTTTGCTGCTCAATGTCCATCTCTCCCCTCATAAAGCTGTCTGAGATGTTTCTTTTACAATTGGAGCCCTATACAAGTGAACATTGTTGTTCCCATTGTGACTCCTTCATGAAAAAAAAGCTCTGCCATTCTGTGTGTGTGCTGTGGTGTGCTGCATTCTTATTTCATATCTATTACCTACACTTAATATCAATCATGATTTGCCTTTGAAATTGAACTGGAAGATCACAAAGTGATTCTTCAGCCTCTCCTCCTTCCCACTCCCCAATAATGCATTAATTAGACAATGATGTACATTATGTTAGCCCAACAGCAACTAAATATATGAAACATTGAGTACAAACATGAACACAAGCCCTTTTTTAGCCCTTTCAATTACAAATTGCACCAAGTAAAATGAGATTCTTCTCAAAACCAATAATATATTAATTGCTGCATTATTTCAATTTATCAAACTCAGAATTGTTCCTTTTATTACAGCACTAAGTCTAATGATTTAAAATCTTTAATTACCATGTATGATCATGGCAAAGACATCAATCTGAACGGCCAAGAGCCTGGAAATTCCTGTCGCCACGCAAATAAGGATTAACTGTGCATTTACGAGTTATTTTTGAGATTAGGTTTGGTTGTTCCTTGGTTCACAAACTGCAAACGAGGTTTCTATTGTATGAGCTCCCACTCAAACAGTTGGATGCCAATGGAGCAGTCAGATCACTTAACAGTTGAGCACACAGTTAAATTGCTTGAGCAACCATTTAAACTATCAATACAAATCTAAAAATGTAAAATGTAAAATTGGTATCCAGTGGAGACTTCTGGCCCACACAGCACCTGATGTGATGCTGCAGGGCTGGAGGTAATAATCAGGAAGCAAAAGAGGAGCATCATTGGTAGAGAGAGTCTGGCAGAAGATAGTAATCAGGGTAAATACTGTCTGCATGACTCAAAGGTCCTGGTCCAAATAGAAAATAACATAGCAGATCTGAAGAAAGCTGCCAAGGTTAGACTGTGGAACAGCATTCTGTGTCAAGTAGTTTCCCAAGTATGCATATCATAGTATTTTCTGTACAACCTTTCACTAATGCACTGTTGGTCCACCAAAAGCATTCGTACAACCTTATCTTGTGTAGTCCTGCCAGGAGATTGTCAACCCATTGAATGCTTAGCATGCATGGCCATAATGCAGTATATCAAAAATACAAGCTGTTACTTAGAACTGAAACTGGTATCACACTGAAATCATCTAACTTAGCAGCATGATGCATGAGCAATTACCGGCACACAGAATGAATAGATGTTTGGTAATGCAAGTGCTATCTAAACATGTAACATTTCAAAAGTACTTCTCTACGTGCAGGGTGGCACATTGTAAAAGGGAAGAGACCCAAGCTAGGGGAGTGCTAAAAAGGTGTAAACTCCTGATTCCTTGCAAGAAGGTCATCCTCGCCATCATTAGGTTATGAAAAAAGACTTGTATTTGTCATGTATGTAACCTTCATGTAGCTGTAACCGTCATGTAACAACACTGCATACTGTATACACCTAAGAAATGCACACCTTGACCACAGGGGGTGAACTTGTGGGAGACACTCCTCACCTGGTCATCCAGGTATATAAAGGGAAGTCCCACGCAAGGTCTTCACTTCTTGGTCCTGTAAATAAAAGTTAGGGTCACAGAGTGACTTTGTCTGCAGAATGTGCCTCGTGTGAATTTATAGTAGTGTGTAAGGACATTACATTTGGCAACGAGAAACAGGAATCAACGACTCACAAGAATGGCCACCGGTAGCACAGAGGAACAGTACTGTGTTGGTGAGGAATGGGATGATTTCGTTGAGAGGCTCCAGCAGAGCTTTTTCACAAAGGACTGGCTGGGAGATGCAGCGGCTGACAAGCGAAGGACGCATCTACTGGCCAGCTGTGGACCTAAGACGTACGCGCCGATGAAAGATCTGCTCGCACCCGAGAAGCCGGCGAACAAAACCTTTGAAGAGCTCAGCAAACTGATAGGTGAGCACCTCAAACCGGCGAGCAGTATACACATGGCCCGACACCGATTCTATACACACCGACGTTGGGAAGGACAGAGCATACCTTCGGCGCTTGGCCAGCCTCTGTAAGTTCACAGATGCCTGCAGGGGGGAGATGTTAAGGGATTTCTTTATTGAGGGCATTGGTCATGCCGGAATTTTCAGAAAGCTAATTGAGACCAAGGACTTGACCTTGGAAGTGGCGGTTTTGATGGCTCAGACCTTCATGGCGGGGGAGGAGGAAACCAAGACAATATACGCGCGCAACTCTGCTTCCAACGTGGCGATGGATCAGGGAGTTAACATTGTAAATGCGACTCAGAACCCCGCAGGCAGGCAAGGGCAATTCGACACCACCCAGGCAACAACAGACTCTAGAGTGGGTCCTCAACAGAGACAATGGCAGGTTGAACGGACATTTACGCCATCACGGTGAACAATGCATCCCGGGATGGGACCATTGACACCCACTAACAGAGTGCTCAAGAGTAATCAAAGAGACAATCAGAGAGGAATGCCTGGTAACAACCCTTTTGTTCACAACAATCTCAGCTCATGCTGGAGGTGCGGGGGCAGACATGCTGCAAAAACCTGTAGATTTTAACAATTTATCAGTAGAAATTGTAACTTCAGTGGACATTTAGCCAGAATGTGCCAGAATCCCGCAGCGAGGCTAATTTACAAGGCAGATGAACCAGAAGAGGGGTCTGCAAGGCAAGTTGATGCTTGGGACAACGCAATGAACGCTGAAGTTCAGCAGGTTCATGTGGCAAACATCCACAGCTCATACACCAAAACGCCACCTATGATGATGAAAGTCCTATTAAATGGCATCCCGGTACGCATGGAGCTGGACACAGGGGCCAGCCAGTCACTTATGAGTGTCCAACAATTCGAGAAACTATGGCCATTCAGAGCTAGCAGACCCAAACTAGAACGCATTGACATGCAATTACGGACGTACACCAAAGAGATCATCCCATTGCTAGGCAGTACAACGTTAGTGGTCACACATAATGGATCAGAGAACCGGCTGCCTCTCTGGATTGTCCCGGGAAATGGTCCCGCGCTTTTGGGGAGGAGCTGGCTAGCCGAGATGAACTGAAAATGGGGGGATGTGCACGCCATTTCATCTGTGGAGCGAAGTTCATGCTTACAGGTCCTACAGAAATTTGAGTCACTATTTCCACCTGGTGTCGGGACTTTCAAAGGTACCAAAGTAGTGATACGCATCACCCTGGACGCCAGACCAGTGCACCATATAGCCAGAGCTGTGCCGTATGTGATGCGGGAGAAAATTGAGATTGAGTTGGACAGGTTGCTAAGAGAGGGCATAATTTCGCCCGTTGAATTCAGCGACTGGACAAGCCCCATTGTCCCTGTCTTAAAAACGGATGGCTCTGTCAGGATCTGTGACCACTACAAGGCCACCATCAACCGAGTATCACTACAAAACCAATAGCCCCTTCCGAGAGCGGAGGATCTTTTTGCCACGCTGGCAGGCGGCAAGCTGTTCACCAAGTTGGACCTCACTTCAGCCTACATGACCCAGGAACTGGCCGAAGAATCCAAGCTACTGACCACCATCACCACGCACAAGGGGCTGTTTGTCTACAACAAGTGTCCGTTTGGCATTCGATCAGCGGCCGCTATCTTTTAAAGGAACATGGAAAGACTGCTCAAATCCATCCCTGGAACAATTGTATTTCAGGACGACATCCTTATCACGGGTCGAGACACTGAGGAACACCTCCGCAACCTGGAGGAGGTGCTCTGCCGACTGGACTGGGTAGGCCTGCGACTAAAGAAGTCCAAGTGTGTGTTTTTGGCCCCAGAGGTCGAGTTTTTGGGCAGGAGGGTTTCCGCAGACGGGATCCGGCCCACCGAATCCAAAACGGAGGTGATCCGTCGTGTGCCCAGGCCCGGCAACACATTAGAGTTGCATTCATTTTTGGGACTCTTGAACTATTTCGGGAACTTTCTGCCGAACTTAAGCACATTGTTGGAGCTGCTACACGTGCTCCTGCATAAGGGTTGTGATTGGTTTTGGGGGAACGGTCAGGAACGGGCTTTCAATCGGGCGCGAAACCTGCTTTGTTCTAATAAGCTGTTGACTCTGTACAACCCCTGTAAGAATTTGGTTTTGACATGTGATGCATCATCCTATGGGGTTGGGTGCGTGTTGCAGCAGAGTAATGATGAGGGCCAACTCCAACCTGTAGCTTATGCTTCCAGGTCGCTCTCCCAAGCAGAACGGGGATATGGGATGATTGAAAAAGAAGCATTCGCATGTGTCTACGGGGTGAAAAAGATGCACCAGTACCTTTTTGGCAGACGGTTCGAGTTAGAAACGGACCACAGGCCGTTAATATCCCTGTTGTCCGACAGCAAAGCTGTCAATGCCAATGCGTCAGCTCGCATACAGCGATGGGCTCTCACACTGGCTGCGTATGACTACACCATATGGCACTGGCCAGGCAACGAAAATTGCGCTGACGCGCTCAGCAGGCTTCCACTGGCCACCACCAAGGGGGCAGTGGAGCAAAGTGCTGAGATGGTCATGGCTGTCGATGCCTTTGACAGCGCAGGCTCCCCCATCACAGCCCGCCAGATCAAAATCTATACCAACAGAGATCCCCTCCTATCCTTGATCAAGAAATGTGTCCTGACTGGGGATTGGGCGCCCGCACACGGAGCATGCCCCGAGGAGGTCAGACCGTTTCACAGACGGATGGATGAACTCTCCATCCAAGCCGACTGCCTATTATGGGCAGCCGGGTAGTCATGCCCCAGAAGAGAAGGGAAGCATTCATCAGGGAACTCCACAGCGAGCACCCAGGCATCGTGCTAATGAAGGCCATTGCCCGGTCACATGTATGGTGGCCGGGAATTGACTCAGCCTGGAACACTGTTCGCAGGTGCACAACGTGTGCCCAGCTGGGCAATGCCCCCAGGGAGGCCCCACTCAGCCCGTGGCCCTGGCCCACCAGGCCATGGTCATGTATTCACGTAGACTACGCGGGCCCGTTCATGGGAAAAATGTTCCTCATTGTTGTTGATGTGTACTCGAAATGGATCGAGTGCATCATATCGAGTGCACGACATCCACCACTGTGGTGAGTCTGCGTGCGGTCTTTGCGACCCACGGCTTGCTGGACATCCTGGTTAGCGACAACGGCCCGTGTTTCACTAGCTATGAATTCCGGGAGTTCATGTCGGGTAACGGCATCAAACATGTCAGGACGGCACCATTCAAGCCGGCTTCCAATGGCCAGGCGGAACGTGCGGTCCAAATCATAAAACAGGGCATGCTCCGGATTCAAGGACCCTCCCTTCAATGCCGCCTATCGTGCCTCCTGCTGGCCTATAGGTCTCGACCGCATTCGCTCATGGGAGCCCCGCCCGCGGAACTACTCATGAAACGTACATTTAAAACTCGGCTCTCCCTCATTCATCCAGTCCTGTCAGACATTGTTGAGGGCAAGCTCCAGTCCCAAAATGAGTGCCATGACCGTAACTCAAAGGGAAGATGTATAGAAATCGATGACTCTGTATTTGTTCTGAATCACGCTTTGGGGCCCAAGTGGCTTGAGGGTACTGTAATTGGCAAAGAGGGGAATAGGGTCATAGTGGTCAGACTTTACAATGGACAGATATGTCACAAGCATCTGGACCAAGTAAAAAAAAGGTTCAGCTTGGACACTGAGGAACCTGAGGAAGATCGTGAGATGCTGCCCACACCACCGCCAGTGAATGAGCAACAAGAATATTCAGCAGCATGCACAGTCCCTGTGGCCAGCCCGGACAAGCCGGAATCACCACAGGTGATAGAGACGAATGCCAAGGCTCAACAACCAGAGCCCCAACTGCGGCGCTCCGCGAGAGAGCATCGGCCACCTGAAAGACTTAATCTTTGACCCCCATAAGATGTTGGGGGAGAGGTGATGTCATGTATGCAACCTTCATGAAAGTGTAACCTTCATGTAACAACACTGCATACTGTATGCACCTAAGAAATGCACACCTTGACCACAGGGAGTGAACTTGTGGGAGACACTCTTCACCTGGTCATCCAGGTATATAAAGGGAGGTCCCATGCAGGGTCATCACTTCTTGGTCCTGTGAATAAAGGTTCGGGTCACAGAGTGACCTTGTCTGCAGAATGTGCCTCGTGTGAATTTATAGTAGTGTGTAAGGACATTACAGTATTTATATAGCGCCTTTCACAACCACGGGATGTCTCAAAGCGCTTTACACCAATGAAGTACTTTTTGAAGTGTAGTCACTGTTGTAATGTGAGAGCATTGCGGGCGTAGGGAGAGTTAAACTGAAGGCATTCCTCATGCTTAGAACTGGCACCATCCTGCTCCTGTCCAGTCTTGTATTTCCACTCATCCACTGACACACAGGCATGCACTCAACACACAAACATCGCATACAGTATCTTGCACTATAAATATTGTTTGCTCTTCTTTGACGGCAGATGAGGAGCAGTTTGATTTCTTTCCTCAGCTGCAGTGCCCAACAATTCTAATCTCACAAGGACTACATATAAAATGAGATTGTTGTCTGACCAGGATATTTCAGAAGTGGCAATGGGTGGCAGGGAGCTGGCAGAATGACAACGTTCCTGACTCTCATCTCCCGCCCATCCAAATCAGCCAAAATCAGATGGAATGGGGGGGCAATGTGGTTGGCTCTTAACTGCCCTCTGAATTTGCCTAGAAAGCCACTCAGTTATACACAACCACTACGAAAAACAATAACAAGAATAAAACCGAACAGACCATCCGGCATCGACCTCGGCACCAGCTACGGACATGACAACGGCACACGCAGCCCACACCCTGCAAAGTCCTTCTCACCAACATCTGTGGATTTGTGCCAAAATTGGGAGAGCAGTCCCACAGACTAGTCAAGCAACAGCTTGACTTAGTCACACTCACAGAATCATACCTTTCAGCCAATGTCCCAGACTGCTCCATCAACATTCCTGGGTATATCCTGTCCCACCGTCAGAACAGACCCACCAGGGATGGCAGTATATCGGGAAGGAGTGGCCTTTGGAGTCCTCTACATTGACTCCGGACCCCATGAAGTCTCATGGCTTCAGGTCAAGCATGGGCAAGGATTACCATCCCCCCTCAGCTGATGAATCAGTATTCCTCCATGTTGAGAACCACTTGGAAAAAGCGAGAGTAGCAAGGGCACCAAATGTATCCTGGGTGGAGGACTTCAATAAGAGTGGCACAGTAGCAGCACTACTGACTGAGCTGGCCAAGTCCTGTCGGACATAGCTGCCAGACTGGTCCTGCAGCAGGTAGTGAGAGAACCAACATGAGGGAAAAGTTTACTTGACCTCGTCCTCATCAATCTGCCTGTCGCAGATGCATCTGTCCATGACAGCATTGGTAGCAGTGACCACTGCACTATCCTTGTGCAAACAAGTCCTGTCTTCACACTGAGGACACCATCCATCGTATTGCGTGGCACTACCAACATGCTAAATGGGATAGATTCAGAACAGATCCAGCAGTTCAAAACTGGTCATCGATGAGGTGCTGTGGTTCATCAGCAGCAGCAGAATTGTATTCTACCACAATCTGTAACCTCATGGCCCGGCATATCCCTCACTCCACCATTACCATCAAGCCAGGGGACCAACCCTAGTTCAATGAAGAGTGTAGACGAGCATGCCAGGAGCAGCACCAAGCGTACCTAAAAATGAGGTGCCAACCTGGGGAAGCTGCAACACAGGACTACATGAATGCTAAAAACGTGGAAGCAGCATGCTATAGACAAGGCTGAGCGATCCCACAACCAATGGATCAGATTAAAGCTCTGTAGTCCTGGTGGACCATTAAACAACTAACGGGAGGAGGAGGCTCCATGAATATCCCCATCTTCAATGATGGCGGAGCCCAGCACGTGAGTGCAAAAGACAAGGCTGAAGCGTTTACAACCACCTTCAGCCAGAGGTGCTGAGTGGATGATTCTGAGGTCCCCACCATCACTGAAGCCCATTGATTCACTCCACGTGATATCAAGAAACAGCTGAGCGCACTGGATACAGCAAAGGCTATGGACCCTGATAACATCCCAGCTGTTGTGCTGAAGACTTGTGCTCCAGAACTAGCTGCACCTCTAGCCAAGCTGTTCCAATACAGCTACAACACTGGCATCTATCCGACAATGTGGAAAACTGCCCAGGTATGTCCTGTCCACAAAAAGCAGGACAAAACCAATCTGTCCAATTGCTGCCCTGTCAGTCTACTCTCAATCATCAGCAAAGTGATGGAAGGTGTCGTCAACAGTGCTATCAAGCGGCACTTACTCACCAATAACCTGCTCACCGATGCCCAGTTTGGGTTCCGCTCGCTCCAGACCTCATTAGAGTCTTGGTCCAAACATGGACAAAAGAGCTGAATTCCAGAGGTGAGGTGAGAGTGACTGCCCTCGACATCAAGGCAGCATTTGACCGAGTGAGGCATCAGAAAGCCCTAGAAAAACTGAAGTCAATCAGGGGGGAAACTCTCCACTGGTTGGAGTCATACCTAACACAAAGGAAGAGGGTTATGGTGGTTGGAGGTCAATCATCATGGCCCCAGGACCTCGCTGCAGGAGTTCCTGAGGACAGTGTCCTAGGCCCAACCATCTTCAGCTGCATCAATGACTTCCCCTCCATCATAAGGTCAGAAGTAGGATGTTCGCTGATGATTGCACAGTGTTCCGTGCCATTTGCAACTCCTCAGATAATGGAGCAGTCCATGCCCACATGCAACAAGACCTGGATGACATTCAGACTTGGGCTGATAAGTGGCAAGTAACATTCACACCACACAAGTGTCAGGCAATGACTATCTCCAACAAGCGAGAGTTTAACCACCGCCCCTTGACATTCAACAACATTACCATCGCCAAATCCCCCACCATCAACATCCTGGGGGGGTCACTATTGACCAGAAACTTAACTGGCCCAGCCACATAAATA
The DNA here is from genome assembly GCF_044704955.1 of Pristiophorus japonicus. Classification (NCBI taxonomy): domain Eukaryota; kingdom Metazoa; phylum Chordata; class Chondrichthyes; family Pristiophoridae; genus Pristiophorus; species Pristiophorus japonicus. Next base: position 77,686,829 of record NC_091987.1, on the reverse strand, counting down.
CCATGGCAACAAGAGCAGGTCAGAGTATTCTGCGGTGAGCTTTTCATCTCCTTACTTACAAATGGAATTTAATTTGGAGAAGTGTGAGGTAATGCACTTGGGGAGGGCTAATAAGGAATGGGTATACACATTAAACGGAAGGCCACTTAGAAGTGCAGATGAACAAAGGGACCTTGGAGCGCTTGTCCACAGATCCCTGAAAGTAGCAGGCCAGGTGGATAAGGTGGTTAAGAAGGCATACGGGAAGCTTGCCTTTATTGGCCAAGGCATAGAATACAAGAGCATGGAGGTTATGCTTAAATTGTATAATACACTGGTTAGGCCACAGCTGGAATACTGCGTGCAGTTCTGATCACTGTATTATAGGAAGGACCTGATTGTACTGGAGAGGGTGCAGAGGAGATTTATGAGGATGCTGCCTGGAATGGAGAATCTTAGCTATGAGGACAGATTGGATAGGCTGGGTTTGTTCTCCTTGGAACAGAGGAGGCTGAGAGGAGACATCATTGAGGTGTATAGAATTTTGAGGGACCTGGATATAGTGGATAGCAAGGGCCTATTTCCCTTCGTGGAAGAGTCAATTACGAGGGGGCATAGATTTAAGCTGGTTGGTGGAAAGTTTAGAGGGGATTTGAGGGGCAGCTTCTTCATGCAGAGGATTGTGGGAGTCTGGAACTCATTGCCTGGAAAGGTGGTAGAGGCAGAAACCTTCACCACATTTAATAGGTGTTTGGATGGGCACTTGAAGTGCCATAACCTACAGGGTTACGGATCTGGAGCTGGGAAGTGGATTAGACTGGATAACCTCTTGTTGGCCGGTGCAGATACGATGGTAACTACTTCAGGGAATCTAATATGGTCAGAGTGATCTCCTGGACTAGTTTCCATTGCTTGAAATTTTCCCAGATATTTTTTCTCCAATTGACCTTGGTTTTTAGCTGTTTTTTTGCCTCTCCCAGGAGATCGTATGGCTCCGGATGGGGTGGAGTTGTGGAATGTTGCGATACATGAGGTATTGCAGTTGTGTGGGGTGGACTGGTTGGGCCGGATGTTCTTTTCCTTTCCGCTATTGTTCATTGTTCATAGGTTTATATGTAACCTTCAGGGCTGCTGGTCGAGGGCCATGTGGCTCTTTGTCGGCTGGCGCAGACACGATGGGCTAAAATGGCCTCCTTCTGCACTGTAAATGTCTATGTTTCTATGTTTCTAAATGCTGGTCTTGGCAATGACGCCCACATCCCATGAACGAGTAAAAAAAAAAAGAAAGATCTAATCCTATGAATGTACCAAGATTGGTGAGCTAGCTGGGCTGAATGGCTTGTCTTATCTATGCTTATATTTACAGAGGTTCCTAGCTCAGTGACGACTGATGTAAATACAAAGCTATCAGCATCTTTATGCACCAATTTGTTTGCCACCTCTTTCATTATCTCAAGTTCATTGGAAGATAAAAAGCAACAAAGGAGAAAATGCTCGTCAGGTAACTCTGCTGTCTGGGTTCTCCTTGGAATCTGTACAAATCATTATCATCGTTATTGACTGCAGTAGTTTGTTCCTTTCTTCTCCAATGTAACAGTGCAGTGTTGTGCAGTACTAGCTTTTTATACATAAGATTCAGTGCTGGAGAATACTTTTCTACTTTTAGTGCCCAGTCTATCTCACAAGTTATCAATCCGAAACATAAGTTATGCTTTACATTATAGGTCTTTTTCACATTGTCATATAAGATTCTTCAATTTATATGGCACCTTATCACATTGTCAAAACATCTCAGTGCTTCACACAATCAGTTATGTTTGGAGTGCCACGACTGTTATATAGGAAAACACAGCAGCCATTCTGCACCAGTGACATCTTTCAATCAGTAATAAAATGAAAGGCCATTAATCTATCAATTCCTTCACTCTTTAAAAAAAAAATCCATTAGTCTTTTTTGTCAATGAAAACAGGTGATACTTCAATGGTGTAGAATCATCTCTAGTGGTTTGAATCCTCTGCACTGCCTCCCTGTCTTTTAGTAAGTGTAATGGAGAAAATTTAAGAACAATTTTTCATACCTTGTCTTACCAGTGTTTTTTGGTGCATTACCTGGCATTCACATTCTATTGCACTGCTTATATACTTTTACATTTATAGGTAATCTTTGCAATAAGTTGAAAATGGTGAAAGTGAACTGCTGCTGCTGTCACTTGTATAGTTCACTGCTGACAAGAGACCCAGACAGTGTAATCTAACTGTATCTCAATCTCCATCAACAAGACAGAATTTGAACATTGATACTGGCATTAGACAGGGAGCAAAACAGGATAGGCTGTGGTTCCTTAATGACGCACCTACTGTAGGTATCAAATGCAAAGCTTGTTGACATTGGCCAGTACGTGCCAGAATGAGAGAGCTCTGGAATTTGCAGCAGTGGCCAGCTTCCCTCTTATCCAAGGCATATTAGGCTGTACTCGAATCAGCCATGATCGTATTAAATGGCGGAGCAGGCTCGAAGGGCCGTATAGCCTACTTCTGCTCCTATTTCTTATGTTCTTATTTACTCCTGTAGCTATCAGGCCACCAGAGCACGAGCCAGCAGTTTATGTCAACAGGGAAGGCTTTCACTCCATCAATGTTCAACTGGTATGTGATTACCACAGGAGATTAATGCACCAGTTTTGCTGGCAGCTATGACATCTTCATTCTGCGACACTCATCCATTCTGCCCATTTTTCTACTCATCCAGGAAGGTCAATTTCAGGTAGCTGCCAGGGGACAAGATATAACCCCTCCACACATGGTTGATGACATCACTCCGCAGCCACATCAACTCTGAGCAACAACAGTACAGTGAGAGCACTGCAGCTAGAGAGTCCCCGGTATAAGGGGTGGTTCCCAGGGGGTCAGCTTTCCCTTCTGACCTTATATGAGCGGTTTTGAATCGCTCCCACACCCTTGGTTCTAGACTCTGGAATTCTGAAGGGACTGTGACAGATTTGGACAGACAATCGGTTTCAAGGTAGGAAGCAGGTATGGCTTTATTGTGTTTAAAAAGAAGTAAAAGGTACACCTTTAATAACACACACAGAAAAGTGATACCAATACACACTGAGGGGTACAACACATTGAATAAATTGTCAAAATACAGCCCATGGGGAAAAGAATACAGCTTAAACTCTAAATGGGGTAAAGAGGAGAATGCAGATACATTTACACAAGTTATCCCAGCCTCCCCCTCCCAATTCCCCTAACTAACTAAGTTATAGCTCTGGGGTTCAGGGAGTTATACTCACCAATCCCTTTTTGACAGTTGCCGGTGAATCGCGGTTTCGGGGTTTGCTGCACTTTGCCTTCTAGGCGAGCTGTACCCCGGATGGAGGAGAGGACTTCGGACTGCGTAGTCTTCAGTTGGGGCGAGTCCGCTGATGCGGTAAGTCGCGTTTTGGATGTATGGGGTAAGTACCCACTTTCTTTGGTTAGGAATAGTTCTAGTTAGTCCTTTTAGGTAATTTCTCACCCGTTGGTCATTCAGAAATAGATTGTAGAGTGGAAATAAAATGTCGATTCTTCGGTTTTTGCTGAGTTGGTTTCGGCTGGTCGTTTTGCTGGTTGTGATGGCCCGGGTTGTCAATTTGGTTGCTGACAACCTTCTGTTTCATGGGCCTCTTGCTGTCAGCGCGCTCGGTCAGTCCTTGATGATTTCTTGTAGTTTTCTCCACTACTCCATTTCTTCACTTCCCACCTCCTGCTGCTTGTTGTTTTCCCTTGTAAAACTGGGAATAGATATACCCCAAAAAGGCTTCCTTATCTCCCGCAAAATCTGGCCCAGCTCTTTGTTTCAAGGGAGCTGCTCATTAGTTTTGAGCTCTCTTCTTTGTCAGAATTTGGCGGGCTCATTCAGCTGTAATTTGATTATGATGTGGTAATGTGGAAAATCACTGGTTGGCATTGTTGAAGCAATGTTTAAACTCTTGGGCCGTTTGGCTGGGCCCGTGATTTCGATAAGTCTATTTGCACATGCATGCCAATAATGATCTCCGGTGATTAGCCTGATAGCTCTTGATGCGTTTATGTCCTAGGGTGCGAATTTTTATGCCTCACAGTTCTTGTTAGTTATCGATTGACTCATTCTCCCAGACAAATTGAATTAGCTCCAATACCCAATTCCTGAGTGAAGCCCCACCCTCTGTTCTGGCAATCTCTTCCAACATGCTCCTTTAGAGATCTTAAACTTGTAAAGCTCTTAGGTATCTTCCTCAGAGTTTTTCCTAGGATACCAAAATGTTCATCGAGTTCCAAATTAAATTCCCTTTCCTATGAGTCCAAACACTGTGGGGGGTGGGGTCTCCATGAATGCATCCCCTTTTATCTCCAGCAGACCTCGTCTACCCTTTAAACTCATTTTAAAAGTCCAAAGAGGGATTCTTCTCCTCTGCAGGGGAAAGGTACAAGGAATCTTTGCGAAATATTGGTAAATTCTACACCAGAGCAGATGATCGAGCAGCACTTTCGGTGAACTCCTCGATGCCCTTACTTGAAAAGTCACAAAAAGCCCTTCAGCATTAACATTCCCCTGATTCTGCATTGAAGGTCATTGAAACCACTCAGACAACTTCATTGTCAATGACTTTCTGACAATGCAGACTAAGAAGCTATAATGAGAATAAACTATAGACCAAAGTAGCAATTGTAATAAAGGTGTTGATTTTAATTCCAAACACAATAGTGTAGTGAATAATTTTGCCACCCAAGTGGAACAGTGCTATTGCTCTTATGGGGACCCTTGAGGTACTTGTGGCCAGCGACATCTGGGAGCTTGAGCCTGAAAGGGCCTTCTGCAGACTGCAGCACTTCTGCTGGCACCGTGGTTGGTATTGGTTGATGGAAGTATCAACATCCTGAGAGAGGGTATCAAGAGCCACACCGACTGCATCACTGCCACTCCCATTGAGCTCAGCACTTCCACTGATCTGCAGGAGAGAATTCTGCAGAGGATGAGTGAAGCCTTGAAAACTCCAATTCATTTACTCCATCAATCTGTCCAAAGTGGATGTCTGCCTTTCCCAGGTGGGGGACAGGTATGAGCCCAGAGTCTGCATGAGCTTCCACCATAGCTGCAAAGACTGTGAACATTGATTCCTGTTGTGAGGGCCTGGCTGTAGCGTCCCTGGACATGGTCACACACTCCAAGAAAGACTGCAAAGTGCTGATGCCGTGAGAGATGACACCACAAAGGCTGGAAACGGACTCCTCCTCACTTTCAGCCATAGTAATGAAACTTTTTAGCAAGCCTTTGAATAGCTAATATACCTGCTTGTGTGAAGAAACCAGTTTACTTCTCATTGATGGGCCCCTGAAGTTCACATCTCTGTCCTTCTCAGCAGAGCTGGTAGTGGACCTTACCCTCTGGTGAGCTGTTTTCTGGGCTGTTTCTGCCACAAGTACCTGCTGTTGCTTACTAGTGCCTAGTGTTCCATCACATGCAGACCCATCTAACTCACTATCCCAGTCAATCTCTTTGCCGGTGCTTGGGAAGCATGACGATGCTTCCTAAGAAGGATTCACCTCCTCTGAGGTGTCTTCTTTGGGGAGTTTGGCTGCTGAGAAAGACCTAGAGGAAAGGAACAATAGTTAGGTAGCACTGAGAGGCTGGACAGTAGCATATGATGGGCATCATGATGCAACTTGATATAGTAAAGCTGTGTGTTTGTACATTTCTCAGAGGTTCATGAAGGAGTGAAAGTAATAAGCAGAAGTCTGTTCAAGAAGCCCTCAGCCTCAAAATGTCATATTTTGACAGCTCTGGAGGAGCCATTGGATCTCCAGTGCTTGCTGCTTCAGCTTCGACAGCACCTTGAGGCCCTCTAGTCTTACTCCTCTCCCTTGTGTTGTGCACTGTCTTGTCCTGTAGAGTGAGAGAATGAGAGTTAGTGTCTCCTACAAAGGAGAGTGCTGATGTGTGGGGCTTCTGCTTGCTGTGCCGATGCTGAGAGTAAGAAGTAGCTAATAGATTCAGGATGGTGAGGTGTTGATTGGAAAGCACATGTGTGGAATATGAAATGAGGAAGGAGACATGAAAGAGGTTGGTGACTGCACAAAGTATAGCAAGTGAGAAGAGAATGTTGCTAGTGGATGCTGTGAAGGGAACAAGGAAGAGGTGAGTGTGTCTTTGTAGTGAGAATGAGCAATGGTATAGTGTGGCCTTGTGCTGGGTGGTGAAAGATATGATGGAGGGGAAGGCATTGTTGAGAGTGGTGGGGGAGGGGGAATTATAATAAGGCCCGGGAGTTAAAGTACCTCAGGCCTATTTTTGGCTGCAGCGGGTGAGTTTTGAACTGACACTAAAACTCACCCATTGAAAACTAGTAAGCTTTCCACAACTTGTTTGCTAGGACCTAGCATCCCAATGGGGGATTGACTTATACGGTTATCTGGTGCTAACTGGGAAGAATTCAGTCGACAGTTGACTGAGCCTATCAACATGCCAACAAAAGAAACAGAACATACAAGGGATTCCATTACAAAAATACTCCAATGGTGTTTAGATGTTATCTGGAAAACTAAAATGTTATTTTATCATAGAAGGCAAGCTAAGGCTGCCTTTAATTTAATTCCATTCAAGTTATAGATTTTTTAGCTATTATTCTTATTGAAGATTAAATTCTGAGACAAAACACTAAATGACTACTGGTTTCTTGTGTTTGATGCTGAGTGTCAGAACTCTCTCTATTCATATCCAAATATCCTTTCTGTGCATATTTTCCATCCTAGCAGAAATTATGAAACGGTTTACTTTCTGGTAAGGGAGAGTGAAAACTCCCAATTGAAATTACCATCTAAATGTAGACTTTGAAGCCCAAGCCTATGAATGGCTGAATGCCTGTCCTGAGCTATAGTTCATGAGAGGTGATACACTTGTGTTCTCACACAATCAAAAAAAACCTTCAACATAAGTGGTGGCAGTGCATTGCCTCAGGTATTTTTTGACTTATGAGAAATACCGTCATACATCACTTGCATCTACTGTACATCTCCACAGGTCGGGGCTATAAAGAGCTAGAGTGTGCCACTGCAGCTTCCAGCGTGAGCCGTTCCAAGTATGCGACGGCTTCGAGGTGGGCGACTGGGTGACGTCATTAGGACCCAGGTCGCCGTTTGGAGCATCGGCGGGGCCCTGGTACAGCAGAGGAGCGGGAAGGTTGTGGCGGACTTGCGACGAGTGATCAGGGTGGAGGAGCGATGAAGGATCGTGGCTGAGATTTGATGGGTGATCGTGGCGGAGATTCTGCGAATGTTTGTTGCGGAGGTGTGGCGGGAGATCATGGCGAAGGTGTGGCGAATTTTTGTGGCAGAGAAGCAGCAAGAGATTGTGGTGAAGGAACGGTGAGGGATCGTGGCGGAGGTGTGGCGAATGTTTGTGGCGGAGGAGCGGCGAGAGATCATGGCGGAAGAGGGGCGAGAGATCGTGGCAGAGGTGCGGTGAATTAGGGTACAGGGCCCAGAAGAGCCGAGAGCCCAGGGGCAGCACGGGCCAGCCCACACTGCGATATGTGTGCACACTAGGTCCATGCAGCAGAGCAGGCCTCCAGTCATCCTGGTTAACCCTTGCCACTGGATAAAGTCCTAGTTCTATCAAGCTCGTGTGGTGCCTGGTGTGCAACAGTCACCACACATTAAAAAACGCACAGGCCACCCCCTCAATTGGAGTTCAGGACTGGAATATCGAGTCCTTCATTGAAACGCCTGTGAACCCATGTGGAAGCAAGTCATCCTCATTCGAGGGACCGCCTATGATGCTATGATTTCACCCGCTAGTCGCCCTAATCTTTACAGTATTTCTTCGTTTTGTTAAATTAATTATGTTGTTTTCTTCATAACTTACTACAGGTTTTTTGAAATGTTAGTTTTAATAGTATATATACATGAAGGTCAAACAGGCAGCACATGTTTTCAAAGCATTATTGACATGCTTTTCTTACATTATAATCCCAAATCTGAGCCTATCACAACATTAAGTCTGTGATTTATTTATCAGTCAGAAACACTGACGAAAATAACACTGATGCCACCAACTGTAAATTGAGCAGCTCCCATATAAACATTGTTAAAATAAAAGGAAACAATATATATTCGTGTTCATTATGTAATAATAAAGTGCACTACAATCAAAACAAAGGACAAAGCAAAGAAATATAAAAGTTATTTTTTGCTGGCTGCAAGTCTTGCTCTGTGACTTGTCTGTCAGGCACCAGTTTATCTCCACATTCCAGCCGAGGACCCTGTGTGAGGATCCCTCCGTGTCACTTCGGAACTGGGGACGTTTTTGGTTACAGCTTATTTGAGAAGACGAGGTTCAGTATCCAGGTACGGTCTACGTTCAAACGTTTTCTAGCACTTTTGTATCGCCGACGGATGATGAAAGGATCTGGAATTTGATTTCTTTTTGAACTATTGTTATTAAGTTAATGCTAATGTTTTTTTTTAAAGTTTGAAATTGCCTGAGTCACTGAGTGGTGTCACCTGTCATTCCCAGCAAAGGGCACATTCCTTTGGCCTGAGAGAGCCGCTTTCTGCAGGGTACAGCTGTCACAAGCTCAGAATAGCCGCAGGCTGAAGCCCGTCTCTCATTTCAGGCCGGCGCTTCTCCAGCTCACCAAATCACAACGTTATACAGAACGGCAATCCGGTTTCCATTTAAAAAGCAGTATCTTCTTTTTTCTGCCTTCGGTTGAGTTTTAATCGTTTTTCGCCGATAATATGTGAACGTTTTCACCAATGGAAAATTAAATCAGAGATATCTCGGGGTAGAGTTACAAAACAATGTTTTATAAATATTATTTTTCTCTCTTCGTTTTATTTCATTGAACTTGTCTTAACTGATAGTCCTTAAATAAAATAACCAGAGGACACATTACAGATTGTTAATGGAGCATTGGGCATAAAGTTAATATATGGGGAAAAGTTTCGGGTAACATTATTCATGTTTAAAAAGGATCGAAAGTTAATTATATTTTTGAAGTGTGTGGCGACCTGGTTGATTTTGCATCTGTTCTGTTTACACCAATTGCAATGTTGCTAAAGCAGTGTTATCTAATACTTTAGCCACTATCGACATACGGCGAATTGGGAATTAAGATGCGACTAACTGCATTTCTGATGAGTAAATTAATAGACACTCGTTGGCCATGTGATCTCAATATTCATATTCGTTCACCTATTCATGTGTGCATTAACCTGTTGGGGGTTAGTCGTATCTTAATAGAAAAAGCAGAATGTGCGAGTTATTTTTGATTGTTGTGAATGCTTTCCAATGGTGATAGATGTTAAGTAAATATACATGTGAACTACATTTACCTATGAGTCAATGCAAGATGTTTCTACTAAAATTAATGCATAGGGTAAAACGGCGTCGCCATTTTAAGCCTGTGGCTATCCGTGATTTCAACAACAATAATTTGTATTGAAATAGCGCCTTTAACGTAAACTGTCCCAAGGTGCTTCACAGGAGTATTATAAGACAAAAGATTTGACATCGAGCCACATAAAGACAAATTAGGTCAGGTGACCAAAAGCTTGGTCAAAGAGGTAGGTTTAAAGGAGGAAAGAAAGGGCCTGGACAACAGAAGGCCAGTCCCATTTCTACTGCACAACACTAAGCTATTAGGCTTTCTTTGGGAAGTCCACTTTAAAGCTTTTGAAGTTCACAAAGCAGAAGATCTGCAAAAAATAAAATAAGAAAAAAGTTTATACCTTTTTTAAAAATACATCTTTGTTGGCAAGAACAATGCACATTAGATGGCTTTACAGCGGTGAGTGATAAACTTACAGTGGTGAGTGATACAGCAAAGCTGGAAGGATCTGATTTACATAAGTTGCTTGAGGTTTGTGTCCGCCTTAACCTATCACTTAGAGTTTTGAGTATTGGATTTGAGGAGCGGTAATAAACCTCAAGAAACTAAATAGAATATAAAATGGAGCAGATCCTAAACCATGATCGGGTGATAAGTAACTGGAATCCACTTTGAAAATTTTACATAGATTTTTCAAGACAAAATTCAAAGAAAATATGCCACCTTATTTTTTTTTTATGCAACACAATCAGTCCCTAAGAGCGTGGTAGCCTAATGATTATGGCACTGGACTAGTAACCTGGGAGGCTATGAGTTCAAATGCCATCATGACAAATTATGAAAATAATTAAATTCATTTGGTAATTTGTGGGCTAGTATGAGAAAGGAACTACGGATTGTTGTGGAAACCTAATCGAATCATGTCCTTTCAGGAAGGGAGCCTACCATTCATAGCTGGCCTGGCCTACATGTGACTTCAGTCCCACACTAATGCCCTGAGGGAATAAGGGATGGGCAATAAATACAGCTTTGCTAGTGTAGTCCAGGTGCCAAGAACACATTTTTATAAAATCAAATTAGTTTGATAGAGGTGTTTAAATGAATGGTTTAGATAGAATAATAAAGAGGAACTATTTCCAGTGGCTGAAGGGTCGATAACCAGAGGGCACAGATTTAAGGTGATTGGCAAAAGAACTAGAGGCAACATGAGGAAAAACTTTTTTACGCAATGAGTGGTTAGGATTTGGAATGCACTGCCTGATAGGACGATGGATAGAGATTCAATAGTAGTCTTCAAAAGGGAATTGGATAAATACTTCAAGAGAAAAAAATTGCAGGGTTATGGGGAAAGAGCAGGAGAGTGGGACTAACTGGATTGCTCTTCGAAAGAGCTTACCAGAATTTCCCAGTGGGCCTTGTAATAGGCAGAACTTCTACCCACTCTTTGCAAGGCCACTCATGCCAGGAGGCGGCCCCGGGGGTGGATCTGGTGGTGGAGACACCCTATGCTGGGACTTCCTACTTATCTAGCTCAGCAGGGTCTCAAAGTATTGCAGCAGGTCGGTACTGTTGAGTGAAGTGAGGCATGTTGGCCTCTAAATGGGCACAAGTGGGTCCCACCAAGGGTGAGACCAGACAAGGCAGAGTAAGGGCAATCATTTTTAAAAATCGGATTGGCCTCTTACATGGAAGGCTGAGGTGAGGTCTGTAGGCAACGGTAGCATAGTGGTAATGTTAACTGGACTAATAATCCAGAGATGCAAGTTCAAATCCCACCACGGCAGCTGAGGAATTTGAATTCAGTTAATTAAAAAAATCTGGAATAAAAAGCCAGTATCATTAATGGTGATCATGAAATTACCGGATTGTGGTAAAAACCCATCTGGTTCACTGATATCGTTTGGGAAGGAAATCTGCTGTCCTTACCTGGTCTGGCATATACATGACTCCAGATCCACAGCAATGTGGTTGACTCTTAATTGCCCTATGAAATGGCCTAGCAAGTCTTTCAAGGGCAACTAGGGATGTGCAATAAATGCTGGCCGTTCCACCTGTAATGTTTTTGCTTCATGGGTTCTTTGCTTAAGAATTCATAGCAACACATTGCTATGAATAACTATTGGTTTATTAACAAAGGTTTAACAATCAACTACACATCACCAGTTTACCTCATCGTGGATGACCTAGACTCAACTGACTGGGGTTTTATTGAGTCTTGTAAACATCACGTGACATGCTAAGCAACTCACAATGCAGCAGCTCTACAACTATTTTGGTGTGCAACAGCTCTATAACTATTTTTGTTGTATCGGTAAGACAAATGTAAATCAAATGCTCCCTTATTAAAGGGGCACTAAAACCGACAATTTAAACAAATTAAACTTTAAACTTTAAACAGTCAAATTAAAATTTGGTTGCCAGGGGTGACGATGCACTCCAGTCCCTCCGGTGCCCACCTCTCGTGGAAAGTCATGAGCATACACGGGCAAGAGCTCCACAACTATTTTTGTAGAAAACAATTAAATCAAGTGCCTTAAGTGGGGGGTGGGGGGGGGGGGGTGGACACTCCAAACACTTGCAAACAAGTGCCCCCTTGTTTTTTGGGTTTTTTTTTGAGGGCACAAAAAACACAAATTATACTGGCTGAAAGGGATGGAGGGGTGGCACTAAAACTGGCAAATTTAACAAATTAAACTTTTAAATAATAGTAATCAAATTTAAATTTGATTGCCGTGGGTGATGATGCACTCCAGTCCCTCCGGTGTCCACCTCTCGCAGAAGGCCGCGAGTATAGCGGACTGGATTTTCAACCTGCACGTTGCAGGCAGTGCCGCAGGTGCCTACCAGCACCGTGTAAATTAGGAGCCCTCCCAGAGAATCTGACAGCGTCAGTATTTTGCGGCCCAGAATGTTCATATCAAGGGCCTTCGATCTCAGGCAAAATCAAGGGGGTTTTATCCATCTACATTTCCTGTTGACAGGAGATATACTTTTCATGAAATTCTGTAGACATTTTCCAGTGGCCCGAGCCTCAGTAAAATTTATTACCCTTTCTTTGACATTCTCAGCAAGAACTACGTCCAAATAGGAAATTGCTTTCCTGACATCCATGGGTCCAGGATGTTAGTAAAATTTATGAAATGTCAGTAAATCTTAATGCAAGAGACCATTTTCAGATCCTTGCCGCCTTTCTTTTTGGAAACCTAAGCAAATCTGTACCTAGGGCATACAGCAGTACCTGATCAGAGAAGAATTCTTCTGCATAAAGGATCATGCGTGAAGAGCAGTAGAATCGTGTATGAACCAGTGGAGGTGACCTGCATAATGTTGACAAGTATTTTAACCTGAAAGACACTGCCACTGTTGTGTACTGTTGTTAGAATAAATCGTTTTTGTCAAAATGAGCTTCAGAAAAAAATTGCAACTTAAAGCCATTTTGTTTTGAACTGTTAAAATGATTTTGTTGAATTGAATTGAAAGCAATTCTTTTTATTTATTTATTTATGTGCTCCTCACACTCCAGAGGAGCAATTGTGACATCACTGAAATCCACATCGGGAGATCTAAAAGACTTTTTCAAAAAAAATAGTGCTTGCAACATATTTTGGATTTCTTTTGTGATCTCAGTGGGTGAGATTAAACGGGTTTTGAGGAACATTCGTTTCTAAGAAAATAAAGATATATGAAAAATGAAATAAAAACAGAAAATGCTGGAGATGCACAGCTGGTCAATTAGCATCTGAAAGAGGAGAAAAGGTTAACGCTTCAGGGATGACCTGTCATCAGAACAGAATATTTAAAAAATGCATAGGGGCCATTTTGGGGTATATTTAAATGACAGTTTTACTTAATAACATTTTTTTTACAACATGTATTCATTATTTAAACACAAAGATACCTCATGTAGATTTATGAATACTGTAACTACATTTTTTGGATATTATTATGAATTAAATAAATAATACATACTGTATGTCTTTTGCAGCTTGCCACTCCTAAGTAGCGCCCTCTTATGTTTTGCTCTTTTTACATTGAGGAACCCTGACTAATGGACCAGGTCAGTTTTTGATCTTGTGTAGATGAGTGCAAGCTGCATCATTAAAACTATTGACTAGGCTGGAGTCCATGCCTCAGGACTGTAAATGTGGAATCAAATTATATTGGCCAGTGCAGTGCAGTGAACGAGAACTCCATGAAGAAGCAATAAGGGGTACATATCTGTAGTTGAATTTGAAAGATTCTAATTGCCGACTTCAGTAGTTGCTCAGGATGATTCAAATGGGCTGGGAAATGTAGTTCAGAACACATCATTCAGTGTCTTTGTAAGACAGTCACTGTTATGCTATTTTAACTGAGGGGTTAAGATGTTTAAAAAAATGCAGAAACATTTGTACACTAATATCATAATCAATCATTTCTAGCCTCTAGGAAAATAGAACCATTGCGGTCCATCCAAACAGACCCAAAGTTTGAAAAACACAATACACTACTCGATCTGGATTTTCCAATATCTATCTAGTTCCCTCTTCAATTTATTGACACCATCCACAGCCTCCCCAGGCAGTCTGTTTCATATATTTATATAAAAACAGAAAATGCTGGAAATCTCAGCGGGTCAGGCAGCATCTGTGGAGCGAAAGCAGAGTTAACGTTTCGGGTCGATGACTCTTCCAGATTCCAGCATCCGCAGTGTTTTGCTTTTGTTTCATATATTTGCCTCCTGTGTGAAATAGTTAAATCCAAATTCTCTGTTCACCTTCCTTCCTCTGAGCCTGAGTTAATACCGCCTGGTTGTAGATTTGTGATTGGAGGAGATTTCAACTGCCGCTCGCCTGTACTTTGCCTGAAAAATGGGCGATTTTCAGAGGATAATCCAGTGGGCACCTTGGACACCACTTTGATGCCCAAGGCCCATCTAATTCATTTTTCAGGCAGGGCCTTAAATGGGCATCCAGCACCCATCCACATGAGGCAGAAGGTAGTTTAAATATGCAGATCGGGTTCCGATGGTTATAGGCAACGTCCCCACCCTTAAGCGGCCGCACATCAATTGCGAGGGAGCTCCCACGCAGGCCGCTCACCAGCCGTTGCCTCTGGAAAAGATACCGTGCATGTGCAGCTGCATGGCGGCCACACTGCAAACTTAAAGGGACCGTGCACGAAAACAAAATTAGAGGGCACGTTGGTTGCAGGACTCCTATTGCCATTTTCATCTACAAATGGGCAGAGCATACACTGTGCATGCTAGTCCCAGTTGTGCCAGGCATTGAGCAGCCTAACCACTGGTCCTAAAAGGGACAACTGGAGGCGACTCCAAAAATAACCTGGGAAGTTTTTGGAGGGAAATATTTGTAGGGTCCGAACTACAGTGGCCTGTTGCCACTTTATTCGCACCTTCCCCCGCCACCTCCTAAGCAGCTCCCCTTCCCAACAGTGCAGAAACCAACAAGCTGCCCTGGCCTTCTGATGGTCTTTTTGGGTGGGTGTCGTAGACGCACCGCCGAGTTTATGCTTGTTTTTGGCCGGTCAAAAAAGACCCTTATTTTATTGGGGCAATTTTGAATAAAATTTAAGATCTCCTCATAGCCTCCTTTTTCCCAATGTAAATGTTTCCATATTTTGTAGCAATTTACTCATAGCTTAGGTATTTAATCTGAGAATTCAATGCAGTTGTCCTTTGCTGTTTCCTTTCAAAAACCAGGGTATGTCCATTGTTAGAAACATAGAAACATAGAAAATAGGTACAGGAGTAGGCCATTCGGCCCTTCGAGCCTGCACCACCATTCAATGAGTTCATGGCTGAACATGCAACTTCAGTACCCCATTCCTGCTTTCTCGCCATACCCCTTGATCCCCCTAGTAGTAAGGACTACATCGAACTCCTTTTTGAATACACTTAGTGAATTGGCCTCAACAACTTTCTGTGGTAGAGAATTTCACAGGTTCACCACTCTCTGGGTGGAGAAGTTTCTCCTCATCTCGGTCCTAAATGGCTTACCCCTTATCCTTAGACTGTGACCCCTGGTTCTGGACTTCCCCAACATTGGGAACATTCTTCCTGCATCTAACCTGTCTAAACCCATCAGAATTTTAAACGTTTCTATGAGATCCCCTCTCATTATTCTGAACTCCAGTGAATACAAGCCCAGTTGATCCAGTCTTTCTTGATATGTCAGTCCCGCCATCCCGGGAATCAGTCTGGTGAACCTTCGTTGCACCCCCTCAATAGCAAGAATGTCCTTCCTCAAGTTAGGAGACCAAAACTGTACACAATACTCCAGGTGTGGCCTCACCAAGGCCCTGTACAACTGTAATAAAACCTCCCTGCCCCTGTACTCAAATCCCCTCACTATGAAGGCCAACATGCCATTTGCTTTCTTAACCGCCTGCTGTACCTGCATGCCAATCTTCAATGACTGATGTACCATGACACCCAGGTCTCATTGCACCTCCCCTTTTCCTAATCTGTCACCATTCAGATAATAGTCTGTCTCTCTGTTTTTACAACCAAAGTGGATAACCTCACATTTATCCACATTATACTTCATCTGCCATGCATTTGCCCACTCACCTAACCTATCCAAGTCACTCTGCAGCCTCATAGCATCCTCCTTGCAGCTCACACTGCAACCCAACTTAGTATCATCCGCAAATTTGGAGATACTACATTTAATCCCCTCATCTAGATCATTAATGTACAATGTAAACAGCTGGGGCCCCAGCACAGATCCTTGCGGTACCCCACTAGTCACTGCCTGCCATTCTGAAAAGTACCCATTTACTCCTACTCTTTGCTTCCTGTCTGCCAACCATTTCTCAATCCACGTCAGCACACTACCCCCAATCCCATGTGCTTTAACTTTGCACATTAATCTCTTGTGTGGGACCTTGTCGAAAGCCTTCTGAAAGTCCAAATACACCACATCAACTGGTTCTCCCTTGTCCACTCTACTGGAAACATCCTCAAAAAATTCCAGAAGATTTGTCAAGCATGATTTCCCTTTCACAAATCCATGCTGACTTGGACCTATCATGTCACCTCTTTCCAAATGTGCTGCTGTGACATCCTTAATAATTGATTCCATCATTTTACCCACTGCCGATGTCAGGCTATAATTCCCCGTTTTCTCTCTCCCTCCTGTTTTAAAAAGTGGGGTTACATTGGCTACCCTCCACTCCATAGGAACTGATCCAGAGTCTATGGAATGTTGGAAAATGACTGTCAATGCATCCGCTATTTCCAAGGCCACCTCGTTAAGTACTCTGGGATGCAGACCATCAGGCCCTGGGGATTTATCGGCCTTCAATCCCATCAATTTCCCCAACACAATTTCCTGACTAATGAGGATTTCCTTCAGTTCCTCCTTCTTACTAGACCCTCTGACCCCTTTTATATCCGAAAGGTTGTTTGTGTCCTCCTTAGTGAATACTGAACCAAAGTACTTGTTCAATTGGTCTGCCATTTCTTTGTTCCCAGTTATGACTTCTACTGATTCTGACTGCAGGGGACCTACGTTTGTCTTTACTAACCTTTTTCTCTTTACATATCTATAGAAGCTTTTGCAGTCCGTCTTAATGTTCCCTGCAAGCTTCCTCTCGTACTCTATTTTCCCTGCCCTAATCAAACCCTTTGTCCTCCTCTGCTGCGTTCTAAATTTCTCCCAGTCCCCGGGTTCGCTGTTATTTCTGGCCAATTTGTATGCCACTTCCTTGGCTTTAATACTATCCCTGATTTCCCCTGATAGCCACGGTTGAGCCACCTTCCCTTTTGTCGCTGAGCTAAGGCAACGTGCAGGACAATGTGAGTTTGATGGCTACCTGGAGCAAATGCTCAGAGACTTTTTTATGCTGGGCATTGGCCACGAGACCATCCTACAAAAACTTTTGACTGTAGAGACACCGACCCTCAGTAAGGCCATTGCGATAGCACAGGCGTTTATGTCCACCAGTGATAACACCAAACAAATCTCTCAGCACACAAGTGCTAGCAATGTTCATAAATTAACTGGAACTGTGTTTGTGAGCAGAAATGTACAGGGCAGAACCCACGAGTCTGCAACTGCCAGCAGGCCTCAGGTGACCCAGATGACTCAGAGTCCCCAACAAAGGATGAATGCAAGGCAATTCACACCTTGTTGGCGTTGTGGAGGCTTCCAATCAGCCTATTCATGCTGCTTCAAAGGGTATGTTTGCAAGAGCTGTGGAACAATGGGGCACCTTCAACGAGCTTGCAGATGAGCTGCAAGCTCTGCAAAACCTGCTAACCACCACGTGGCAGAGGAAGATCGGTCCATGGTAGGTCAAAGCAATTTCGAGCCTCAGAAAGAGGAGGCAGATGCTGAAGTACACGGGTTGCACACGTTTTCGACGAAATGTCCACCTATAATGCTAAATGTAAAATTGAATGGCTGACCTGTAGCCATGGAACTGGACACTGGCGCTAGCCAAACCATCATGAGTAAAAAGATGTTTGAGAGACTGTGGTGCAACAAGGCACTCAGACCAGCCCTGAGCTCCATCCACATGAAACTGAGAACGTACACCAAAGAGCTTATCACTGTCCTGGGCAGCACCATGGTCAAGGTC
Organism: Pristiophorus japonicus; assembly: GCF_044704955.1. Classification (NCBI taxonomy): domain Eukaryota; kingdom Metazoa; phylum Chordata; class Chondrichthyes; family Pristiophoridae; genus Pristiophorus; species Pristiophorus japonicus. The sequence continues at coordinate 77,668,911 of NC_091987.1, read as the reverse complement.
ACCTACGAGGGCATGGTGCATGAACTGCCGCTCTGGATTGTCCCGGCGATGGCCCCACACTGCTTGGAAGGAGCTGGCTGGGCAAAATCCGCTGGAACTGGGATGACATCTGAGCACTATCACATGTCGATGAGGCATGTATCCAGGTTCTTTACAAATTTCCTTCCCTTTTTGAGCCAGGCGATGGAAACTGTTCCGGGGCGAAGGTGCGGATCCACTTGGTCCCAGAGGCATGACCCATTCACCACAAGGCGCAAGCAGTACCTCACACGATGAGGGAGAGAGTGGAAATCAAGCTGGACATGCTGCAACGTGAGGGCATCATCTCCCCAGTGTAATTCAGCGAGTGGGCCAGCCCGATTGTTCCAGTCCTCAAAAGTAATGGCACGGTCAGGATTTGCAGCGATTATAAAGTAACTATTAATCGTTTCTTGCTACAGAACCAATACCCACTACCTAAGGCAGATGACCTATTGCGACGCTGGCAGGAGGCAAGAAGTTTACCAAGCTCGACCTGACTTCGGCCTACATGACGCAGGAGCTGAAGGAGTCTTCGAAAAGCCTCACCTGCATCAACATGCACAACGGACTGTTTATCTACAACAGATGCATGTTTGGAATTCGGTCGGCTGCAGCGATCTTCCAGAGAAACATGGAGAGCCTACTCAAGTCGGTACTACGCACGGTAGTTTTTCAGGACGACATATTGGTCACGGGTCGGGACACCGTCGAACAACTACAAAACCTTGAGGAGGTCCTCCAGTGACTGGATCACGTAGGGCTGCGGCTGAAGAGGTCGAAATGCATCTTCATGGCAACAGAAGTGGAGTTTTTGGGGCGAAAGATCGCGGCGGACGGCATTCGGCCCACAGACACCAAGACAGAGGCTATCAGGAATGCACCCAGGCCACACAACGTCATGGAGCTGCGGTTGTTCCTGGGACTCCTCAACTATTTTGGTGACTTCCTACCGGGGTTAAGCACTTTTTTAGAGCCCCTACATGTGTTATTGCGCAAAGGTGAGAACTGGGTATGGGAAAAAAAAACAAGTAATAGCTTTTTAGAAAGCCAGAAACATTTTATGCTCCAATAAGCTGTTTGTATTGTATAACCTGTGTAAAAGACTCGTGCTAGCATGTGATGCGTCGTCATACGGAGTCGGGTGTGTATTACAACAAGCTAAAGTTGCGGGGAAGTTGCAACCTGTCGCCTATGCTTCCAGGAGCTTGTCTAAGGCCGAGAGGGCCTACAGCATGATTGAAAAAGAGGCATTAGCGTGTGTGTTCGAGGTAAAGAAAAGGCATCAGTACCTGTTTGGCCTCAAATTTGAGCTGGAAACCGATCACAAGCCCCTCATATCCCTGTTCACTGAAAACAAGGGGATAAATACGAATGCCTCAGCCCGCATACAAAGGTGGGCACTTGCGCAATCAGCATATAACTATACCATCCGCCACAGGCCAGGCACCGAGAACTGTGCGGATGCTCTCAGTCGGCTACCATTGCCCACCACAGGGGTGGAAATGGCGCAGCCTGCAAACTTGTTGATGGTGGCGCAGCCCGCAGACTTGTTGATGGTCATGGAAGCGTTTGAAAATGATAAATCACCTGTCACGGCCCGCCAGATTAGGACTTGGACCAACCAAGATCTTCTGCTGTCCCTAGTAAAAAACTGTGTACTGCATGGGAGCTGGGCCAGCATTCCCGTTGAAATGCATGAGCTAATCAAGCCGTTCCAACGGCGAAAGGATGAGCTGTCCATTCAGGCAGACTGCCTGTTGTGGGGTAACCGCATAGTGCTACCCAAAAAGGGCAGGGAGACGTTCATCTCGGATCTCCACAGCACACACCCGGGTATAGTAATGATGAAAGCGATAGCCAGATCCCACATGTGGTGGCCCGGTATCGACTCTGACTTCGAGTCCTGTGTACGGCAATGCAGCGTGTGTGCTCAGTTGAGCAACACGCCCAGAGAGGCACCACTAAGTTTGTGGTCCTGGCCCTCCAGACTATGGTCAAGGATCCATGTACTCTATGTGGGCCCGTTTCTCGGTAAAATGTTCCTGGTGGTGGTGGATGCTTTTGCAAAATGGATTGAATGTGAAATAATGTCGGGAAGCACCGCCACCGCCACCATTGAAAGCCTGAGGGCCATGTTTGCCACCCACGGCCTGCCTGACATACTGGTCAGTGACAACGGGCCATGTTTCACCAGTGCCGAATTGAAAGAATTCATGACCCGCAATGGGATCAAACATGTCACCTCGGGCCCCGTTTAAACCAGCCTCCAATGGGCAGGCAGAGCGGGAAGTATAAACAATCATCAGAGCCTTAAACGAGTCACAGAAGGCTCACTCCAAACCTGCTTGTCCTGAGTACTGCTCAGCTACCGCACGAGACCCCACTCGCTTACAGGGGTGCCCCCGGCTGAGCTACTCATGAAAAGGACATTTAAAACCAGACTCTCGCTGGTTCACCCCAACCTGCATGATCAGGTAGAGAGCAGGCGGCAGCAACAAAATGTAAACGATGGTCGCGCCGCTGTGTCACAGGAAATTGATCTGAATGACCCTGTGTATGTGCTAAACTATGGACATGGTCCCAAGTGGATCGCGGGCACGGTGATAGCTAAAGAAGGGAGCTGGTTGTTTGTAGTCAAACTAGACAATGGACAAATTTGCAGAAAGCACCTGGACCAAACGAGGCTGCGGTTCACAGACTGCCCTGATCAACCCACAGCAGACACCATCTTTTTCGAGCCCACAATACACACCCAAAGGATCAACAACACCACCCCGGACCAGGAAATCAAACCCATCACGCCCAACAGCCCAGCAAGGCCGGGCTCACCTAGCAGCCCTGCAGGGCCAACAACACGCCAGCCCAGCGAGGACACAGCCAACAGACCAGAACAGACATTTGTATCGAGGCGGTCCACCAGGGAAAGAAAGGCTCCCGACCGTCTCACCTTGTAAATAGTTTTCACTTTGACTTTGCGGAGGGAGTGAAGTTGTGTATCTGTTAAAAACATAGAAACATAGAAAATAGGTGCAGGAGCAGGCCATTCAGCCCTTCTAGCCTGCACCGCCATTCAACGAGTTCATGGCTGAACATGAAACTTCAGTACCCACTTCCTGCTTTCACGCCATACCCCTTGATCCCCCGAGTAGTAAGTACTTCATCTAACTCCCTTTTGAATATATTTAGTGAATTGGCCTCAACTACTTCCTGTGGTAGAGAATTCCACAGGTTCACCACTCTCTGGGTGAAGAAGTTTCTCCTTATCTCGGTCCTAAATGGCTTACCCCTTATCCTTAGACTGTGACCCCTGGTTCTGGACTTCCCCAACATTGGGAACATTCTTCCTGCATCCAACCTGTCCAAACCCGTCAGAATCTTAAACGTTTCTATGAGGTCCCCTCTCACTCTTCTGAACTCCAGTGAATACAAGCCCAGTTGATTCAGTCTTTCTTGATAGGTCAGTCCCACCATCCCAGGAATCAGTCTGGTGAATCTTCGCTGCACTCCCTCAACAGCAAGTATGTCCTTCCTCAAGTTAGGAGACCAAAACTGTACACAATACTCCAGGTGTGGCCTCACCAAGGCCCTGTACAACTGTAGCAACACCTCCCTGCCCCTGTACTCAAATCCCCTCGCTATGAAGGCCAACATGCCATTTGCTTTCTTAACCGCCTGCTGTACCTGCATGCCAACCTTCAATGACTGATGTACCATGACACCCAGGTCTCGTTGCACCTTCCCTTTTCCTAATCTGTCACCATTCAGATAATAGTCTGTCTCTCTGTTTTTACCACCAAAGTGGATAACCTCACATTTATCCACATTATACTTCATCTGCCACGCATTTGCCCACTCACCTAACCTATCCAAGTCACTCTGTAGCCTCATAGCGTCCTCCTCGCAGCTCACACTGCCACCCAACTTAGTGTCATCCGCAAATTTGGAGATACTACATTTAATCCCTTCGTCTAAATCATTAATGTATAATGTAAACAGCTGGGGCCCCAGCACAGAACCCTGCGGTACCCCACTAGTCACTGCCTGCCATTCCGAAAAGTACCCATTTACTCCTACTCTTTGCTTCCTGTCTGACAACCAGTTCTCAATCCACGTCAGCACACTACCCCCAATCCCATGTGCTTTAACTTTGCACATTAATCTCCTGTGTGGGACCTTGTCGAAAGCCTTCTGAAAGTCCAAATATACCACATCAACTGGTACTCCTTTGTCCACTTTATTGGAAACATCCTCAAAAAATTCCAGAAGATTTGTCAAGCATGATCTCCCTTTTACAAATCCATGCTGACTTGGACCTATCATGTCACCATTTTCCAAATGCGCTGCTATGACATCCTTAATAATTGATTCCATCATTTTACCCACTACTGAGGTCAGGCTGACCGGTCTATAATTCCCTGCTTTCTCTCTCCCTCCTTTTTTAAAAAGTGGGGTTACATTGGCTACCCTCCACTCGATAGGAACTGATCCAGAGTCAATGGAATGTTGGAAAATGACTGTCAATGCATCCGCTATTTCCAAGGCCACCTCCTTAAGTACTCTGGGATGCAGTCCATCAGGCCCTGGGGATTTATCGGCCTTCAATCCCATCAATTTCCCCAACACAATTTCCCGACTAATAAAGATTTCCCTCAGTTCCTCCTCCTTAATAGACCCTCTGACCACTTTTATATCCGGAAGGTTGTTTGTGTCCTCCTTAGTGAATACTGAACCAAAGTACTTGTTCAATTGGTCTGCCATTTCTTTGTTCCCCGTTATGACTTCCCCTGATTCTGACTGCAGGGGACCTACGTTTGTCTTTACTAACCTCTTTCTCTTTACATACCTATAGAAACTTTTGCAATCCGCCTTAATGTTCCCTGCAAGCTTCTTCTCGTACTCCATTTTCCCTACCCTAATCAAACCCTTTGTCCTCCTCTGCTGAGTTCTAAATTTCTCCCAGTCCCCAGGTTCGCTGCTATTTCTGGCCAATTTGTATGCCACTTCCTTGGCTTTAATACTATCCCTGATTTCCCTAGATAGCCACGGTTGAGCCACCTTCCCTTTTTTATTTTTACGCCAGACAGGAATGTACAATTGTTGTAATTCATCCATGCGTTCTCTAAATGTTAAGCATGCACTCCCATGTTCCGCCACCAGGGAGCGCATCCCCTGAAGTCCCAAGGGATCCCAGCATCCCTTGGGAGCACTGTATATAAGCCAGCTCCTAAGGTCTGTTCCTCGCTCTGGAGTGTCTTAATAAAGACTGAGGTCACTGTTACTTTAACCTCCCTGTGTGCAGTCTCATCTGTGTTAGGAACACAACAGAAAGCACAGGAGATACAACAACTGGCCGACAGCCATGATGTGTGAGGATTTTCATCGCAGTCAAGGCCACCTACGGTCCAAACTCCCAAGGCCCCACCCCACTGCTGGCGAAGAACGGGGAAACACTCATTAAGGACACCGGCAGTCAGGGCCCACTGGAAGGAGCACTTCGAAGATCTCCTCAAGCGAGACTCTGCCTTTGACTCGAGTGTTCTCGACTCCATCCCGCACCACCTCAGTGAAACTCCAACATTGTACGAGTTAGGAAAAACCATAAGACAGCTCAAGAACAACAAAGGGAGAGGATGGAATCCCCGCTGAGGTACTGAAGTATGGTGGAGAGGCACTGTTGGCACGAATACATGACCTCATCTCTCTCATCTGGAGGGAACAGAGCATGCCGGGAGATGTCAGAGATGCAGTGATCTTGACCACCTTTAAAAAAGGGGACAAGTCTGACTGCGGTAACTGCAGAGGAATCGAGCTGTTATCAATCACTTGGAAAGTTGTCGCTAGAGTCCTCCTCAACCGTCTTCTCCCTGTGGCTGAGGAGCTCCTCCCGGAATCACAGTGCGGATTTTGTCCCCTACGGGGCACAACGGACATGATTTTTGCAGCGCGACAACTGCAGAAAAAATACAGGGAGCAGCGCCAGCCCTTATACATGGCCTTCGACTTTACAAAGATCTTTGACACTGTCAGCTGTGAGGGTCTATGGAGCGTCCTCCTCCATTTCGGATGCCCCCAAAAGTTCGTCAACATCCTTCGCCTGCTCCACGACGACATGCAGGCCATGATCCTTACCAACGGATCCATTACAGACCCAATCCACATCCGGACCGGGGTCAAACAGGGCTGCGTCATCGCTCCAACCCTCTTCTCAATCTTCCTCGCTGCCATGCTCCACCTCACAGTCAACAAGCTCCCCGCTGGAGTGGAACTAAACTACAGAACCAGTGGGAAGCTATTTAACCTTCGCTGCCTTCAGGCAAGGTCCAATACCACCCCAACCTCTGTCGTCGAGCTACAGTACGCGGACGATGCCTGCGTCTGCGCACATTCATAAGCTGAACTCCAGGACATAGTCGACGTATTTACTGAGGCATGCAAAAGCATGGGCCTTACGCTTAACTTCCGTAAGACAAAGATCCTCCACCAGCTTGTCCTCACCGCACAGGACTGCCCCCCCCCCCACAGTCATCAAGATCCACGGCGCGGCCCTGGACCATGTGGACCATGTCCCATACCTGGGGAGCCTCTTATCAACAAAAGCAGACATTGATGAGGAGATTCAACACTGCCTCCAGTGCACAAGTGCAGCCTTCGGCCGACTGAGGAAAAGAGTGTTCGAAGACCTGGCCCTCAAATCTACCACCAAGCCTGTAATATATGCAGACCATAGATATACTCTCTCTGTAGTCACTGTATAGTTGCATAAGATGGAGAGTTGTTTACCTGATATACTATCATTAAGGTTTACATTGTGTATATACATGCTGGCACCACTAGAGGGTGCAACTGGTGGAGACCGGGGTTTCCTGCTCTGGTGGCAGGGGCTGTATAAAAGGCGAGCCACAATGCGACTGCCTCACTCTGGAGTTTGGAATAAAGGACCAAGGTCACGACAGTTTGAGTACAACACATTGCCTCGTGGAGTCATTCATAAGTACATTACGAACATAATGACTGGCGATGAGAATACGGACTTTCACGTGATTATGGCTACCTTTGGCACAGTAAAAGACTTTGCAGATGGTGATGATTGAGATGCCTTCATGGAAAGGCTCGAGCTATATTTTGTGGCAAACGACCCGGCAGGGGAGACGGACGCATCGGCGGAGAAGCGCAAGCCTATACTGCTGACCAGTTGTGGGCCCGAGGTCTACCGCCTCATCAGGGACTTGCTGGCACCCACGAAGACCAAGGATAAAACATACGATGAGCTGACTGAACTAATTCGCGACCAACTAAAACCAAAAGAGAGTATCCTCATGGCCAGACACAGATTCTACATTCATCGCAGACCTGAGGGCCAGAAGATTGCAAAATATGCTGCCGACCTCAGGAGACCTGCGGCACCATGTAATTCGGCACGTGCCTCAACAAAGCATTGCGAGACATCTTCGTTATAGGAATTGGCCACGAGGACCTCCTTCACAAGCTATTATCTGCCGACACCACAGTCAACCTGCAGAAGGCCATCAGCATCAGTCATGCGTTCATGACCTTGACCTGCAGCACCAAGCAAATTATTTATCCTGTGGACTCAAACCCGACAAGTACTGTACACAGAATGGTGCCTTTCACAGGCAAGACTGTAGAGCGTGGCTCTGTCCAGGGCAGAGAGCACAGACCTCAGGGTTCCAGAACTCAGAGTCCGCCGAGGGGTGCTAATCGAGTAGCACCATGCTGGCGTTGCGGAGGAAACCATAGGGCTCACCAATGTCGGTTTGCTGAGTACGTATGCAAAGTCTGTAACATGAAGGGCCACCTCCAGCATATGTGTAAAAGAAATACGACTCACCATCTAGCAGAGGAATCGGTAGATGACTTTGAATCCAGCGGGGATTATGATGATTTGGCCAGAGGTGCAACTCAGCCCCAAGAAGAAGTGTATGGAGTGTATACCTGCACCACCGATTGTCCTCCAGTGAAGATGGAAGTCGAGATAAACGGCGTTCCAGTCTTCATGGAAGTGGACAGAGGAGCGAACCAGTCAATGATGAGCCAGGATGCCTTTGAGAGGCTATGTAACGAAAAATGACCCGAGCTGGTTCCAGTACAGGAAAAGTTGCGCACCTACACCAAGGAGCTGACCCCAGTCTTTGGTAGTGCGGATGTAAGTATGATCCATAATGGCGTGGTACACAAGTTACCTCTGTGGATTGTTGCAGGTGATAGTCCAACGCTACTCGTAAGGAGGTGGATGGGGAAGATCCAGTGGAAATGGGAAGACCTCTTCACTCCAGCAATCGATATCCCCCGTGCTCAGAGGCAGAGCAAAACCTCACCTTCACTTGGGCCAGGCACCAGAGAACAGACCAGCGCAGCACCTGAGGCACATACCGTCCATCATGACTGCATGGCAATGATCCGACCGGAACGACCTAAAAGTACCTTCCCGGCTCCAGTGGCAGGACTCCTGGGGAGGAAGATCGAATTCACAGGCACTCTTCCAGCTTTTGTGACAGAATCGCGGGAGAGCAGGATCAAGCAGTCGACCTCGAGGACAGAGGCAAGATGGCGTCCCTGCTGCAGCGAGTGCAGCATGGTGTGGCAGGGTTCTCTTAAAGGAGACCTGCAACCAACTGAACTTAAAGAGACATTGAATGCATGGCAATCAATGTGACGAACCGATTAAGAATGTAAAGAACAAAATGTTGTAAGATGTCGGGAATAGAGTGTCCCAAAAGTAGCAAGTGAGCGAATTCGGGAGGATAAAAGCGCTGATCCTGATACCCTGCCCCAGGTTTATCCCACGCTGCAGGCACCCAATGGCACTATTCGCCAAGCACCTGGAAACGAAAACGGCGCCAATATGTGCAGTCAGCCGCCGTTGCCCACCACCCGGGTGGAAACAGCACAGCCCCCAGACCCAGTCGCTACCTCAGCCATGTCTGGGAGCGAAAGGTCAGAACCAACGAGCTCCCCAAATGGGACCTGGAACAACCAGGTTCCCAACACTGCTAGAGAGCAGGAGGAAGATTCTGCAACCCTCAAAGGAGGATGGGGAGGCCACACACATCTGTGGCTCTGCCCACCACGAGGCAACGGCAAAGGCCCTGAGTCCTGGCAAGGTGAGCGAACCAAGCCCACCCGCTAGCAGGGGGCGCAGTGCTGTCATCAGGCGACTAGGACCCCGTCCGGTTGCTCTGGAACTAGCGTCCTCGCATACCTGTACTGCTACCTCAGCACTGACCATGACTGAACCATGAATGCAGTCTACCCAATCCTGGCACACGGCCGTAAAAAGTAATGAATGTAAGTCACTGAACCAAGGTGTCATGACACAAACTGTAAAAAAAAAAAGGGTTTTCCTTCCTTTCTTTGTACTTGCACTGTGTCTGATCCTGTATGTTAATGTAAAGGTCTAGCTGCATGATCTCGCTGTGGGGGGCGGGGGAATGGATGTGTACAGCCATGGACACACACATGGATCACCCCAGAACCCACTGGATCTTCCACTGCATCATCGAACCATCCAAACTGGTAACCACTACCCAACGTTGTGGCAAAAGGACTTGGGGGTTAACCGGGAGAGAGCCAAGCCAAAGCACAGCCAAGGCGCAAAGGCTATTGGCGCTTAAGTCTGGGGAGAGCCAAGCCAGAGCACATGGTGCAAATGTAATTGGCACAAAGGACTTGGGGGAGAGTGATGTTATATATGCATATACTCTCTGACTATAGATATATTCTCTGTGTAGTCACTGTATAGTTGCATAAGATGGAGACTTGTTTACCTGATATACTATCATTAAGGTTTACACTGTGTATATACATGCTGGTACCACTAGAGGGTGCAACTTGTGGAGCCCTAACCCTAACCCTAACCCTAACCCTAACCCTAACCCTAACCCTAACCCTAAACCTAACCCTAACCTACATTATCTACATTAATGCAGCACATCTAAGACCTAATTTTCAGATTTCAACATAATTGCGGTTGCATTCATACTCACCTATGATGCAGGTGTGCCTGCACTGGCAGCGGAGAGGGGTGACCTTGCCAAATTTGTGAGGCTACATGAGCTATGCTTGAGGAAAGTTTTTTGTCTCCTGCATTATTTCCCTTGTTGCCATACAGAGGGCCCAAGTTTCCACATGATAAAAAACAGGCGCCCCTCCGAGCTGGGCGCCCGTTTTTCGCGCCTAAAATGGCGCCGGAAAAAAAACGAGCGATTCTGGAGCGTTCTGCAGCTCCTTGTCTGCTTGGCGCAGCGCCCAGGGGGGCGGAGCCTACACTCGCACCGATTTTGTAAGTGGGAGGGGGCGGGTACTATTTAAATTAGTTTTTTTCCTGCCAGCAACGTTGCGCGTGCGTGTTCGCGCATGCTCAGTGTGAAAAAAACATTGGCACTCGGCCATTTTTGTAGTTCTTTGTAGTTCTTTGTAGCTGTTTAGTTTTTGAACATTTTTTAATAAAAGTACATTGCCATCAGCACAGAGGCTTCTTGTAGCAGTGAGAAGGGTGCAGGAAGCCTCAGAAAGTTGAGGCAGCCGTTTCCCGACGACCTCCCCCTTTTGCCGTCGGGAAATGGCTCCTCAATTTCTGAGGCTTCCTGCAGCCTTCTGTCTTTCCCGCCAGCCGTCTGGAACGGCTCCATTCTCTTTCCCTCCCCCCCCCCCCCCCCGCGTTCGGTAGGCTCCCTCCCTCCCGCATTCGGTCGGCTCCCTCCCTCCCGCCCGCGTTCGGTCGGCTCCCTCCCTCCCGCGTTCGGTCGGCTCCCTCCCTCCCTCCCGCGTTCGGTCGGCTCCCTCCCTCCCGCCCGCGTTCGGTCGGCTCCCTTCCCTCTCCACCCCCCACCCCCCCACGTTCGGTCGGCTCCCTTCCCTCTCCACCCCCCACCCCCCCACGTTTGGTCGGCTCCCTTCCCTCCCCCCCCCCTCCCCCTCCCGCGTTCGGTCGGCTCCCTTCCTCCCGCCCGCGTTCGGTCGGCTCCCTTCCCTGTCCACCCCCCACCCCCCCGCGTTTGGTCGGCTCCCTTCCCTCCCCCCCCCCTTCCCCCCCCCCCCCGCGTTCGGTAGGCTCCCTCCCCCGCGTTCGGTCGGCTCCCTCCCTCCCGCACACCCGCCCCCGCCCAGCCCGCGTTCGGTCGGCTTTCTCCCTCCCGCGTTCGTCGGCTCCCTTCCCTCCCCCCGCCCCGCGTTCGTCGGCTCCCTTCCCTTCCCTCCCCCCCCCACCCCGCCCACGTTCGGTCGGCTCCCTCCCTCCCGCACACCCGCCCCCGCCCAGCCCACGTTCGGTCGGCTCCCTCCTCTTCCCCCCCCCCCCGGCCCGCCTTCGGTCGGCTCCCTCCGCCCCCCCCCCCCGCCCGCGTTCGGTCGGCTCCCTCGTTTTGTGAGGCTTGCTGCACCATTCTTCCTGGCTGAAGCACTGGAAGTTTATTTAATCTTTTCTTTGCTTATAAATGTTTATTCAGGTTGGATTTATTTGTATAATATTTGTATAAGTATAAATAAGGATTTATTGTCGAATTTAATGAGTTCCCTTCCCCCCCCCCCTCCCCCCACCTCGTTCTGGACGCCTAATTTGTAACCTGCGCCTGATTTTCTTAATGTGTAGAACAGGTTTTTTCAGTTCTACAAAAATCTTCACTTGCTCCATTCAATTTAGTTTAGAGTACATTTTCACTGTGGAAACTTTCAAATCAGGCATCAGTGGCCGGACACGACCCCTTTTGAAGAAAAAATTCTGTTCTAAAGTAGAACTGTTCTACCTGACTAGAACTGCAGAAAAAAAAATGTGGAGAATTGCAAATTTTAAGATAGTCCGTTCTCCACCAGTTGCTCCTAAAAATCAGGCGCAAATCTTGTGGAAACTTGGGCCCATAGATTCCATTCTTCCACTCCTGCATTTCTTTCTCAGTGTAATTTGATTACTTTGTATTTTTAGTAATGTGCTTCTGAAAGTATTCAAATTTTTCTCCACATTCCTCCATTTCAACAATATGTTATCGCTTGTAGGGGTCATTTTAACCGAATCTCCCGGTTGGGAAATTGATGGGATGGGACTGGCTGCCTGTGTTACACCACATTTCATTCTACATTCCATTGAAAAGTACAATCGTGTGGGGTAGAAAACAGACGGCCAAACAGACGGACCGCCAAATTTGGTGATTGTTTTTGATGTGGAACTCATGTCTGCTGAAGTTTAGATGATATTTTCTCAAGATGCTTTCACTCAGAGCCTTTAACAATCAAAGAAAGCAGATCTGTGGTTCCTCTGCCTGGGCAGCATTTGAGCACAGACCACAGAGGTGAAAGCATAATTCTCCCAACTTTTATTGCCAATCTCACTCAGACAGTATAAGAAAAGAGGAATGGGAAATATAAAGGTCAGACTATTGCAGTGCGGCTGGGATTGAGGAATATTGTCAGAATAATGAAACGCTACAAATTGTTTTTGTTTCATTTAAAGTGTTTACACAGAGTGGCTCAATTTAGATGAAATTTCTAGCTAATGATTGGAGCGAGCATGAAATAATAATATTTATATATATTTACTTGTTCCCTATTTCTATGTCTGGCTTTCCATACTTCAAGGCATTGATTCTCTTCATTTTTATGCAGAACTGGAAAATAGTCATGGCAACATCTCCGAATACCAACAGTGAACAAGTTGTTCCAGATGAAAATGATCAGGATGATGTGCTATCCGTGCAGGCCCGCTATCTCCGCAGTCCATCTCCGAGCAGGTGTGATGTGTGCAATGATTAATTCCCTGACTTAAGCAGATTTAACCATAGATTTGTGTCAAATGTGACTCTGTGAGTAGCATTCTCACCTCTGAGTCAGAAGGTTTTTGTGTTCAAGTCAAACTCCAGAGACTTGAACACAAAAATCTAGGCTGACACTCCAGTGCAGTACTGAGGGAGTGGAGTGCTGGAGTGTCAGAGGTGCTGTCTTTTGGATGAGATGTTAAACTGAGACCCTGTCTGCCCTCTCAGGTGGACACATAAGAACATAAGAACATAAGAATTAGGAACAGGAGTAGGCCATCTAGCCCCTCGAGCCTGCTCCGCCATTCAATAAGATCATGGCTGATCTGGCCGTGGACACAGCTCCACTTACCCGCCCTCTCCCCGTAACCCTTAATTCCCTTAATGGTTAAAAATCTATCTATCTATCTGTGATTTTAATATATTCAATAAGAGATCCCAGTGCACTATTTCAAAGAAGAGCAGAGGAGTTATCCCCAGTGTCCTGACCAATATTTATCCCTCAATCAACATAACAAAAAACAATTATTTGGTCATTATCACATTGCTGTGTATGGGGCTTAGCTGTGCGCAAATTGACTGCCGTGTTTCCTACATTACAACAGTGAGTACACTTCAAAAATACTTCATTGATCATAAAGCACTTTGGGAAGTCCTGAGGTCATGAAAGGCGCTATATAAATGCAAGTCTTTTTTTCTAGATTCATACAAATCCTTCCTAGACAATGGCTGCTGTTACTGTGTTTAAACTCTGAAAAGATTTACTCGTGGTTATGTCACAAAATGTTGATAAGATAGATAATCCTTTCAGGGTACGATAACCACACTAAAACACATTAGCTGGAACTTTCAATTTCGGCAGGGGCGTAAAACAGGTGGTACCAGGCGGTGTGTATAATGGATGGCTGAATCACTACTTCCCTTTAAGGCCCATAACAAGTCTATTCTACCACATTGAAATGGAGGCGGGGGGGGGCATGGCTAACCCCTCTGCCCCATCCACCTCTATTTCTACCCCAGACCCATCCCAAATAATTGCCACAACTATACCAATGGTGGTAAGACAAATGCAAGGCATTTCTGAGGTGGATATCACATTGAAGAGGCCATTTTGTATCCTGATGCTGAAGGTGAGTGTTTCTTTGCTTGCATAGTGATTTTTTTAATACTTTGAGTCAGGACTTTTGCTGTTAGTTTTACTCAGCTCTGCACATACTACTGCTTTGCAGTCTAAACATTGATTTTTCTGACCATGTTTATTTTGATGTTATGAAGAGGAGGAGGATGAAGCCATGGAAGAGGCAGCTCTTGAAGCCAGGCATCACCGAAGGTATCTCTTCCCTACATGTAGACACTCACTCACTAAGCTCTACAGACAAAGAAGATCTTACTTTGGCATCCCCACAGCATGAGGAGAGAGCAAAAAAACACAGGGAGTACAACGGAAGAGTCAGCTGCCAGAGCAAGAAGAGCACAACTGAGAGCCCAGAACTTTCAAGAACTAAAGTTTGATCCTCTAAATTGTGATAGATTCACAGAGCCACACTGAATACAAGTCTTTAAGATGGCAGATCTTCCGGAAGCTTGTGGAAGCTTCCTGCTTCTTGTCATGTGACCGATCTGTTTATTAAACACTCTTGCTGCAGTAACACAATACGTCCACAATGTGGAGCTACAGACATTACACTTCTCCCTCCTTAATGAAGAAGTTATTATAACAACAATCATCATACATAACTTTCATGGTTATACATAACAAAGGATATGGACTTATTTTGCCATATTTACAAATTAAGTTTAACCACTTGTTTTCTGATTCGAAGAGGATACCTTCGCTCTCGAACAGAACCTTCCAAACATGGTCGAATTCAAACTCATCTTCTGATGTAATTTCACACTTCTCTCTTTTACTCCACCTCTATCATGATTCTCTTTCTGTCTTAATTGTGTCTCTTCTACGGACTGTGCCAAATGTGGTTTTAACAATGAGAATCTGGTTCGTGGCTGTTGTTTGAGAAACAACACTGCTGGTGTCCTACCAGTAGTTGTATGAGGAGTATTGCAATACGTAATTAGAAAATTAGCCAATTTGTGATCCAATGACAACTGTCGTTTCTTTGGATTTGGATCTAACATTTGTTTAATGAGGGCACGTTTTACAATTTGTACAGTGCGCACTGCTGCACCATTCGAAGCAGGGTGGTACAGTGGAACCTTGGTATGTTTCAAAACATTTTTGCTCGTGAGCTGTACAAATTCTTCTGAACTAAATTGTGGTCCATTATCAGAAACAATTTCTTCTGGTAGGCCAAATGAAGAAAATAAACTTCGCGAAATGTCTAATGCTTTACTTGTTGTTATTTTCCACATTGGAAACATCTCGACCCACTTCGAATGGCTATCAATCAAATGAGCAATTGTTGTCCTTCTAGCTCAGCAAAATTGATATGTAGCCTTTGCCATACCCTGGGAGGCCATTTCCATGGCTGTAATGGTTCTGATGGTGGTTACTTGCTTACCGATTGACATGTCGTACATTGACTAACGATGTATTCTATATACCTTTATCAAGACCTGGCCACCATAAATAACTGCATGCAAAACTCTTGGTCAGGCACATTCCCAAGTGCTGGTCATGGAGGTCTCCTAATAATTTGGACCTGAATTTATTTGGTATAACCACTCTTGCACCCCACATGATACAATCTTTATCGACTGATAATTCATTCCTACGAATGAAGAATGGATGTGTATCTTTGTCTGTTACCTGGTTTGGCCATCCATTTGCAATATAATCATACACCTTTGACATCACTGGATCACGTTTAATTGCTCTACCAATCTCTTCAGCTGTGACTGGCAGTTCATCAATGTTTGAAAAATAGAACACTTCTGCCCTATCGTGTATAACTTGTGATGGGGAAGGCAATCTAGACATTGCATCAGCATTACTGTGATCAGTTGACCGTCTGTATTCAATATATGTATATGCTGACAAAATCAAAGCCCATCTCTGCATTCGGGCTGCAGCTAATGTTGGAACCGGGGACTTTGGATGGAGGATTGCTGTCAGGGGCTTATGGTTCGTAACGATGGTAAACTTACGACCATACAAGTATTTGTGGAATTTCTTGACCCCAAAAATTAATGCCAAAGCTTCCCTTTCGATTTGCGTATAATTACTCTCAGTGGCACTGAGAGTGCATGAAGCAAAAGTAATTGGTCTCTCCTCCCCACTATGTGATACATGAGCGATCACTGCCCCAACTCCATATGGAGAGGCATCACATGCAACTTGATCTCCTTGTATACGTCATAGTGAACTAACATGGTGCCCGCTGCCAATTCGCTTTTACACTCCTTGAATGCTGTATCGCATTCTTTTGACCAACTCCAATGGACCTGTTTTTTCAATAGTTCATTCAGTGGATGTAATACTGTTGCCAAATTTGGTAGGAACTTCCCATAATAGTTCAAAAGACGCAAAAATGATCGAAGTTCAGTGACATTCTTGGGAGTGGGTGCATTTCTGATTGCATCCAGCTTTCCAATGGTTGGATGTAAACCATCTTTGTCTACTCTGTACCCTAAGTACTCCTCTGAGTTTTGAAATAACTCACACTTAGGAGCAGACACTCGTATTCTGTGCTTCTCTAGCCGTTTGAGGACTTCATTCAATATGTTATGAATTTGCCTATTTGGTGCTGAAATTAGTATGTCATCTAAATAACATACTACCCCTTCAATACCTTGCAAAATCTGGTTCATCACCCCTTAGAATATGGCAGGGGCGGAAGACACTCCAAATGGTAGCCTATTAAATTGATATAGGCCTAGATGAGTATTTATAGTCAAGCATGACTTCGACTCCTCATCTAGTTCAAGCTGTAACTAGGCATTTGTAAGATCCAGTTTTGACAAGATCTGACCACCTGTCAGTGTTATGAACAAATCTTCTATATTTGGCAATGTATTGGGGACATTACCCTCTTGAACCTGGTTTACGGTTACTTTATAATTACCGCACAATCTTACCTTACTATTGGACTTAGGTACAATAACAGTGGGTGTAGCTCAATTACATCAATCTATCTTAAAAATAATGTTCTCAGGCTCTCGTCTTTTGAGTTCTTGCTCAACTTTTTCCTTGAGTGCATATGATACAGAACGTGGCTTGCAGTAAACCGATTAGGGTCCTTCTGTACACTGACACTCGCCTTGAAGCCTTGGATAGGATTTCCCGTTTCTCAGAACACCTTTGGATAACTCTTGATAACATCATCCGTTGATGCAAATCTCATTTCAACACGGAAAATCTCACTCCAATCCAGCTTCAGTGATCCCAACCAATTTCTTCCTAGTGAGGCAGGTTTGTCTCCTTTCACTACTATTAGAGGCAAGTTCTGAAATTGATCCTTATATTTCACCGGTACGGTGATACGACCTACCACAGGATAGAGCTACTCGCAGCTCTGTCTTGGATTTCTCCAATGGGAAATCACGCAATTTGTCGAGGTATAGTGACTCCGGTACTACACTCACGGATGCACCAGTGTCGAATTCCATTGGTATCTTGAATCCCGCAACATTTATGTGGATATTGATACTTTTCAAATCGCTGTCTGTTAACCTCGTGCTCCTGATGACGTTTAACTCTAACATCTCCACATCCTGTTGTTGTTCTTCCATGCTATGTAGTCTCTGGGGATTTCTACTCATAGCTTTGAAAGCTGGACTCATGGCTTTGAAAGCTGGTTTACCCTTCAGTCGGCATGCCTTCGCAAGATGCCCAGTTTTTCTGCAGAAGGAACACTGCCTTCACATATGGACAACTTTGAGCAATGTGTTGTCCCAGGCACCGATAGCAGGACTTCAATGCACTGTTACAATTTCCAGTTTCTGAGACTTTGGGCCCCCACTGCTTTTTACTTTGAACCTGCAGGAGATTCACCTCGGTTGTCTGACGACTGAAAAAAGTCAGAAATTCTCGGGAATATTGGTCGGCCATGTTCATCGACCTAGCTGTCTGACAATCTATATCAAAAGTCAAGTCAGGAGTTGTCAATAACTTTCTTCTGATTGCATCATTATTCATCCCACGAACAAAACGGTCCCGCAATGCTTGGTTCTGAAAGTTTCTGAAATTACAGTGAATATATAGCTTTTTTAATGCTACAATGTACTCACTGATATTTTCATTAGCCTTTTGATTTTGTTTACCGAAATGATAGCTTTCAGTAATTTCCAAGGGTACGGGATTGTAGTGCTGTTCCAGCTTAGTTAAAATCTCCTTAAGTGTCGTGCCCTTTGGTTCGGCAGACACAAGCAAATTTATCAGCGTTTCATACAACTCAAGGCCAGCTTCAGTTAAGAAAATAGCTTTTTTTCATTCCAACACAGCCCAGTTCTGGTCTGCATTCTCTGGGACTTTGATTCTGTTATTTGCAGTGAACTACATTTCTAGCCGATCCACATACGCTTTGAACCTTTCTCGGTCGCGTTCATATTTACCTAAAAGCCCCATTACTCCCATGGGTGCAGCCATTTTAACTCTGGCAGTTCAAACAGTGTGCTCGTAATTTACTTTGAATTTGTAGCTGTAATCAAAACAGAGAAGCTCTCAAAGTCTCTCTGTCAGCTGGCTGAATCCTGCACCAACAAAAATTCTAGCTTTGTTTTATCCGATTATTCCATCCGCCGTCACCATTTGTGATAGATTCATAGAGCCAACTGCACACAAGTCTTTAAGATGGCAGATCTTCTGGAAGCCTGTGGAAGCTTCCTGCTTCTTGTCATGTGAACTGTCTGTTTATTAAACGCTCTTGCTGCAGTAACACAATACGTCCACAGCATAGAGCTACAGACATTACATAAATAATAACATTTTACTACACCTATTCACTTCCCCCTCCCCTCCTCCCCAATTCTTCTGCCAAGGTCCTTTATAAGACAGAAGTCAACATGTCCCCTGCCATTATCCAACTCCCGAAAGTTGAAAGCAGACAAAAGAATGAACTTACAACTCAGTGATGGAACTATCTTTATTTAAAACAACAATATTCACCAGAATGTGCTAACAAAATATATTCTCCCTTTCTGCAACTATTTCTTAACATAGTGAATACACTTGGGAAAACTCCCTTGCTCGTCTTTGAACAGTGCTGTGGGATATTTAATGTATACCTGAGGGCAAATGGGGCCTTGGTTTCATGTCTCTTCCAAAAGACAACACCCCGACAGTGCAGCACTCTTTCAGTACTGCACAGAAGTATCCATCTAGATAATGTGCTTAAGTCTCTGTAGTGGGAGTGGGACCTGAACTCAGAACTTATTGAGCTACCACTGAGCCATAAAGGTTGGTAAAAATGGAAGAGTAAGAACTCCTCCAAGGTCAAAATGGAGCTGCTGATGGTAATGCAAAATCAATAATAAATGCTCAGGGATAATCTGCTCAATATTTTAATAAACAATGTGTTGTTGGGGATAAGCGGCAATAATGAAACAAGAAGCAAAGGAACAACATGGAAATGCACAATTGCTGTTTAAACAACTTGTACTTTATTTCCATTGACAGATTTTCCATTATATCAGATACCGATACAGAGAGCATCTTCATGGAGCCCATCCATCTCTCATCTGCAATTGCTGCAACTAAGATTATTAATGAAGGTGAGATCTCTTTGTTCCCAGACCATCCCCAGAAATATATAAAATTGTGGCAGCTTCCCTGGTCCTGATTTTAACTCCAGACAGGTTTTGTGCGGGTGAGTTTGAAATTCACCCATCTGCCCAAACAGGCCCAGGATATTTTAACTTCTGGCATCATTGTTACAAGACTAATGCAGAAGTAATTTTTGCAGCAAATTTGATCCTTACAAGTTATCCTTACAACTCATAAGAGGCTAAGATGCTGCATTTCAGTGGTTTGGTGGTATTTCGAAGTATATGTTCAGGTTCCTGAGCATTCCAGTGAAGCAAAATGCATCTGTTTCAAAAGTAACTTGGTATGATAGTTTAACCATTTAAAGATCTTGGTAAAATTCACAGATATAAATGGAGTCCATTACAAACGATTTGCACCAAAATATCAGGTCCAAAATTTGAATATTCAAAAAGTCAGAATTTTAAACAAATTCAGACCAATTGGGAATTCCAGTTTTGTGGGGAGAAACACACATCACAATATATATAGAGATGGATATTTTATTGGTTTGTCACTTTATGTTTGAGCACTATGATTTTGAAAGAAAGTAAAGGAGAAGTTTAAAAAATTGGTGTTAAGTATAACTGGGTGGACTGACTGGATTTATTTTTGATTTTTCTGTTTTGTCTGTGTAAGATGGTACCGGTACTACAAATAGTGTGTTGCTTCAGATCCATCAGAGCATCTAATAAGGCATTTATATCCAATTCTTGGGAAATCTTCGAGCAGTAAATGCAAGTTTACTACTGTTCTTTTGGTGGAAGATGTTTCTATATTCTATACCATCCAGGACATTCACTTCATATTTTTTCCTTTGGATTAGGGCAGGGAAAATAGAGTATGAGAGGAAGCTTGCAGGGAACATTAAAATGGACTGCAAAAGCTTCTATAGATATGTAAAGAGAAAAAGGTTAGTAAAGACAAATGTAGGCTCCCTGCAGTCAGAATCAGGGGAAGTCATAACAGGCAACAAAGAAATGGCAGACCAATTGAACAATTACTTTGGTTCGGTATTCACTAAGGAGGACACAAACAACCTTCCGGATATAAAAGGGGTCAGAGGGTCTCGTAAGAAGGAGGAACTGAGCGAAATCCTCATTAGTCGGGAAATTGTGTTGGGAAAATTGATGGGATTGAAGGCCGATAAATCCCCAGGGCCTGATGGTCTGCATCCCAGAGTACTTAAGGAGGTGGCCTTAGAAATAGCGGATGCATTGACAGTCATTTTCCAACATTCCATAGACTCTGGATCAGTTCCTATGGAGTGGAAGGTAGCCAATGTAACCCCACTTTTTAAAAAAGGAGTGAGGGAGAAAACATGGAATTATGGACCGGTCAGCCTGACATCGGTAGTGGGCAAAATGATGGAATCAATCATTAAGGATGTCATAGCAGCGCATTTGGAAAGAGGTGACATGATAGGTCCAAGTCAGCATGGATTTGTGAAAGGGAAATCATGCTTGACAAATCTTCTGGAACTAAGTTGGGTGGCAGTGTGAGCTGCGAGGAGGATGCTGTGAGGCTGCAGAGCGACTTGGATAGGTTAGGTGAGTGGGCAAATGCATGGCAGATGAAGTATAATGTGGATAAATGTGAGGTTATCCACTTTGGTGGTAAAAACAGAGAGACAGACTATTATCTGAATGGTGACAGATTAGGAAAAGGGGAAGTGCAAAGAGACCTGGGTGTCATGGTACATCAGTCATTGAAGGTTGGCATGCAGGTGCAGCAGGCGGTTAAGAAAGCAAATGGCATGTTGGCCTTCATAGCAAGGGGATTTGAGTACAGGGGCAGGGAGGTGTTGCTACAGTTGTACAGGGCATTGGTGAGGCCACACCTGGAGTATTGTGTACAGTTTTGGTCTCCTAACCTGAGGAAGGACATTCTTGCTATTGAGGGAGTGCAGCGAAGGTTCACCAGACTGATTCCCGGGATGGCGGGACTGACCTATCAAGAAAGACTGGATCAACTGGGCTTGTATTCACTGGAGTTCAGAAGAATGAGAGGGGACCTCATAGAAACATTTAAAATTCTGACGGGGTTAGACAGGTTAGATGCAGGAAGAATGTTCCCAATGTTGGGGAAGTCCAGAACCAGAGGTCACAGTCTAAGGATAAGGGGTAAGCCATTTAGGATCGGGATGCGGAGGAACTTCTTCACCCAGAGAGTGGTGAACCTGTGGAATTCTCTACCACAGAAAGTTGTTGAGGCCAATTCACTAAATATATTCAAAAAGGAGTTAGATGATGTCCTTACTACTAGGGGGATCAAGGGGTATGGCGAGAAAGCAGGAATGGGGTACTGAAGTTGAATGTTCAGCCATGAACTCATTGAATGGCGGTGCAGGCTAGAAGGGCCGAATGGCCTACTCCTGCACCTATTTTCTATGTTTCTATGTTTCTATGTTTCTAGTAGAGTGGACAAGGGAGAACCAGTTGATGTGGTGTATTTGGACTTTCAGAAGGCTTTCGACAAGATCCCACACAAGAGATTAATGTGCAAAGTTAAAGCACATGGGATTGGGGGTAGTGTGCTGACGTGGATTGAGAACTGGTTGGCAGACAGGAAGCAAAGAGTAGGAGTAAATGGGTACTTTTCAGAATGGCAGGCAGTGACTAGTGGGGTACCGCAAGGTTCTGCGCTGGGGCCCCAGCTGTTTACATTGTACATTAATGATTTAGACGAGGGGATTAAATGTAGTATCTCCAAATTTGTGGATGACACTAAGTTGGGTTGCAGTGTGAGCTGCGAGGAGGATGCTATGAGGCTGCAGAGTGACTTGGATAGGTTAGGTGAGTGGGCAAATGCATGGCAGATGAAGTATAATGTGGATAAATGTGAGGTTATCCACTTTGGTGGTAAAAACAGAGAGACAGACTATTATCTGAATGGTGACAGATTAGGAAAAGGGGAGGTGCAACGAGACCTGGATGTCATGGTACATCAGTCATTGAAGGTTGGCATGCAGGTTTTAGCAGGCGGTTAAGAAAGCAAATGGCATGTTGGCCTTCATAGCGAGGGGATTTGAGTACAGGGGCAGGAAGGTGTTACTACAGTTGTACAGGGCCTTGGTGAGGCCACACCTGGAGTATTGTGTACAGTTTTGGTCTCCTAACTTGAGGAAGGACATTCTTGCTATTGAGGGAGTGCAACGAAGGTTCACCAGACTGATTCCCGGGATGGCGGGACTGACATATCAAGAAAGACTGGATCAACTGGGCTTGTATTCACTGGAGTTCAGAAGAATGAGAGGGGATCTCGTAGAAATGTTTAAAATTCTGATGGGTTTAGACAGGTTAGATGCAGGAAGAATGTTCCCCATGTTGGGGAAATCCAGAACCAGGGTTCACAGTCTAAGGATAAGGTGTAAGCCATTTAGGACCGAGATGAGGAGAAACTTCTTCACCCAGAGAGTAGTGAACCTGTGGAATTCTCTACCACAGAAAGTTGTTGAGGCCAATTCACTAAATATATTCAAAAAGGAGTTAGATGTAGTCCTTATTATTAGGGGGATCAAGGGGTATGGCGAGAAAGCAGGAATGGGGTACTGAAGTTGCATGTTCAGCCATGAACTAATTGAATGGTGGTGTAGGCTCGAAGGGCCGAATGGCCTACTCCTGCACCTATTTTCTATGTTTCTATGTTTCTATGTCATACCATCCATATTGAGATGTTCCCATGTTGAATCTGAACCTTAAATGTTTCAAAAGATACTTTCGTTCTCATTGTTTTTTTTTTTGTCTTTTGTATCTGAAGAGTTGAAACACAAAGAAATAAAAGTTGAGCCAATGTCACCAAAAATGTTGGAGTCAGCTGAGCAGCTACTGGTGGAGGACCTTTATAACCGGGTGAAAGTGAAGATTGACGACACCAGCAGATTCAACACACCCTGTATCCTGGACATCCAGCGTGCACTGATGCAAAAGATGGAGGCGCCCAAGGAACTAATGGATGAGGTGTGGCCAAATGTCTTCATAGCTGAAAAGTAAGTTTTAAAAAAGTAATATTGCTGTGAAGATGTGGCACTTATATCATCATAGTCTCTCAGTGGGTCCATCAGAGCTGCCTATTTAGTTAGCTTATTGTTCTTCCAAATCATTGGATTTAATCAATATATTGTATATTTTAAACATGTGTTTGTATTTTGTGAACACTTTTGAAATAGACCTGAGAGTAGAAGAGGAGGAAATGTGGCAATCTAATGAGGGCTTGAAACAGTCGTCCCTTATGCTGACGGCACAAGTATAAGTGCGGCACATGGAGAGCTGAAAACCTGGATTTTTACTCTAGTTCTGATTTTTGCACTGGGTCTGTGCCGAGGTTGGAGGGGAGAACGAGGTGGGGGAGTCGGGGGGGGGGGGGGGCGCAGGCGGAGAGGCTTGTGCTTCTCCATGGTATTTGAGCATTCTGTGGGCATGTTTGGAATGTCCTGGAAATTGTGTTACTTTGCATCATTGGTACACTTGAATGACATTGCACCAAAGAAAAGCTGGAGACTGGGGCAGAGCTGCTAGTGCAGCAGTTACCAGAACCCTCAAAAGGTACTCATTACCTTTGTGTCCAACTTTGCTGAGCTCGTTGCTATTTTTGCCCCATTTGGAGATGTTTATTTTGGGACTTGACTTCTGAACTCCAAAACATCCAGAAACCCTGTCTGACCTCGACATCTTGATCCACACCATGGGCATTTGTTTTGGGATTCTGCTAGCTGTATTTGAGATGGTGGTGGAGGACGGAATGGACCAGCAGCAGTAGAGGAAGAGGCCACAGTTGAGTCTAAACACAACATGTGGACTTGCCACCATTCCTTGAGCAACGCCGTGCTTGTGATTTTAGATAAAGACCGAGCCAAACTTGGATCACTTTAAAGGTCATTGTTCTGCGGAAACATTCCTGCATCAGGGTTCTCCCCGCCAGACACACCAAGCCCCTCTACCGTATTGTGAATCCCCATTATTAATCAACCATCATCACCTGCCCAGCCAGGCATGTACTGTAGCAAAAAGCGCAGTGCCCACCAAATATCACTTGTAACCATATCCATTTTCTTGTGTGATGTGGTGTATTTTTTTCTTTCGCTGATGTTTCCTTTGGTGGCATTAGATATGGAGTGTCTCCTGCTATCTAATCGGTGCTGCTTCTAATTAGTACTCTGGTGAGTGAAGAGAATGAATTGGCTGGCTGATGGATGTCCTCAAGGAGCTACTGGGATGGGGATGGTTGCTTACCTGTTACAGCAGGATCACCAGCATTGTCCAGCGCTAGCTCCTGAAGGCAAGTCAGGACCTGGAGAGCTGGGGGCCACCATCCTGTTTTCAACCCCTCTCTTCTGCTGTGTGCACTCTTGGCCTGCAATGAGAAAGTAGCAATGAATGAAAATGTGTGGAAATGATGATGAACCTGTATAAGACACTGGTTTGGCTCCAACTGGAGTACTGTGTCCAATTCTGGGCTCCACACTTTAGGAAGGATATGAAGGCCTTAGAGAAGATGCAGAAAAGATTTACGAGAATGACTCCAGGAATGTGTTGATAGACTGGAGAAGCTGGGGCTGTTCTCCTTGGAGCAGAGAAGATTGAGAGGAGATTTGATAGAGGTGTTCAAAATCATGAGTATGGACAGGGTAGATAGAGAGAAACTGTTTCCATTGGCAGAATGGTCGAGAACCAGGGGACACAGATTTAAGGTGATTGGCAAAAGAACCAAAGACGACATAAGAAAAAGCTTTTTTAAACAGTGAGTGGTTAAGATCTGGAATGCATTGCCTGAAAGAGAGGCTCAATTTTATCTTTCAAAAGGAAGTTGGATAAGTATTTGAAGGAGAAAAAATTGCAGGGCTACGGGGAAAGGGCGGGGGAGTGGGACTAGCTGCGAGTCGGCACAGGCTCAATGGGCTGAATGGCCTTCTTCCGTGCTGTAGCCATTCTGTGATTCTATGACTGAGACCCATCAGAGCTACACAATTGGGCATTGTGCTTCCTTAGACAGGAGTGAAAAAGTAGACTGCTTGCAAAAGTAGGCCTACCTGCCATTAGTGAAAGGTTTCCATTGGGTAAAGATAAAAAAAACATTCCATCTATGTACAGTTGATTAAGGTGAAAGTGGTATATGTGTGAATATAGGCATGTCATTGCATACCACTACAAATATCAGCATATTTATTCCTCATTTGGAAAGTTGTCCTCAGAACTTCACAGACTGCCTTCACCTGCCTGCCAACTCTTAGCCTGCAGTCCTCACTGCATTTTGTTAAGATGGCTGCCACTTCATACCCAAAGGTGGCACATCTCCTTGCCTGCACCTCCCTCAACATGACTTCCAGGATTCTTTCATTAAAGGGAGCAGTCCTGCCTGCACCTGAAGAATCGTCTGATTTTCCAACAGTTGCTGCAATGCTGTTCTCCAAAACACCTTTTACAGTTGAGCACAAAGTGCAGATACATTTCAAGGTGCTGCACTGCCCCTTTTAGGCCTCTGCACAGGAAAACACATCCTATCCCAATCTGTGCATCACACAAAGTGCACTGAGAGTGAACAGCAATATGCTAATGAGGAGACCGTGCAAAATCTGAAGTGTTCGTTCAGAGCACTTAATGCAACTGTTGCTGTGAAAAATGCCCCTGCACTGGGAATGTGCCAAGAGCACAACTGTATGCCTTAAATTGCTGTTTCGTCATGCTCATGCCTTCAGGAAAATAGGAACCAGTTTTAATTTTGTTTTTCCAGGAGTGCAACTGTGAATAAGGGTCGGTTGAAACGATTGGGGATCACTCACATCCTTAATGCTGCCCATGGTACAGGTGTATACACCACAGTTGACTTTTACGCAGGAATGGAAATTCAGTACCTTGGAATCGAAGCTGATGACTTCCCTGACTTTGATCTGTCCAAATACTTTCGTAAGGCTGCAGAGTTTATGGATGAAGCACTTCTGACATACAGAGGTAAACAGTGATTCAGATTCTCAATACTAGTCAAACCAGGGTATTGTAAAACACATTACAGCCCCTAGTGAGATCATATGTGCCTTAGTCTGTCGTAGATGGTCTCTTGGGTTCAGTTGCCTCCATAAGTGGATCTCATGTCCTTGATGTTCTGGAGTTGATCTACATGGCCCAATATATACTTATATGATCGCATCATACTCGGGATGTAATAATGCACTTGACATAAGAACTAGATATTGGCCCGGAATTTCCGGGGCCAATGAATGTGTACGCACAGCGTCCGCGGTCGTAAGTGCCGCGCAAGTTCTGGGTTTCCGCTTGTGAAAACATTCCACATTTCAGGAATTGCTTCCCCCTCTTTGCCCTTTACATTGTTAGTGTCCTAGACTATATTAGGATAATTGAAGTTCTCCATTGTCACCATTCCGTAGGACTTGCATCTTTCTGTTATTTGCCTGTTGAGGTGATCAAAATCATGAGTGGTTTTCGATAAAGTAAATAAGGAGAAATGTTTCCAGTGGGAGTGGCAGAAGGGTCAGTAACCAGAGATCACAGATTTACAGAATTAGGTGCGTTCATTGAAAATACAAAGTGGTCTAAATTAGGTTAAGAATACATGTGCATTAATGCATGAAGCGTTGTTAAAATAAGGTTGGTGAGCTACAGGCACAAATAGCCACGTAGGAATATGATGTAGAGGTGATAACTGAGACTTGGCTCAAAAAAGGGGAGGATTGGATGCTTGGTATTCCTGGGTACAAGATATTCAGAAAAGAGAGGGAAGGAAAAAAAGGAGGAGGGGTAGCAGTTTTGATTAAGGAAAATATTACTGTGCTAGAGAGAGAGAATGTCCTTGAGGGATCAAATACAGAATCTATTTGTTTGGAGTTAAGAAACACTAGAGGAGCTATTACGCTACTTGGTGTATTTTATAGGCCACCAAATAGTGGGAAGGAGATAGAGGAGCAGATTTGCATGGAAATTATTATGAGGTGCATGAACTATACCGTAGTGATAATGGGAGACTTTAACAACCCCAATATTGAATGGGGCAGTGATTATGTTAAGGGCCGAGATGGGGGGTCGGAATTTCTGAAGTGTGGTCAGGAGAACTTTCTTGATCAGCATTTCCTGCCCAATGAGGAAGGAGGCATTGCTAAATCTAGTCCAGGAGAATGAAGTGGGTCAAATGGAGAATGTCACCAGTGGGAGTGCATCTCGGGAATAGTGATCATAGTATCGTAAGGTTTAGACTAGTTATGGAGAAGGACAAGGAACAATTTAGAATAAAATTACTTAACTAGAGGAGGGCTAATTTCATAAAATTGAGGAGGGATCGGGATAGGTAAATTGGAGACAAAGATTGACAGGCAAAAATGTAATGGAGCAATGGGCGGACTTTAAAGACGAGATGGTTCGGGTACAGTCTAGGTACGTTCCCACCAGGGGGAAAGCGAGGGCAACAAAAGCCAGAGCTCCCTGGATGACAAAGGAGTTGGAGAATAGGATGAAGTTGACAGATGTCAGCTTCATAATACAGGGCAGAATCAGGTTGAATATGAGAAGTACAGACAAGAAGTCAAAAGGAAATAAGAGGAGCAAAGAGACAGTACGAGAATAGATTGGCAGCAAACATAAAGGAGAATCCAAAGGTCTTCTACAGGGATATTAACTGTAAAAGGGTTGTCAGAGGAGCAGTGGGGCCGATTAGGGACCAAAATGAAGAACTAATGGTGGAGGCATAAGGCATGGCTGAGGTACTAAAGGAGTACTTTGCATCGGTGTTTACCAAGGAAGAGGACTTTGCCAAAGCTATGGTAAACCAGGAGGTTGTTGGGATACTGGATGAGATAAAAATAGATAAAGACAGGCTGGCAGTAATTAAAGGGGATAAATCACCCAGTCCGGATGGGATGCATCCTAGGTTGCTGAGGGAAGTAAAGGTAGAAATTGCACAGGTGCTGGCCACAATCTTCAATCCTCCTTCGATACAGGGGTAGTGCCAGAGGACTGAAGAAGTGCAAATGTTACACCCTTGTTGAAAAAAGGTGGGGAAGGATAAACCTGGCAATTACAGGCCAGTCAGATTAATGCCGGTGGTGGGAAAGCTTTTAGAAACAATAATCCGGGAGAAGATTAATAGCCACTTGGACAAGCATGGATTAAAAGGAGAGCCAGCATGGATTTATTAAGGAAAATCATGTTTGATGAACTTGCTTGAGTTTTTTGATGAGGTAACAGAGAGGGTGGATGAGGGCAGTGTAGTTGATGTGTATATGGACTTTCAAAAGGCGTTTGATAAAGTACCACATACTAGGCTTGTTAGCAAAACTGAAGTCCAGGGGATAAAAGGGGCAGTAGATACAAATTTGGTACAAATTTAGCTAAGGGATAGAAAACAGAGAGTTGTGGTGAATGGCTGTTTTTCGGTCTGGAGGGAGGTATACAGTGGCGTTCCCCAACCTTCAGCTCTAGGACCACTCCTGTTTTTGATATACATTAATAACTTGGACTTGGGGATAAAGGCACAATTTTGGAATTTGCAGATGGCACGACACTTGGAAGTGTAGTAAACAGTGAGGAAGATAGTGATAGACTTCAAGAGGACATAGACAGGCTGGTGGAATGGGAAGACACATGGCAGATGAAATGCAACGCAAAAGAAGTGTGAGGTAATACATTTTGATCGGAAGGAGAGACCATGTACCCTAAATGTTACAATTTTAAAGAGGGTACAAGAACAGAGAGACCTAGGGTTCTTGTGCAGGTGGCAGGGCAAGTTAACAAAGCAATTAGTAAAGCATATGGGATCCTGGGCTTTGTAAATAGAGGGAGTACAAAAGCCAGGAAGTTATGCACAACCTATATAAAACACTAGTTCGGCCTCAGCTGGAATTTTGTGTCCAGTTCTGGGCACCACATTTTAGGAAGGACGTGAAGGCTTTGGAGGGTGTACAGAAGAGATTTACTAGAATGATTCCAGGGATGAGGGAATACAGTTACGTGGATAGTCTAGAGAAGCTGGGTTGTTCTCCTTGGAGCAGAGAAGGCTAAAAGGAGGTATTTAAAAACAGGAAAGGTTTAGCTAGAGTAAATAAAGAGAAACTGTTTCCAATGGCTGCAGGGCCAATAACCAGAGGGCACAGATTTAAGGTGATTGGCAAAAGAATCAAAGGCAACATGAGGAAAAACTTTTTAATACAACGAGTGGCTAGGATTTGGAATGCACTGCCTGATAGGGTGGTGGATACAGAGTCAATAGTAGCCTTCAAAAGGGAATTGGATAAACACTTAAAGGAGAAAATAATGCAGGGCTATGGGGAAAGAGCGGGTAAGTGGCCTAACTGGATTGCTCTCCGAAAGAGCCGGTGCAGACTCAATGACCTGAATGGCCTCCTTCTGTGCTGTACTATTCTATGATTCTATAATTCTATGATTTAAGGTGATTAGCAAAAGATCTAGAAGCGACATGAGGAAACCTTTTTTATACAGCGAGTTGTTGAAATCTGGAATGCACTGACTGAAAGGGTGGTGGAAGCAGATTCAATAGTAACATTCAACAGGGAATTGGATAAATAATTGAAGGGAAAAAGGCTACAGGGCTATGGGGAAAGAGCAGGAGACTGGGATTAATTGGATATTGCTACCAAAGAGCTGGCACTCGCATGATGGGCTGAATTACCTCATTCTGTGATGTATTATTCTATGATTCTAAATTTGCTCCACTATCTCATTTCCACTATTATAGTGTGTAATAGCCCCTCCATTGTTCTTTAATTATAATCAAATAGACTCTGTATTTGGCCCCTGAATTACATCATCTGTTTCCAGTGCTATAATAGTTTATTTGATTAACACTGCCACATCCTCTTTTTTTCCCTTCCCTATCTTTCCTGAATACCTTGTAGCCAGTTCCCAATCCTCCGCTTCTTTGAGCCAGATCTCTGTTACCGGCACTATATTATAGTCCCATGTGGTGACTTGTGCCTGCAGCTTACCGACCTTATTTACCATGCTCCATGCCTTTATGTGCATGCACACCAAACCCATCTTGGACTGTTTTGCATTTGCCCCTTGTCTGATCCCTCCTACTTATGAACTATTCTTTATGCTCATGGTATTTGCCTCTCTAATGTTCCATCCTGGTGCCCATCCCCCTGCCAAATTAGTTTAAGCCCTCCCCTACAGTACTAGTTAACCTTCCTGAGAGGACATTGGTCCCAGCTCTGTTAAGATCGAACCCATCCACTTTGAACAGGTCCCTCCTGCCCTAGAACTGGTACCAATACACCAGGAATCTGTATCTTTTCTTCAGCCACGATTAGCCTGTTTTATCCTACTATTCCTATAGTCATTAGTGTGTGGCATTGGGAGGAATCCAGAAATTACTATCTTTGAGGTCCTGCTTTTTAACTTCCTCCCTAGCTGCAGAAATTCTGACTGCAGGACCTCAGCCATTTTCTTTCCTGTCATTGGTTCCCACGTGGAAATGTACTTTATTCATGCATATGTAGAAATTCTAACAACAGAAGTAGAATAAAATTGAAAGGCACTCAGTTTTTTATCCCTTTCCATAGGTAAAGTTATGGTTTGCAGTGTCATGGGAACCAGTCGACCAGCAGCACTTGTGGCAGCCTACCTTATGATCTTCCACTACATGACGATCATGGAGGCATTAATGACTCTACGCAAGAAACGTCCAATCTTCCCAAATGAGGGCTTCTTGACGCAGCTAAGAGAGCTGAATGAAAATCTTTTGACTGAACGTGGCCAATATGATGATGAAGATGATGAGACTCTAAGTCAATGTTCTGTCATTGAAGCAAAAGCCCATTCTATCTCTGTGGCTGAAGAGGAGGCACAGAGCATCATGGGAGCGAAGGCACATTCTATCATGGTGGAAGAGGAAGACACAACCAGCTTAATTTCTGGCAGTTTAATGAGCTCCATGGCAAAAACAAGTGTCGCTTCCAAAAAACCAACATTAATTGATGAAGATGAAGAGGAAAGGATCTACAAAGAGTGGAGAGCAAAACAGGGTTTGTCACCAATAGAACGAGCCAACAAACCAAGAGAGGAGAGACCCAAACTTCCTGAAGATCTTGACACAGAGAATAATGTTGATTGGCGAATTAGGGAATGGCAAAATAAAAATGCAAAGTTTCAGTTGGATCCATGTTGGCCTGAACTGAGCGGCACTGAAGACGATGGAGGATCCATTATTGCAAGAAGCAGACAATATGTTGCCAGTGAACAAGATGACACAGATAGTGTTAACAGTCTTGATAGTGAGCTTCTTCAACAACGTCTGGAAGAGTATTTAAAAAAGCCACATAGAGCTCGAAATGACTCCTTATCCACTGAGGCAAGCACTTGGGACATGTGGGATGAACGATTACTTGAGATCAGCAAGAAAGCTGCAAGAGGTGATGACAGGAGTAGTCTGTCTTCCTTTAGCTTCGGTGAAAAAAGGAGAGACCCAGATGAAGAGAGTTCTATATTCTCAGAAACTAGCTCTATGTTCAACTTCTGCAAGAAGAACAAAGACAAATTGACCCCTCTAGAAAGGTGGCGTATCAAACGGATACAATTTGGATGGAATAAAAAAGATTCTAAAGCAGATGATGAGAATAAAACTGAAGAAAGTGAGGAGGGGGAGGGAGGAAAAGTAAAATCACTTGCCGATGTCAACCTGACAGCCTATCAGAGCTGGAAGTTGAAACATCAGAAAAAGCTGGGCAATGAAAACAAAAATGAGGTAGTTAATTTGGCCAAAGATGAAGATATTACATCCAAGAGAACTAAACAAAGGCGTGCTGAGGTCTTGGAACGCTCCAAACGGACATTGGAAGAGAGTAAATCCTTATCTGAGTGTGACATAGAGAGTTCCATGAGTGGAAGCATTCCACTGTCTATTTTCTGGTCCAAAATGTCTGACAAAAGTGATGATGCTGCTTCTATGTTAAGCATGCAGAGTAGTGGCTCTTCAATGACCAGACCCAGAACTGCCACAACTACTATGCCACCTTTGCAAGTAAATCCTGATGCTACTGTTTCGCTTTCGAGCATTCAGGATTGGATTGCTTCTGTGGTTAGTGAACAAATTGCAATAAAGCAAAATGAGATCGTAGGTACTGCCTCATTATTGGACAAAAACATCCAGCAAGGGGCCACTGGAAGATACACAGAAGATGACAAGAT
Organism: Pristiophorus japonicus; assembly: GCF_044704955.1. Classification (NCBI taxonomy): domain Eukaryota; kingdom Metazoa; phylum Chordata; class Chondrichthyes; family Pristiophoridae; genus Pristiophorus; species Pristiophorus japonicus. The sequence goes on along the minus strand of NC_091987.1, from coordinate 77,636,275 downwards.
TTCACTTCTCAGCATGCAAAGTGGAGGTGCCTTTGCAGGTTCGCTGCTGGGGCCTAAAGCAGCATGCAGCACAGACACTCAATCCGTCTTATCATGCAGCAGTCTGTCTAGCTTCAAGTCTGAAGGCTTGCATTCAAAAGGGAAGATTACAAAAACAAGCAAACCACTATATAGCTTGTTTGCAGATGAAATTAATCTTAAAAAATTGGACTGCAAGAATGAAGAGATTAAAAGTGAGATGAAAGATAAAATGGATACATACAAAATAGAAAAGGTCCTTGCAGACAATAAACGCAGCACATTGTTTAAAAAGAAGAAGAAAGATGAAAGTGAAGATGAAGATTTGGTTGAAACAAATTCAGGATGCTTTTCCTATTCGAGAACAGATAAATTTGACACAATATCTAATATTTCAGGTAATCCTTTATGCACAGGCACCAGTACACCAGATTCAGCTACCAGTATACATAAATGGCTTAGTGATGTTAAGGGAGTATCTGTTGACAACAAAACCTTAAAATATGACCAGATTATGAAAAAAGAAATAAAGCTCAATAGGGCTGCTTACCTCCATGAATCTGATGGTGGATCATCGTCAAAACTCCAACTGGATGCAACAAAAGGTTCAACTTCATCATATCTTACAAGAGATGTTGATTTGAAAACACCATTGACAGGCTCAGGAGAATATACGTCTAGAAGATTTGCTTCTTCCTATGAATCAAAAGATTATGACAATAAAACTAAGCTGAAATATTCTTCCCCATCACCTGATTTGGAATCCTATAGTTTCCGAAGACCAACAGCTGATGAAGCTGGTAGTTCCACAGAATCGTACTCTGAAAGGTCCTCCATTGAAATGCAGCCTTCATGTCCAGATGTGGATTTGCAGCCATCTGACCAATCAGCTACTCGTTCTTTCCCCAGGAGATCTCGGTTGCACAGTTCAGAGACAGAACTAAATGCCTATGATCATGATGATACCCTGGAGACGCATGCAAAGAGAACATTTAAGCAGAGTTTTGCAACTGTAGAGGAACAGAGCAGTGAAAAAGGTAATGACAGTGACCTTGAGAATCCTACAGCAAAGAAAGGTTTGAAGTCTGTATCAAAAAACAGCAGTGCTAAAGATGATGATGAAATTATAGCTGCTTGGAGGAGTCATCAGGAAACCAGAATCAAGGATAAAAAAAGGCGTCAAAAAGAATAAACACAATATTCACTGGTACAATAGAACTAATAAATGAGAAGGTTATTAAATGAAATTGAATTGTTGTGCACCATAGAAATATAAGAGCTGATTTTAACCATTTCCATGGGGCCCGATAGTAGCCTGATCCTCCATCAATTTTGAATCCCACCCGCTGACAGTGAAGTCATTGTTGGAGTATATAAATGAGGCCCAGGAGTTAAAATCTCCCGAGCCTCAAACTCCGTAAGACCTGATAGTTTGCCCCCGCACCCCTGATTCAGGCTCGGAGTTAAAATTGACCCTATAGAGCAGATTCTATTAATAATAAGATTTAAAAAAAATGTAAAACACATTGGGCCAAAAATTGCGGTCAGAGGTATGCCTCCGGAGTACGCCTCCGACCCGCGAAAGAATTACAAACCTAACTGCTGGTGACAAGGCTGCGAAACCTTGCAGTCTGAGCCTGCGAGACAGAGGGCCATGTAATGGCCCACGGATCCCAGGCATGCAGGCGGTGTGGAAGAATACTGGGGATCACATGGGCCTGGTGCTTCAATCAAAAAGCAGAATTCCATTTTAATCATTTCCGAAGGGAATCTCATAACAAGATGTAAAGAAATCCTGAAATCTGATCTAATTACAATTTACAGAATTGGAATTTTTTTCGTAATTCCCTTCATTCACCAACCTCACTAAAAATGTAATTAAAAAAATAATAATTTTAGACATTAAAACTGTAATCCAGGCCAATATTTCTATAAACTCATTTGATACAGTAGGCCCAAATTTCCCCATGAGTTGCACCGTTTTTTTTGGGTGTAACTTGATTTTTCTGGTGTATCTTTTTAGTTGCAAATATGGCCATTTAATTTGCGCCAGTGTAAGTGAGTTAGTTAGGTTTTTTGTTCGGTCAGTTTTTTTTTCAAAAGGGGGCGTTCCCAGCCACTTACACCATTTATGCCAATTTAGCCAGAAAAAAGTTGTACTAAACTAACTTAGGGCAGCGTATGTGTCCATTTTTGTCCGCATGGAAAGACCTTACTTACAGTTAAGGAATCTGCGCAAGTAACTACATTTAAAGCACCACCAAGCACCAAACAAAGCACAAAAAGTAATAAGCAATTAATTAACAAATAAAATAGAAGGAACTCTGTCCCTAAAGCACCAAGACCAAAGTAATAAGCAATCAATAAATAACAAACAAAAAAGTAGAAGGAACCCTGCACCTAATGCACCAAAATCAATCATTAAAGAACAAATAAAAAATAGAATTCCTACCTTAAGGAACGCAGCGAGCCGCCGATGAGGGAATCCATTCGGCCAGGGCTTGGGACGGCGTGCTTCTGCCCCTCCCACACAGCCTGCAGCGCATTTTCAGTTTTCAGTGGCGGGACCTAGCTCCGCCCCCTCTCTTTCTTCTGCACCACGCCAGCTCCACAGACGGCCCCAGAATCGGCCTTGATCGCACAGATTTTTTTTGCCGCTGCTTCTGATGTAAAATGTCGGCAGGGGGCTCGGAGGTGCGCCGAAAAAAATGGAGGGCCAAATTTGGGCCCAGTGTATTTGCATAATTTACAATATGAAGATGTTTGTTTAATGGCTGAGGTAACCCCTTACGCTGATGAGACTCACGTTAGACTCTGAGGCCTGATAAGGTTGGTTTTAAAAATAAAACCTTCGTGGAGCCCGGAAGAACAGGCATGCAGTTAAAATCTGCCGGGCCTCTGGCTCACATTCCTGACTCGGACTCCTGCGCAGGATTGCCAACCACTGCTGCTGACTTGCCACCGGGAGTTAAAATCGATCCTTATATTTCTCCTTCAAGATGTCAGAAGTAATTTGGTATTTCATACCCCTTAGCCAATCACAATTTGAATTTTATTTATGTCTAAATATGTAGCTAAAGTTAGTGTGCCAAAATCTGAATGCATCGGAGATCAGTTGAGGGTAGCTTGGCAAAATGTTATTATGACATAATATTTTTGATTTCATCCTGCAATGATTTTGCTTATTTTCAGTCTGGTAAAGGGATTCTGGCTTTATGAAAAGGTGGTTAGCAATGTTTTTTTTTGTTTGGGGAGAGACAAGAGTTATCCATCCTTTTTGTTATGATACGACCACGTACAGTGATGCAATAATGTGTTTTAGTGAATAAACAAAAGGAAGACTTGGTTTATCATGTCTTTCAGAAATGTCTCAAATATGTGACAAATATTTCAGATATGTCTCATATAAAGTGAATGATTTGAAGTGTAATTATTATTGCTCTGTGAGTGTAGCAGTCAATTTGAGCACAGCACAATCCCACAAACCACAATGAGATGAATGATTACATAGGATACATTGGATATACAGCACAGAAACAGGCCATTCAGCCCAACCAGACCATGCCGGTGTTTATGCTCCACTCGAGTCACCTCCCGCCTTTCCTCTCTAAATCTATCAGCATCAGCCTCTATTCCCTTCTCCTTCATATGCTTGTCGAGCCTCCCCTTAAATGCATCTATACTATTCATTTCAACCACTCCCTGTGGTAGCGAGTTCCACATTCTCACCACTCTGGTAAAATAAGTTTCTTCTGAATTCCCTACTGGATTTCTTGGTGACTAGCTTATATTGATGGCCTCTAGAAACATAGAAACATAGAAAATAGGTGCAGGAGTACGCCATTCGGCCCTTCGAGCCTGCACCACCATTCAATAAAATCATGGCTGATCATTCACCTCAGTACCCCTTTCTTCCTTTCTCTCCATACCCCTTGATCCCTTTAGCTGTAAGGGCCATATCTAACTCCCTCTTGAATATATCTAACGAACTGGCATCAACAACTCTCTGTGGTAGAGAATTCCAAGGTTAACAACTCTCTGAGTGAAAAAGTTTCTCCTCATCTCAGTCCTAAATGGCTTACCCCCTTATCCTTAGACTGTGACCCCTGGTTCTGGACTTCCCCAACATCGGGAACTTCTTCCTGCATCTAACCTGTCCAGTCCCATCAGAATTTTATATGTTTCTATGAGATCCCCTCTCATCCTTCTAAACTGCAGTGAATACAGGCCCAGTCGATCCAGTCTCTCCTCATATGTCAGTCCTACTATTCTGGGAATCAGTCTGGTGAACCTTCGCTGCACTCCCTCAATAGCAAGAATGACATTCCTCAGATTAGGAGACCAAAACTGAACACAATATTCCAGGTGAGGCCTCAACAAGGCCCTGTACAACTGCAGTAAGACCTCCCTGCTCCTATACTCAAATCCCCTAGCTATGAAGGCCAACATGCCATTTGCCTTCTTCACCGCCTGCTGTACCTGTATGCCAACTTTCAATGACTGATGTACCATGACACCCAGGTCTCGTTGCACCTCCCCTTTCCTAATCTGTCACCATTCAGATAATATTCTGCCTTCCTGTTTTTGCCACCAAAATGGATAACCTCATATTTATCCACATTATACTGCATCTGCCATGCATTTGCCCACTCACCTAACCTGTCCAAATCACCCTGCAGCCTCTTAGCGTCCTCCTCACAGCTCACACCGCCACCCAGCTTAGTGTCATCTGCAAACTTGGAGATATTACCTTCAATTCCTTCATCTAAATCATTGATGTATATTGTAAATAGCTGGGTTCCCAGCACTGAACCCAGCGGCATCCTACTAGTCACTGCCTGCCATTCTGAAAAGGACCCATTTATCCCGACTCTCTGCTTCCTGTCTGCCAACCAGTTCTCTATCCACGTCAGTACATTACCCCCAATACCACGTGCTTTAATTTTGCACACCAATCTCTTGTGTGGGACCTTGTCAAGAGCCTTTTGAAAGTCCAAATACACCACATCCACTAGTTCTCCCTTCAGCACTCTACTAGTTACATCCTCAAAAAATTCTAGATTTGTCAAGCATGATTTCCCTTTTATAAATCCATGCTGACTTCGATCAATCCTGTCACTGCTTTCCAAATGCGCTGCTATTTCATCTTTAATAATTGATTCCATTTTCCCCACTATCGATGTCAGGCTAACTGGTCTATAATTCCCCGTTTTCTCTCTCCCTCCTTTAAAAAGTGGTGTTACATTAGCTACCCTCCAGTCCATAGGAACTGATCCAGAGTCGATAGACTGTTGGAAAATGATCACCAATGCATCCACTATTTCTAGGGCCACTTCCTTAAGTACTCTGGGATGCAGACTATCAGGCCCTGGGGATTTATCAGCCATCAATCCCATCAATTTCCCTAACACAATTTCCTGACTAGTAAGGATTCCTTTCAGTTCCTCCTTCTCGCTAGACCCTTGGACCCCTAGTATTTCCGGAAGGTTATTTGTGTCTTCCTTCGTGAAGACAGAACCAAAGTATTTGTTCAATTGGTCTGCCATTTCTTTGTTCCCCATTGTAAAATCACTTGATTCTGACTGCAAAGGACCTACGTTTGTCATCACTAATCTTTTTCTCTTCACATTTCTATAGAAGCTTTTGCAGTCAGTTTTTATGTTCCCAGCAAGCTTCCTCTCATACTCTATTTCCCCCTTCTAATTAAACCCTTTGTCCTCCTCTGCTGAATTCTAAATTTCTCCCAGTCCTCAGGTTTGCTGCTTTTTCTGTCCAATTTATATGCCTCTTCCTTGGATTTAACACTATCCCTAATTTCCCTTGTTAGCCACGGTTCAGCCACCTTCCCCATTTTATTTTTACTCCAGACAGGGATGTACAATTGTTGAAGTTCATTCATGTGATCTTTAAATTTCTGCCATTGCCTATCCACCATCAACCCTTTAAGTATCTTTCGCCAGTCTATTCTAGCCAATTCATATCTCATACCATCGAAGTTACCTTTCCTTAAGTTCAGGACCCCAGTCTCTGAATTAACTGTGTCACTCTCCATCTTAATAAAGAATTCTACCATATTATGGTCACTCTTCCCCAAGGGGCCTTGCACAACAAGGTTGCTAATTAGTCCTTTCTCATTACACATCTCCCAATCTAGGATGGCCAGCCCTCTAGTTGGTTCCTCGACATATTGGTCTAGAAAACCATCCCTAATACAATCCAGGAAATCCTCCTCGACCGCATTGCGACCAGTTTGGTTAGCCCAATCTATATGTAGATTAAAGTCGCCCATGATAATTGTTGTACCTTTATTGCACGCATCCCTAATTTCTTGTTTGATGCTGTCCCCAACTTCACTACTACTGTTTGGTGGTCTGTACACAACTCCCACTAGCGTTTTCTGCCCTTTGATATTCTGCAGCTCTACCCATACCGATTCCACATCATCCAAGCTAATGTCCTTTCTTACTATTGCATTAATTTCCTCTTTAACCAGCAACGCTACCCCACCTTCTTTTCCGTTGTGTCTGTCCTTCCTGAATGTTGAATATCCCTGGATGTTGAGTTCCCAGCCTTGGTCACCCTGGAGCCATGTCTCCGTAATCCCAATTATATCATTCATTAATAGCTACCTGCGCAGTTAATTTGTCCACCTTATTACGAATGCTCCTCGCATTGAGGCACAGAGCTTTCAGGCTTGTCTTTTTAACAGACTTTGTCCCTTTAGAATTTTGCTGTATTATGGCCCTTTTTGATTTTTGCCATCTTTTTACTTTTCTTCTTTCTATATTTTGCTTCTGCCCCCATTTTACTTCCCTCTGCCTCCCTGCATAGGTTCCCATCCCCCTGCCACATTAGTTTAAACCCTCCCCAACAGCACTAGCAAACACTCCCCCTAGGATATTGGTTCTGGTCCTGCTCAGGTGCAGACCGTCCGGTACTGGTCCCACCTCCCCCAGAACCGGTTCCAATGTCTCAGGAATTTGAATCCCTTTCTCCTTCACCACTTCTCAAGCCACGTAATCATCTTAGCTATCCTGCGATTTCTATTCTGGTTAGCACGTGGCACTGGTAGCAATCCTGAGATTACTACCTTTTGAGGTCCTGCTTTTTAATTTAACTCTTAGCTCCCTAATTTCAGCTTGTAGGACCTCATCCTGTTTTGTTACCTATATTGTTGGTACCTATATGCACCATGACAACTGGCTGTTCACCCTCCCCCTCCAAAATGTCCTGCAGCCGCTCTGAGACATCATTGATCCTTGCACGAGAGAGGCAACATACCATCCTGGAGTCTCGATTGCAGCCGCAGAAACACCTATCTATTCCCCTTACAATAGAATCCCCTACCACTATTGCTCTCCCACTCTTTTCCTGACCTCCTGTGCAGCAGAGACACCCCTGGTGCCATGAACTTGGCTGCTGCTACCGCCCCCCCCCCTCCCCCCTGCCGATGAGTCATCCCCCCCCAACAGTATCGAAGGTGGTGTATCTGTTTTGGAGGGGGATGACCGCAGGGACCCTTGCACTACCTTCCTTCCACTGCTCTACCTGATGGTCACCCATTCCCTATCTGCCTGAGTAACCTTTACCTGTGGTGTGACCAACTCATTAAACGTGCTATTCACGACATTCTCAGCATCGCAGATGCTCCAGAGTGAATCCATGCACAGCTCCAGTGCCGGTATGCAATCTGTCAGGAGCTGCAGCTGGAAACACTTCCTGCACATGTAGTCGTCAGGGACATAGCACAGGAGGAACATGACATGGGTCTGGGCTCTCCTGCCATTACTTAACCTTTAGATTAACTTAATTTGGCAACAATGTCAAAGGTTACCAACTGATAAGGAAATAAAAAGAAGAAAAAAAAATTAAATACTCACCAATCCACCAGCCAATCACTTACCCTCTTGGCTGTGACGTCACCCTTCGATTTCTTTCTTTGTTTTTTTTTTGTTTTTTTTATTCGTTGCCAATCTTTCCAATTCTTTGTCAAATCACAAACGCCAGAGGTCACCTTGCACACATCAAGGATCACTCTGTGCCAATGCTCTTAGCCAAAAGGCCTAGAGCCCACTGCACCATTCCTGGAAGTACTGCAATACCAGGTTCGTGCCATGGAGGTGGATGGGTCAGGCCCCCCACACACCTCCGTGGAGGTGGATGGGTCAAGCCACCCCACCCACTCGGCATCTGCACCAGCTGGCCCCTCGGATTGCTGCCGCTCTCAGTCGCTGCCACCGCCCTTTATCCTCCTGCTCCGCTCCTCTCGCGATGCTGGTCCCTCGGACTGCTGCCGCTCTCAGTCGCTGCCACCGCCCTTTATCCTCCCGCTCCGCTCCGCTCGCGATGCTGGTCCCTCGGACTGCTGCCACTCCGACTCACTGCTACCGCCCTTTATCCTCCTGCTCCGCTCCTCTCGCGATGCTGGTCCCTCGGACTGCTGCCGCTCTCAGTCGCTGCCACCGCCCTTTATCCTCCTGCTCCGCTCCGCTCGCGATGCTGGTCCCTCGGACTGCTGCCGCTCTCAGTCGCTGCCACCGCCCTTTATCCTCCTGCTCCGCTCCGCTCGCGATGCTGGTCCCTCGGACTGCTGCCGCTCTCAGTCGCTGCCACCGCCCTTTATCCTCCCGCGCCGCTCCTCTCGCGATGCTGGTCCCTCGGATTGCTGCCGCTCTCAGTCGCTGCCACCGCCCTTTATCCTCCTGCTCCGCTCCTCTTGCGATGCTGGCCCCTCGGACTGCTGCCACTCCGACTCACTGCTACCGTCCTTTATCCTCCCGCTCCGCTCCGCTCGCGATGCTGGTCCCTCGGACTGCTGCCGCTCTCAGTCGCTGCCACCGCCCTTTATCCTCCCACGCCGCTCCTCTTGCCTGCCCTTGGAATGTCCCCTGCTGCATCAGAGGATCACCCAGAACAAACTGGCAGCTCAGCAGGCGGGAGAACTCTTCTGGGTGGTGCACGGCAGCGGATGGTAACCAATGGTCTTCTCTCCCTGCCGGTGGGAGGCCTCCACCAAACTTGCTCGGAGGGGAGGACTCCCAGAAACCAGGGAGACCGCCAAGAAAACTCAGCGGCAACGGACAGTATGTCCACCAATTTTGGGCCCTAAATGTGGTCCAACCAAGGTACGATACAGGTTTAGCATAACGTCTCTATTTTTCAATTCTATACCTCTAGAAATAAACCCTAGGGCTTGATTTGTTTTTTTTAACGGCCTTTCTAACCTGTGTTGCAATGTTTAGTGATTTGTGTATTTATACTCCAAGATCCCTTTATTCCTCTACCTCACCTAGACTCGCACCCTCCAAGTAATAAGTGACCTCCCTATTCTTCCTACCAAAATGTAATACCTCACATTTATCTGTGTTGAACTTCATTTGCCAATTATAAGCCCATTCTGCAAGTTTATTAATGTTCTCCTGTAATTTGTTGCAGTCCTCAGTATTGACTATCCCCCACAAATTTAGAAATGGTGTCATCCGCAAATTTAGAAATTGTGTTTTTGATTCCAATGTCTAAATCGTTAATATAAATTGTGAACAACAGTGGTCACAGCACTGATCCTTGTGGAACACCACTACCCACCTTCTGCCACTGTGAATAGCTACCTTTTACCCCTTCTCTCTGCTTTATGTCTTGAAGCCAGCTAGCTAGCCATTCTGTTACTTGTCCCCTGACTCCATATTCTCTGACCTTGTTCATCAGTCTATTATGGGGTACCTTATCGAAGGCCTTTTGAAAATCTAAATAAATTACATCTACTGCATTACTATTGTCTACTCTCTCTGTTACCTCTTCAAAAAATTCAATGAGGTTGGTCAAGCAAGGCTTTCCCTTTTGAAATCCATTCTATTTTTGGTTTCTAGATGTTTTTCTATTTTCTCATTTAGTAGGGATTCCATTATTTTTCCTACCACCGATGTTAAGCTGACTGGTCTATAATTCCTGGACATGTTCTATGTGTGATCTATGTGTAGAGGCGGAGGATGTGGGTAAGGTACTAAATGAATACTTTGCAGCTGTCTTCACGAAAGAGCGGGACGATGCTGACGTTGAAGTTCAGGAGGAAGGTAATGAAATATTGGATGGGATAACCATAGGAAGAGAGGAAGTATTAAGGGGTTTAGCATGCATCTTTGAAAGTAGATAAATCACCAGGACCGGATGAAATATATCGGAGGCTATTAAAAGAAGCAAGGGAGGAAATTGCGGAGGCTCTGTGAGTTACAGGAAAATGTGAGGTTATCCACTTTGGCAGAAAAATAGAAAAGCAAATTATTTAAATGGAGAAAAATTGGAAAGTGCTGCAGTACAGAGGGATCTGGGGGTCCTTGTGCATGAAACATAAAAAGTTAGTATGCAGGTAGAGCAAGTAATCAGGAAGGCAAATGGGATGTTGGGCCTTTATTGCAAGGGGGATGGAGTATAAAAGCAGAGAAGTCCTGCTACAACTGTAAGGGTATCGGTGAGGCCACACCTAGAGTACTGCATACAGTTTTGTTCTCCTTATTTAAGGAGGGATATACTTGCATTGGAGGCAGTTCAGAGAAGGTTCACTAGGTTGATTCCGGAGATGAGGGGGTTGACTTTGAAGATAGTTTGAGTAGGTTGGGCCTGTACTCATTGGAGTTCAGAAGGATAAGAGGTGATCTTATCGAAACATGTAAGATAATGAGGGGTCTCGACAAGGTGGATGCAGAGAGGATATTTCCACTCGTGGGGGAAACTAGAACTAGGGAGCATAGTCTCAGAATAAGGGGTCGCCCATTTAAAACTGAGATGAGAGGAATTTCTTCTCAGAGGATTGTAAATCTGTGGAATTCTCTGCCCCAGAGAACTTTGGAGGCTGGGTCATTGAATGTATTTAAGGCAGAGATAAACAGATTTTTGAGCGATAAGGGAATAAAGGGTGATGGGGTGCGGGAAGGGAAGTGGAGCTGAGTCCATGATCAGATCAGCCATGACTTTATTAAATGGCAGAGCAGGCTCGAGGGGCCAAATGGCCGACTCCTGCTCCTATTTCTTATGTTCTTATGTAGGAGTTGTGCCAGAGGATTGGAGAACTGCTAACGTTGTACCATTGTTCAAAAAGGGAGGAAGGGATAAATCGAGCAATTACAGGCCAGTTAGTTTAACCTCGGTGGTGGACAAATTATTGGAATCAATTCTGAGGGACAGTATAAACCTTAATTTAGGAAGACATAGATTAATCAAGTCAGCATTGATTTGTTAAGGGAAGGTCGTGTCTGACTAACTTGATTGAGTTCTTTGAGGAGGTAACAAGGAGTGTCGATGAGAGCAGTGCATTTGATGTAGTTTACATGGATTTTAGCTAGGCTTTTGACCAGGTCCCACATGGTAGGCTGATCAAAAAAGTAAAAGCCCATGGGATCCAAGGGAGACTGGCAAATTGGATCCAAAATTAGCTCAGTAGCAGGAAGCAAAGGGTAATGGTTGAGGGGAGTTTTTGTGACTGGAAGGATGTTTCCAGTGAGGTTCCACAGGGCTCAGTACTTGGCCCCTTAATTTTTGTAGTATATATTAATGATTTAGACTTAAATGTAGGGGGCATGGTAAAAAATTTGCAGATGATACAAAAATTGGCCGTGTGGTTGACAGTGAGGAAGAAAGCTCTAGACTGCAGGAAGATATCAATGAACTGGCCAGTTGGGCACAAAAGTGGCAAATGGAATTCAATCTGGAAAAATGTGAGGTGATGCAACAAGGCAAGGGAATATACAATAAATGGGAGGATACTGAGCAGTGTGGAGAAACAGAGGGACCTTGGAGTATATGTCCACAGATCCTTAAAGGTAGCAGGACAGGTCGATAAGGTAGTTAAAAAGGCATACGGAATGCTTTCCTTTATTAGCCGAGGCATAGAATACAAGAGCAGGGAAGTTATGCCAGAACTATATATAACACTAGTTAGGCCACAGATCAAGTACTGTGTGCAGTCACCACATTACAGGAAGGATGTGATTGCACTAGAAAGGGTGCACAGGAGATTTATGAGGATGTTGCCAGGACTGGAAAATATTAGCTACGAGGAAAGATTGGATAGGATGGAGTTGTTTTCCTTGGATCAGAGGAGGCTGATGTGAGATTCAGTTGAGGTGTATAAAATTATGAGGGGCCTAGATAGAGTGGATAGGAAGGACCTATTTCCCTTAGCAGAGGGGCTAATAACTAGGGGGCATAGATTTAAAGTAATTGGTAGAAGGATTAGAGGGGAGATGAGGAAACATTTCTTTACCCAGAGGGTGGTGGGAGTCTGGAACTCACTGCCTAAATGGGTGGTGGAGGCAGAAACCCTCATCACAGTTAAAAATTACTTGGACGTGCACTTGGCTGTAACCTACAGGGCTATAGACCTAGTGCTGGAAGGTGGGATTAGGCTGGGTAGCTCTTTTACAACGATGGTCCAAATAGCCTCCTTCTGTGTCATAATTTTCTATGATTCCATCCCCCTTCTTAAATATAGTATTACGTTAGCTATTGGCCAGTCCTCTGGCACTACATCTTTTTCTAACGAATTACTAAATATGTGTAGTAATGTCTCTGCTATCAATTTCCTAATGCAATGCATCCGGACCTGGGGTTTTATCCTCTTTGGTTTTGATTAGTTTATTTAATATAGCTCCTCTTTTTATTTTAATTCTACTCGCTTTTTGCCTCTATTCTCCCTTCCATGCTTTCTGGACGCTGTGTTTGTGTTTGGAGTAAGTGGTTGCTAAATTGAGGGTGTTTTTTTTTGTATCTATGTGGAGTTCTAAGCTTATAAAAAAAAATCCATACAGAAAGTAGAGAGAAAAAAAATCTTCATTTACAAGAGCTTTCCAAGATTTAATGTACATAAACATCTCGGCTATAAATAATCTTTAAGGGGGCAGGCAGAGGCAGTGAGACACCATGCCTCACCACGCAGAAGCCCCCAGCTCTTGCTATCAGAGAGACGGCAAAACTCTGGCAGTGACTCAGTGGCCAATGAGAATGAACAAACGGTCTGTTTTGATTGGTGTTAGTTGAGGAAGGAATGTTGACTGGGATATGTTGAGAGGCTGTTTCCCCTGGCTGTGGAATCTAGATCTAGGGGTCATAGCCTTAGGATAAGGGATCAGCCATTTCGGACTGAGATGAGAAAAATTTCTTCACTCAGAGGGTCGTGAATCTTTGGAGTTCTCTAACCCAGAGGGCTGTGGATGCTCAGTTGTTGATTATATTCAAGATTGAGATCAATAATTTTGTGGACACTAGGGGAATCAAGGGACATGGGGATAACGCAGAAAACTGTAATTGAGGTAAAAGATCATTCATGATCCTATTAAATGGCAGTGCAGGCTCGAGGAGACATATGGCCAACTCCTGCTCCGATCTCTTATGTTCTGATACTGGTAAAATTCTCTGCTCCCTTTCGTCATTTAATTTCATTGTGGGTTTATAAACTTATCATCATCATCATAGGCAGTCCCTCGAATCGAGGATGACTTGCTTCCATGTCAAAAAGTTCACAGGTGTTTCAATGAAGGACCTAAAATTCCAGGCCCGAACTAAATCTTGAAGGGTGGAAGATGCCTGTGCGTGGATTTTTTTAACGTGTGGTGGCCATTGCACACCAGCCACCACATTATAAACGAATGGAAAAGATTCGTCAAACCCTTTTTCTTGAAGATAATGCCCCTTTAAGACAGTATACATGCACATCAATAATGTCTAAATTATTAAAATGTTGAGTTATAATCATGTCTTGAAAACCAGTGAAACTTTGTAGAGGAAGTACAATATTTTGTGACTTTCATAACAATTTATATTGCACCTTTAAAGAAAATTAATAAATATCCCAAGGCACTTCACAGAAGCATAATGAGACAGAAATTAATATTTCTAGGTATGGTAATAATAAACTTGTAGATGTAAACTATCTTCCCATTAATTGCCTGAAAGTCTGAAGTTGTATGGCCTGCTTAGTTGAATATATGTTGTATGCAATGATTGTGTTTTCCTCCTTTATTTGGCTATTTTAGCAGAAAATTTCCAAATCGGCCAGTATCAAAAATCAATAAGAAGATTCTGTTGTAGAATAAAGGCAAGTAAACATGTGTACATTGAGTAAATACATTGTACTGTTTTCTCATATCTTCATTATGAAGATTGAACCAAATACATATATTTTTTATTTTAATCCTATTTTAACCTTTATAGACTACAAGTAAGTCCAGGGAATTGAAATCTCCTGGGCCTTAGACAATCAGTTGGTCCAGGGAACTTTAATCTTCCTGGGCCATGTTTTCAGCTGACATACCATGATGCTAAAATAAACTCTAATATTATAATAAATCAGGAATTGCTTTAATTATGTAATATTTCCTTGTACAACTAAATACACGCAAGATCTAATTTAAAGTAAAACGAAGTACATTTTGAATACTTCTGCGACCTGGATTTCTTCCCCACTCTCCCCAGTTCTCTGTTTTTTCTCCAATTCGCTTGATCCTACTTTTATCATTTTGAATTGAATTGAATATTTTTTTATTTTCGAACCCATTTCTCTAATAGGCCAGTTATACTACAACATTTGCATTGAGATGAATCCAAAATAAACTCTATAATGTAGTGTAACTCAGATGTGAAGTCATCCCTATTGAATTTCGGCAAACAAGAGACTACCTTAAGAGGTAGACTCCCACCTCATTGCCTTTACCTAGACTTCAGTATAATTGTATGTTTTAAAAGATCCAAAGTACTTTAATAGATTTAAATTGATTTTTTAAATCCTTTTAATATTAGCAAAAAACTTATTGTCCTCTGCTGTCATGAGAACATAATTAGAAACATAGAAAATAGGTGCAGGAGTAGGCCATTCAGCCCTTCGAGCCTGCACCACCATTCAATAAGATCATGGCTGATCATTCACCTCAGTACCCCTTTCCTGCTTTCTCCCCTTGATCCCTTTGGCTGTAAGGGCCACATCTAAATCCCTCTTGAATATATCCAATGAACTGGCATCAACAACTCTCTGCGGTAGGGAATTCCACAGGTTAACAACTCTCTGAGTGAAGAAGTTTCTCCTCACCTCAGTTCTAAATGGCTTACCCCTTACCCTTAGACTTCCAACATTCCATAGACTCTGGATCAGTTCCTATGGAGTGGAGGGTAGCCAATGTAACCCCACTTTTTAAAAAAGGAGGGAGGAAGAAAACAGGGAATTATAGACCGGTCAGTCTGACATCGGTAGTGGGTAAAATGATGGAATCAATTATTAAGGATGTCATAGCAGCGCATTTGGAAAGAGGTGACATGATAGGTCCAAGTCAGCATGGATTTGTGAAATGCTTGACAAATCTTCTGGAATTTTTTGAGGATGTTTCCAGTAGAGTGGACAAGGGAGAACCAGTTGATGTGGTGTATTTGGACTTTCAGAAGGCTTTCGACAAGGTCCCACACAAGAGATTAATGTGCAAAGTTAAAGCACATGGGATTGGGGGGTAGTGTGCTGACATGGATTGAGAACTGGTTGGCAGACAGGAAGCAAAGAGTAGGAGTAAAGGGGTACTTTTCAGAATGGCAGGCAGTGACTAGTGAGGTACCGCAAGGTTCTGCGCTGGGGCCCCAGCTGTTTACATTGTACATTAATGATTTAGATAAGGGGATTAAATGTAGTATCTCCAAATTTGCGGATGACACTAAGTTGGGTGGCAGTGTGAGCTGCAAGGAGGATGCTATGAGGCTGCAGAGTGACTTGGATAGGTTAGGTGAGTGGGCAAATGCATGGCAGATGAAGTATAATGTGGATAAATGTGAGGTTATCCACTTTGGTTGTAAAAACAGAGAGACAGACTATTATCTGAATGGTGACAGATTAGGAAAAGGGGAGGTGCAACGAGACCTGGGTGTCATGGTACATCAGTCATTGAAGGTTGGCATGCAGGTACAGCAGGCGGTTAAGAAAGCAAATGGCATGTTGGCCTTCATAGTGAGGGGATTTGAGTACAGGGGCAGAAAGGTGATACTACAGTTGTACAGGGCCTTGGTGAGGCCACACCTGGAGTATTGTGTACAGTTTTGGTCTCCTAACTTGAGGAAGGACATTCTTGCTATTGAGGGAGTGCAGCGAAGGTTCACCAGTGATTCCCAGGATGGCGGGACTGACATATCAAGAAAGACTGGATCAACTGGGCTTGGTTTGGTCCAAGTGTTTCCTGTAGATGAGTCGATTTGAAAGTTTGACCCAAAACATCCTACTCCCCTCTTTGGCCACAACAGTGCCAGGAAGCCACTTGGGACCTTGTCCGTAGTTCAACACAAATACAGGATCATTAATTTCAATTTTGCGTGACACCTTTGCGCTCTCATGATATGTACTTTGTTGAAGCCGCCTGCTCTCTACCTATTCGTGTAGATCAGGGTGGACTAACGAGAGCCTTGTCTTAAATGCCCTTTTCATGAGCAGTTCAGCGGATGGAATCCCAGTGAGCGAGTGGGGTCTCGTGCATTAACTAAACAGGACTCGGGATAGGCGAGTCTGCAGTGAGCCTTCAGTTACCCTCTTCAAGCTCTGCTTGATTGTTTGCACTGCCCTCTCTGCCTGACCGTTGGATGCTGGTTTGAACGGGGCAGATGTAACATATTTGATCCCATTGCGGGTCATGAACTCTTTGAACTCGGCACTGGTGAAACACGGCCCGTTGTCGCTCACAAGGACATCATGCAGGCCGTGCATGGCAAACATGGCCCGCAGGCTTTCAGTGTTGGCAGCGGATGTGCTTGCCGACATTATCTCACATTCAATCCATTTAGAGTATGCATCTACAACCACTAGGAACATTTTACCCAAGAACGGGCCTGCGTAGTCGACATGGACCCTAGACCACGGTTTGGAGGGCCAAGACGATAAACTTAGTAGTGCCTCTCTGGCTGCGTTGCTTAACTGGGAACATGTGTTACATTTGTGCACGCAGGACTCTAAGTCCGCATCGATACTGGGCCACCGCACGTGAGATCTGGCTATCGCTTTCATCATTACAATGCCTGGGTGAGTACTGTGGAAATCACTAATGAAAGTGTCCCTGCCCTTTTTGGGTACCACTACCCAATTACCTCACAGAAGGCAATCTGCTTGTATAAACATTTCACCTTTGCGGCGTTGGTACGGCTTTGTGCATTTCTAATAGGACACGGGACCAGCTCCCGTGAAGCACACAGTTTTTTACTAAGGACAGTAAGGGGGCCTGGCTTGTCCAGGTTCTAATCTGTCGGGCGGTAACGGGTGATTGCTCATTCTCGAATGCTTCCATTACCATGACTAAATCTGCGAGCTGTGCCATTTCCACCCCCGTGGTGGGCAATGGCAGCCTACTGAGAGCATCGGCACAGTTTTCTGTGCTAGGCCTGTGGCGGATGGTGTAGTTGTATGCGGATAACGTGAGTACCCACTTGACCCATCCACCTCCACGGAGGTGTGTGGGGGGCCTGACCCATCCACCTCCATGGCACGAACCTGGTATTGCAGTACTTCCAGGAATGGTGCAGTGGCTCTATGCCTTTTGGCTAAGAGCATTGGCGCAGAGTGATCCTTGATGTGTGCAAGGTGACCTCTGGCATTTGTGATTTGACAAAGAATTGGAACGATTGGCTACGAATTTCAATAAAAAAACGTGAGCACCCATCTCTGAATGTGGGCCGATGCATTCGTATTTATCCCTTTACTTTCAGAAAAGAGGGATATCAGTGGCTAATGGTCAGTTTCCAATTCAAATTTGAGCCCAAACAGATATTGATGCATTTTCTTTACTTCATAAACACTTCTTTTTCAAACATGCTGTAGACCTTCTCAGCCTTAGACAGACTTCTGGATGCATAAGCAACCAGTTGCAATTTCCCAGATTAGCTTGTTGCAATACACACCCGACACCGTATGACGACGCATCACATGCTCGTACCAAACGCTTACATGGATCATACAACACAAGCAATTTGTTTGAGCATAACCATTTTCTAGCTTTTACAAAGGCATTTTCTTGGCTTTTACCCCATACCCATTCATCTCCTTTACTCAGTAAGGCGCGCAGTGGTTCTAACAGTGTGCTGAGACCTGGTAAGAAGTTACCAAAGTAGTTCAAGAGTCCTAGAAACTACCGCAGCTCCGTCACGTTCTGTGGCCTCGGTGTGTTCTCGATTGCCTCCGTCTTCGAATCGGTGTGCCTGATGCCGTCCGCCGCAATTCTTCTCCCCAGGAACTCCACTTCAGGCGCCAGGAAAATGCACCTCGAGCATTTTAACCTGAGCCCCACGCGGTTGAGCCGACTAAGAACCTTCTCCAGGTTCTGCAGATGCTCAACATGTCTCGACCTGTAACCAAGATGTCGTCCTAGAAGACCACGATGCGTGGGACCGTCTTCAGTAAGCTTTCCATGTTTCTCTGGAACATCGCCACGGCTGATCGAATCCGAAACGGGCATCTGTTGTAAATGAAGAGGCCTTTGTGCATGTTGATGCAGGTGAAGCCCTTCGATGATTCCTCCAGCTCTTGCATCATGTAGGCCGAGGTCAAGTCCAGCTTCATGAACATCTTTCCTCCCGCCAGCGTCGCAAAAAGATCGTCTGCCTTTGGTAGTGGGTACTGATCCTGCAGGGAGAAATGATGGATAGTTACTTTGTAATCACCACAGATTCTGACGGTACCATCTCCGTTGAGGACTGGAACAATCAGACTGGCCCAGTCATTGAATTCAATCAGCAAAATGATGCCCTCTCGTTGCAGCCGGCCCAGCTCAATCTCCACCCTCTCTCTCATCATGTACAGTACTGCTCTCGCCTTGTGATGGATGGGTCGCACCCCCGGAATTAGGTGCATCTGCACTTTTGCTCCTTGGAACTTCCCGATGCCTGGTTTGAACAGCGAGGGGAACTTGTTTAAGACCTGGGCACACGAAGTGTCATCGGCGGGCGAGAGCGCTTGGACGTTGTCCCAGTTCCAAAGTATCTTTCCCAGCCAGCTCTTGCCGAACAATGTGGGACCATTGCCCGGTATCACCCAGAGTGGTAAATTGTGCACCGCTCCATCGTAGGAGAACTTTACAGTAGCACTGCCAATCACAGGAATCAGTTCCTTTATGTAAGTTCTCAGTTTAGTGCGAATGGGAGTCAGGACTGGCCTTGAGGCCTTGCTGCACCACAATTTATCAAAAGTATTTTTGCTCATAATGGACTGGCTCGCGCCCGTGTCCAGCTCCATTGACACCGGGAGTCCATTTAATTCAACCTTCAGCATTATCGGGGGACACTTTGTGGTAAATGTGCACACCCCATATACCTCTGCCTCCTCGGCCTGAGGCTCTGGTTCGCCGTGATCCGCCATGGATATGTCCTCCTCTACAACATGGTGGTTTGCAGGGTTAGTAGCTCGCCTGCACATATGTTGGAGATGTCCCATTGTTCCAAAGCCCTTGCAAATGTATCCTTTGAAGCGGCATGAATGGAAATGATGATCACCCCCGCAGTGCCAACAAGGTGTTAATGGCCTTGCATTCATCACCCTTGATGGTGGACTCTGAGACATCTGCAGACGTGCAGCTGTAGGCATGTGAGGCCTGCCCTGTATGTTGTGATTCGAAAACTACATTACTTTGTTCACAGTACTTGTAACAGCACTCGTGTGCTGAGAGATTTGCTTGGTATTGTCACTGGGGGCAATGAACACCTGGGCTATTGCTATGACTTTACTCAAGGTTGAGGTCGCTACGGTCAAAAGTTTGCGAAGTATCACTTATGGCCACTGCCAAGTACAAAGAAGTCTCTGAGCATGTGCTCAAAATGTCCTTCAAATTCGCAATGTCCTGCAAGGCATCTTAGCTCGGCGACATAGCTCGCCACTTCCTGGCCTTCAGACCTTTTGTATGATTAGAACCGGTACGTCGCCATCAGAACGCTTTCCTTCGGGTTAAGATGCTCCTGGACCAGTGTGCATTCTGTGGGTTTCGCTGGAGCAAGCAGATTTTTCATGAGGCCATACGTTGGTCCCACGCAAACGGTGAGGAGAATTGCCCTTCGTTTGGCAGCATTCGCTTCTCCTTCCGGCTCGTTGGCCATGAAGTATTGGTCGAGTCGCTCCATGAAGGTTTCCCAATCATCTCCCTCTGAAAATTTCTCCAGAATGCCCACTGTTCTCTGCATCGTTGGATTCGTCATCTGTATCTCGTCGCCAATTGTGGTGTATAAATAAAGAGTCTGACCAGATACTGTGAGCTCAAAATAAAGTGTGACCTTAGTCTTCTATTAAAGATCTCCAGAGCGCCTCTCCAGCCTGTGAGGCCTCCTTAAGTACTGGTGCTCCCAAGGATTTGTGGGATCCCTTAGGACTCCAGGAGTTGAGCCCTCTGGTGGTTACAGGTTTACATATATAACAATTGGTGCTATCCATATTCATTCCTTTAGCTTATCCTTTACTCTCTTTTCCTGATTCTTTTATGTTAGGATTCTATAATGAACATATGAAAATGATGAGCAGGAAAAGTCCAGTTGGTCCATCAAGCCTGCCCCTCATTACGATGGCTGGACTATCTTGCCTAAACACGCTTTCCTTCTCCTCACCCACCCCCTGCCCCCCATCCCGCCCCGCTCCACCCCGCAGCCGTGTAATCTCCTGGGAGCGGCATTTAAAAAACGAAAAAATTCAGGACTAATAAGGGAAAAAATACTCTCTCAAATTTCTCTCCAACACCCTCAGGCGATCTAAATCATTCCAGGGGATCACATGGATCAAGTATTACCTATAAATACATAGGGCCCAAATTTGGTGGCTTTGCCGCCGGCTGCCGCCGAGTTTTTTGGGCGGTCTCCCCTTGTGGAGGCCTCCCGCCGGTGGGAGAGGAGGACTGCAGGGAACCACCCGCTGACGGCCGCTGGCGCGCAAGGCGCGTAAGTGTCCTCCCACCCGCCGAGCTGCCAGATTGGTGTGGGCGGGAGTCGGCGGCAGCAGGGGGAAGGACCGTTGCGTGAAGGCAGGTATAACCCCAACGGTAAGTAAGAAGACCTGCAAAAAAAGATTAGTGAACTTCTTTTGTTAATTTTTTTTTCCCACCGATTTAAGTGTATGAGGTCACCTGAAGGACTTCCAGTGAGTTTTTTTTGGTGAAAGTTTTTATTACTATGTGCTCCCCCCTCCCTGGGCCCGACTCAATCCTCAGCAGCAATTTGGCAAGGATTGCATTTGGCGATGAGATTGGGAGCTCCCACACGCTGCCACCCACATTCACGGTGGAAGTTGGTTTTTTGCCGCCGGGCGGTCTTTCAAGGAGTTTTTCATGAAACTCCCGCCCAAAGTACCGTCGGATACCTCGGCGGTCCTTTGGGCGGCACTTGGGCAGAACTTGGCTTTCACCAAGTTCGGGCCCATTAATTACATATGACATGATCTCTGCCCCAGCTTCCTCTTGAAGGCATATGAAGAGTCAGCACTCACCACACTAGCCAGCAACGTATTCCAGAGGCTCACTACTCTCTGGGAAAAGAACTGCCTAATATCTCTATTCCTACTCTTACATAGTTTTAACTCATTTCCCTGGTCCTCCTCAATCTATTAAATTGGAATAATCTATCAATAGAGACATTATTTAGCTTTTTCATTATTTTATAGACCTTCCGCTGCTCTAAAGTAAATAGACTAAGGTCCTTGAACTTTTCTGAGTAGCTGAGATTCTTTAAGCTAAAAATCATTCCTGTAGATTTCCTACGGATTATTTCCAAGGACACTTTATCGCCCATCATGTCGGGGGAACAAAACTGGGTACAATATTCGAGATGTGGTCTGACCACCGACCTTTGATATCGTCTCCTTTGATTTATACTGAATGGTTCTATTAAAACAACCCAATACCTTGTTAGCTTTAGCTACAGTTTCTCCACATTGATCATGAACCTTCAGTGATTTGTGCACAATAACACTAAGATCTTTTTCTCTTTCGACTTCTTTTAGTATGGTTCCCTGCAAATGATACATGTATTCTGTGTTGACCCGACCAACATGCATAACACCACATTTATCTAAATGAAATGCCATTTGCCAATGTGTAGCCCACTCCCACAAGTGCAGACGTTGATGATGAAGTTCAACACATCAGTGTGCCAGTGCAACCTTCGGCCGCCTGAGGAAGAGGGTGTTTGAAGACCAGGACCTCAAACCCGACACCAAGCTCTTGGTCTACAGAGCAGGAGTGATACTCGCTCTCTGATATGCTTCAGAGACATAGGGCCCGATATTGGTGGCCTTACCGCCCACTGCCGCCGACTGCCACCGAGTTTTGCCTCCGGTTTCCTCTCCAAGTTTTCACACGAGCTGGAGCAGGCGGGAGGGGGGTACCGCTGGGAACCGTCCTCTGGCGGCCTAGTGGCACAAGTGGCCTCCCGCCCGCCGAGATGCCAGATTGGTGTGGGCGGGAGTCGGTGCCAGCAGGGGGAAGGACCGCTGCGTGGAGGCAGGCTCAACCCCGACGGTAGGTATGAAGAATGGTAAAAAAAAAGGTTAGTGAACATATTTTAAATTTTATTTTCACAGCGACTTACATGGATGGGTCCACTGAAGGTGTTCTGTTGTTTTTTGGGTATTTTTGTAATGCTTTTTATTTTCAGCACTTCAACCCTCCCTGGGCCCGACTCTATCCTCGGCGGCACTTGGGCAGCAAGAGCCATTTCGCCGAGATTGAGAGCTCCCGCCTGCTGCCGCCCAGATTGACGGCAAAAGCCGTTATTTTGCCGCCGGTCAGTACCGCCATCTCTTTTAGAGGAATCTTCCTGGCCAAGTACCGCACGATCATTGAAACGCATAAAATTCTGACAGGGTTGGATAGACTAGATGTGGGGAGGATGTTTCCCCTGGCTGGGAAGTCTAGAACAAGGAGTCACAGTCTCAGGATACGGGTAGGAAATTTAGGATTGAGATGAGGAGAAATTTTTTTACTCAGAGGATGGTGAACCTGTGAAATTCTCTACCACAGAAGGCTGTGGAAGCCAAGTCACTGAATATATTTAAGAAGGAGATAGATAGATTTCTAGACGCAAAAGGCATCAAGGGTTATGGGGAAAACGCGGGAATATGGTGTTGAGATAGAGGATCAGCCACGATCATAGTGAATGGCATGCAGGCTCGAAGGGCCGAATGGCCGCCCACTGCTTCTATTTTCTATGTTTCTATGTCTCTCAGTGGCCATCGGTGGTACTTTGGGTGGGCCTTGGCCTTCATCAATTTTGGGCCCATAGACCGTGTACAGCAGGCACTTGAAAGCACTGGAGAAGTACCACCAACGCTGCCTCCGCAAGATCCTGCAAATCCATTGGCAGGATAAGCGCACCAATGCCAGTGTTCTCGCTCAGGCCAACATCCCCAGCACTGAAGCAGTAACCACGCTCGATCAGCTCCGATGGCTAGGCCACATCGTCCGCATGCCCGATACTAGACTCCCAAAACAAGCACTCTACTCAGAGTTCCAACGTGGCAAGTGAGCCCCAGGTGGGCAGAGGAAATGCTTCAAGGTCACCCTCAAAGCCTCCTTGAAAAAGCACAACATCCCCACAGACACCTGGGAAGCCCTGGTCCAAGACCATTCAAAATGGAGGAGAAGTATCCAGGAAGGCGCCGAACACCTCGAGTCTCTTCGCCAGGAGCACCCGGAAGCCCAGCGGAAGGAGCGTACGACAACCCAAGAACCCCACCCACCTGTCCCTCGAACTACCATCTGCCCCACCTGTGACAGAGACTGTAGGTCTCGCATTGGACTCATCAGTCACCCGACAACTCATTTTAGTATGGAAGCAAGTCATCCTCAACTCCAAGGAACTGCCGAAGAAGAAGAAGCCCACTCCCCTCTCAATCTTTTTGGATTTGATTGCACTCCTCTACCGTCTGAACCCTTGCACAGATTTTGGTTCATCTGCAAACTTACTTACCATATTCCCAACGCTGCTGTTCAGATCATTAATAAAGACCATGAAGAGTAGTGGGCCTAGGAGCTAGGACCGATTCCTGGGGGGCATCACTAGTAACATGTCTCCAAGCTGAACCATTTATCAGATGTTGCACTCAATGTTAACTTTGTATCTGTTAACTACAGCCTTTTGGCTGCGGGATTGGAACCAATTCCTAATTCAGCTTTTCAGATTTCTACTGATCCAAGATTCCATCTTGTGAAGTAATCTAGTGTGAGATACCTTGTCAAAGGCTTTCTGAAAGTCCAGGTAGACAATGTCGACCGGATTTCCTTCATCAACTACCCAAGTGCTTTCCTCAAAAAACTCTTTCATGACCTTTTTTTCGGAAGCCGTATTGGGAATTTCTAATAGCCCCTTCCCTTTCCCAGTGATTTTAAAAGACATCTCTGATGATCCCATCTCGCATCTTTCCAATAATGGATGTCAGGGTGATAGGCCTTGAGCCCCCTTTTTTGAAAATAGGAACGACATGAGCTAACTACATTCCTATCTAAGGGAACTGACAAGCAATACCATCGGTTAATATAGGCAAGGCCTCCTGTGCCTCTTAACCCAGGGACCAGGACCAAACCACTGGTTAGGTCACTCAATGCCAGTACAAATGGGTATAGCATATGTCATAGGATCTCAATTTGCATGTTACAAATGCTTTCCCACCTGAAAGAGGCAAGTGCTTCAGTCACCCATCTTGGGGCCTTACCAAGATGGCGGCAGCCGCAGAACCAGTATAAGTGGAGCGGTAGGTGACCCAATGCCATTTCATGCCACTATCATCCTGTTTACACCAGGTGGGGGCACTTAAAATCCGCTTCTATGTTAACAAACTAACCTGTTTTGATCCAATGCTTTTCTGTGTTGAAATCTTGAAGAATCTAAAGCATTTATTTTAAAGACTATAGCTATCTTGAATCATCGAAATTTACAGCACAGAAGGAGGCCTATATAGGTAAGAATTGAATATCTCATTAGGGGAATCTTAATTATGAAGAAAAATGACTTTACCTTATTCTAACCTTTGACTCAAAAAAAATTCAACCTGAATCATTTTAAAATGATACTTTCAAAAGTTTGCAAGGGACACTTTGTGAACTCATTGCAGATTTTTATTGCACAATGTTTACGGACAAAACATTGGTACATTGGCTTTCTTGTCACGGCTGTGAATACACCGAGTGCAACATCTGATAAATGGTCAAGGCAATTTAGAACATAAGAACATAAGAAGTAGGAACAGGAGTAGGCCATACGGTCCCTCGAGCCTGCTCCACCATTCAATAAGATCATGGCTGATTTGATCATGGACTCAGCTCCACTTCCCTGCCCGCTCCCCATAACTCCTTATCCTCTTATCGTTTAAGAAACTGTCTATTTCTGTCTTAAATGTATTCAATGCCCCAGCGTCCACAGCTCTCTGAGGCAGCGAATTCCACAGATTTACAACCCTCTGAGAGAAGAAATTTCTCCTCATCTCTGTTTTAAATGGGCGGCCCCTTATTCTAAGATCATGCCCTCTAGTTCTAGTCTCCCCCATCAGTGGAAACATCCTCTCTGCATCCACCTTGTCAAGCCCCCTCATAATCTTATACGTTTCGATAAGATTACCTCTCATTCTTCTGAATTCCAATGAATTGAGGCCCAACCTACTCAACCTTTCCTCATAAGTCAACTCCCTCATCCCCGGAATCTACCGAGTGAACCTTCTCTGAACTGCCTCCAAAGCAAGTATATCCTTTCATAAATATGGAAACCAAAACTGTTATGTATTTAACCCTTTGTAACCTGCATCACACCTGACCACCAGAGGGCCCACCTGTTGGAGTCCCAAGGGATCCCAACATCCCTTGGGAGCACTATATATAAGTAGGCTACCCACGAGATAGCTGCACTCTGGAATTGCAATAAAGGAGCTAAGGTCACACTTGCTCATTATACACAGTACTCAGGCTAAACATTTTTTATGAGTGTAACAATTGGTGATGAGGTAACGAACAACGGCGCGAAAATGCAAAGAACAGTCGGCATCCTGGAGAAGTTCTCAGACGGGGACGATTGGGAGGCCTTTGTGGAGAGACTCGACCAATACTTTGTGGCCAACGAGCTAGAAGGGGATGAGAACAGTGCCAAATGAAGAGTGATCCTCCTAACTGTCTGTGGGGCAACAAACTAAGGCCTCATGAAGAATCCCCTGGCCCCGGCAAAACCAACAGAAAAATCCTATGAAGAATTGTGTACGCTGGTCCGGGAGCACCTAAATCCTACGGAAAGCGTTTTGATGGCGAGATATCGGTTCTACACGTGTCAACGATTAGAGGGCCAGGAAGTGGCGAGCTATGTCGCCGAACTAAGGCACCTCACAGGACATTGAGCATTTGTTCTTGGAATCCCTCAAACTCACAAAGACTTTATTGTACTGGGCATTGGACATGAGACAACCCTTTGCAAACTGTTGACTGCAGAAACTCTGAATCTGAGTAAAGCCACAACGAAAGCCCAGGCGTTTATGTCCACCAGCAACAACACCAAGCAGATTTCGCAGAACAAAGAAGTTTTGGCCAGTACTGTGCATAAAGTAACGTCGGTTTTGAGCAAAAATGTACATGTCAGAATGTACACGCCGGCTGCTGTGGCCCGACCTCAATTGACCCAGTGTCCGCCATCATCTGTAAATGCAAGGCAGTTAACACCCTGTTGACGCTGCGGAGGTGATCATCGGCCCCATCAATGCTGCTTTAAGCACTATGCGTGCAATAGCTGCAGAACAATGGGGCACCTCCAACGAATGTGCAAACGAGCTGCAAACCCTACAAACCACCACATTGCAGAGGAAGATCGATCCACAGTGGATCAGACTGAATTGGAAACTCGTACTGAGGAGACAGAAGTGTACAGGGTACAAATGTTCACGGTGAAATACCCACCAATAATGTTGAAAGTTGAACTGAACGGCATTCCAGTATCTACGGAGTTGGACACGGGGGCAAGTCAGTCCATAATGAGTAAAAAGGCCTTCGACCAGCTGTGGGAAAAGAAGGCACACAGGCCCAAGCTCAAAACTAAGGATTTACACCAAGGAACTAATCCCTGTAATTGGTAGTGCAGAAGTCAGAGTCTCCTATGATGGAGCAGTACACGAACTTCCACTGTGGATTGTGCCAGGGGATGGCGCCATGTTGTTTGACAGAAGCTGGCTGGGGAAAATCTGCTAGAACTGGGACGACATCCGAGTGCTTTCGTCCATCGACGACGCCTCATGCACCCAGGTTATAAGCAAGTTCCCATTGTTATTCGAGACAGGCATTGGAAGCTTCTCGGGGGCGTAAGTGCAGATCCATTTGGTTCCTGGTACGCGACCCATCCACCACAAGGCATGGGCGGTACCGTACATGATGCGTGAAAAAGTGGAAATCGAGCTGGACAAGCTGCAACGCGAAGGCATCACCGCGCCGGTGTAATTCAACAACTGGGCCAGTCCGATTGTCCCGGTACCCAAGGAGGATGGCACGGTGAGAATTTGCGGGGTCTATAAAGTAACGATTAACCGTTTTTCGCTGCAGGACCAGTACCCGCTACCCAAGGCAGACGACCCTGGCTGGAGGGAAGACGTTCACCAAACTGGACCTGACCTCGGCCTACATGACACAGGAGCTGGAGGAGTCTTCGAAAGGCCTCACCTGCATCAACACGCACAAAGGTCTGTTTATCTACAACCAGTGCCCTTTCGGGATTCGGTCAGCCACAGCGATCTTCCAGCAGAACATGGAGAGCCTGCTAAATTGGTTCCTTGCTGTCATGTATGCAACCTTCATACAACTGTAACCTTCATGTAACGGTAACCTTCATGTAACCACACTGTACACTGTATATATGTCCTGGAAATGCACACCTTGACCACAGGGGGTGAACTTGTGGGAGACACTCCTCACCTGGGCACTCAGGTATTTAAAGGGAGGTCCCACGCAGGGTCATCGATCCTTGGTCCTGGGAATAAAGAAAGGTCACGCAGTGACCGTGTCTGCAGTACATGCCTTGTGTGATTCAGTAGCAAGGTGCAGGGATACTACATTTGGCAACGAGAAATGGGAATCACCGAACCACGAGGATAGCACAGAAGAATGTTACTGTGTGGGTGAGGACTGGGACGACTTTGTTGAGAGACTCCAGCAGAGTTTCGTCACAAAGGACTGGCTGGGAGCGGCAGCGGCTGACAAGCGGCGGGCGCATCTACTGACCAGCTGCGGACCAAAGACGTATACGCTGATGAAAGACCTGCGAGGACCCGAGAAGCCGGTGGACAAGTCCTTCGAAGAGCTTAGCCAGCTGAACAGTGAGCATCTCAAATCGGTGAGTAGCGTACACAAGGCCCGTCACCGGTTCTACACACACCGGCGTCGGGAGGGACAAAACATCTCGGACTTCGTTGCGGACCTGCGGTGCTTGGCCAGTCTCTGTAAGTTCACAGACGCCTGCAGGAGAGAGATGTTAAGGGATTTCTTCATTGAGGGCATTAATCATGCCGGAATTTTCAGGAAGCTCATAGAGACCAAGGACTTGACTTTAGAAAGGGCGGCATTGATAGCTCAGACCTTCATGGCAGGGGAAGAGGAGATCAAGCAAATTTACGTGCGCAGCTCTGGTTCCAACGTGGCGATGGACCAGGGAGTTAACATTGTGAACGCGGCTCAGGACCCCGCAGGCAGGCAAGGGCATTTTGAAACCGGCCAGGCAGCAACAGATGCTAGGGTGGGCCGCAACAGGGACAATGGAAAGGGGATCGGCAATTCACGCCATCTCGAGGAACAATGCGTCCCGTGATGGGACCATTGACACTCACCATCAGAGCGCTTAGAAACAACCAAAGGGACAATCAGAGAGGAATGCCTGGTAACAGTACTTTTGTTAACAACCACCTCAGTTCATGCTGGAGGTGTGGGGGTAGACATACTGCGAAAAGCTGCAAGTTCCAGCGATTTATCTGTAGGAATTGCAACATCAGTGGACACTTGGCGAGAATGTGCAGGAAGACTGTAGCGAGGCTAATCTATGAGACAGAGGAACCAGACGAGGGGTCTGCAATGCAGGATGATGCTTGGGGCAAAGCCATGGATGCTGAAGTTCAGCGGGTTCATGTGACTGACGTCCACAGCTCATATACCAAAACGCCACCCATGATGATGAAAGTTTTATTGAATGGCATCCCGGTGCGCATAGAGCTGGACACAGGAGTCAGCCAGTCCTTTATGAGCGCCCAACAATTTGAGAGACTATGGCCACACAGAGCTAGCAGGCCAAAACTGGAACACATTGACATGCAGTTACGGACATACATCAAAGAGATCATCCCAGTGCTAGGCAGTGCAAACTTGGTGGTAACACATAATGGGTCAGAGAACCGGCTGCTACTCTGGATTGTCCCGGGAAACGGCCCCGCACTTTTGGGGAGGAGCTGGCTAACCGAGATGAACTGGAAATGGGGGGGATGTGCATCTGTGGAGCGAAGCTCATGCTCACAGGTCCTACAGAAATTCGGGGCACTGTTTCAACCAGGTGTTGGGACTTTCAAGGGGACCAAAGTAGTGATACGCATCAGCCCGGACGCCAGACCAGTGCACCACAAAGCCAGAGCGGTGCCGTATGTGATGCGTGAGAAAATTGAAAATGAATTGGACAGGCTGCTCAGAGAGGGCATAGTCTCGGCAGTTGAATTCAGTGACTGGGCAAGCCCCATCGTTTCTGTTCTCAAAGCGGTTGGCTCGGTCAGAATTTGTGGCGACTACAAGGCCACCATCAACCGAGTGACACTGCAGGACCAATACCTTTTTGCCATGCTGGCAGCTGGCAAGCTTTTCACCAAGTTGGACCTCACTTCGGCCTACATGACTCAGGAACTGGCTGAAGAATCCAAGCTTCTGACCACCAACACGACGCACAAGGGATTATTTATCTACAACAGGTGTCCATTTGGCATTCGTTCGGCAGCCGCTATCTTTCAGAGGAACATGAAAAGCTTGCTTAAATCTATTCCTGGAACAATCGTATTCCAAGTCGACATCCTAATAATGGGTCGAGACACCGAGGAACACCTCCAAAACCTGGGGGAGGTGCTACGTTGACTAGACCGGGTAGGCTTGCGGTTGAAAAAGCCCAAGTGTGTGTTTTTGGCCCCACAGGTTGAGTTTTTGGGCAGGAGAGTTGCCGCAGACGGGATCCGGCCCACCGAAGCTAAAACGGAGGTGATCTGCCGGGCGCCCAGGCCCGGCAACACATCGGAGTTGCGATCATTCCTGGAACTTAAGCACATTGTTGGAGCCGTTACACGTGCTCTTGAGTAAAGGTTGTGAATGGTTTTCGGGGGACAGTCAAGAATGGGCTTTCAATAGAGCGCGGAACCTCCTTTGTTCTAACAAGCTGTTGACCTTGTACGACCCCTGTAAAAAACTGGTTTTAACGTGTGATGCATCATCTTATGGGGTTGGGTGCGTGTTGCAGCAGAGTAATGATGATGGCCGACTCCAACCGGTGGCTTATGCCTCCAGGTCGCTCTCCCAGGCAGAGTGTGGATACGGCATGGTCGAAAAGGAAGCACTCGCTTGTGTTTACGGTGTGAAAAAGATGCACCAGTACCTTTTCAGTAGGCCGTTCGAGCTAGTAACGGACCACAAGCCGTTAACATCCCTGTTGTCCGACAGCAAGGCTGTCAATGCTGATGCGTCAGCTCGCATACAGCGATGGGCTCTCACGCGGGCTGCGTATGACTACACTTCGGCACCGGCCAGGCACGGAGAATTGCACTGACGCTCTCAGCGGGCTCCCACTGGTCACCACCGAGGGGGCGTCGGAGCAAAGCGCTGAGATGGTCATGGCCGTTGAGGCTTTTGACACCGCAGGCTCCCCCATCACAACCCGCCAGATCAAAATCTGGACCAACAGAGACCCTCTCCTATCCATGATAAAGAAATGTGTTCTGACTGGGGATTGGGCGCCCGCACACGGGGCGTGCCCTGAGGAGGTCAGACCGTTTCACAGACGGATAGATGAGCTCTCCATCCAAGCCGACTGCCTGCTATGGGGCAGCCAGGTAGTCATGCCCCAGAAAGGAAGGGAAGCATTCATCAGGGAACTCCACAGCGAGCACCCTGGCATCGTGTTAATGAAGGCCATTGCCCGGTCACATGTACGGTGGCCGGGAATTGACTCAGACCTGGAACACTGGGTTCGCAGGTGCACGACGTGTGTCAAGCTGGGCAATGCACCCAGGTAGGCCCCCCTCAGTCTGTGGCCCTGGCCCACCAGGCCATGGTCACGCGTTCACGTGGACTACGCGAGCCCGTTCATAGGAAAAATGTTCCTGATCGTTGTCGATGCATACTTGAAATGGATCAAGTGCATCATATTAAACTCATGCACGACATCCATCACAGTGGAGAGTCTGCGCATGGTGTTCGCGACCCACGGCTTGCCGGACATTCTGGTCAGCGACAATGGCCCGTGCTTCACCAGCCATGAATTCCAGGAGTTTATGTCGGGTAATGGCATCAAACACGTCCGGACAGCGCCGTTCAAGCCGGCTTCCAATGGCCAGGCGGAACATGCGGTTCAAGTCATAAAACAGGGCATGCTCCGTATCCAAGGACCCTCCCTTAAGCACCGCCTATTGCGCCTCCTGCCCGCATTCACTAACGGGAGTCCCGCCAGCGGAACTACTCATGAAACGCACGCTTAAAACGCGGCTGTCCCTCATTCATCCAGCCCTGTCAGACATTGTTGAGGGCAAGCGCCAGTCCCAAACCAAGTGCTATGATCGAAATGCAAGGGGGAAGTATATAGAAATTGATGACCCGGTATTTGTTCTTAACCATGCTTTGGGACCCAAGTGGCTTGAGGGTACTGTAATTGGCCAAGAGAAGAATAGGGTCATAGTGGTCAGACTCAACAATGGGCAGATATGCCACAAACACTTGGACCAAGTAAAGAAAATGTTCAGTATAGACACTGAGGAACCTGAGGAAGAGCATGAGATGTCACCCACACCACTGCCAGTGGACGAGCAACAAGGACAGTCCACAGCATGCACAGTCCCTGCGGCCAGCCCGGACAGGCCGGAATCACCTCAGGTGACAGAGATGCATGCCAAGACCCAACCACCAGAGCCCCAACTGCGGCGCTCCACGAGAGAGCGTCGACCACCTGAAAGAGTTAACCTTTGACACAAAAAGACGTGAGGGGGGAGGTGATGTCATGTATGCAACCTTCATACAACTGTAACCTTCATGTAACTGTAACCTTCATGCCCTGGAAATGCACACCTTTACCACAGGGGTGAACTTGTGGGAGACACTCCTCACCTGGGCACTCAGGTATTTAAAGGGAGGTTCCACGCAGGGTCATCACTTCTTGGTCCTGGGAATAAAGAAAGGTCACGCAGTGACCGTGTCTGCAGTACATGCCTCGTGTGATTCAGTAGCAAGGTGCAGGGACACTACACTTGCACAGTGGTCTTCCAGGACGACATATTGGTTACAGGTCTGGACACTACAGAGCTCTTGAAAAATCTGGAGGAGGTTCTTAGTCGGTTGGATTGCGTGGGGCTCAGGTTGAAATGCTCAAAGTGTGTTTTCCTGGCACAGGATGTCGAATTCTTAGGAAGGAGAATCACTGTAGACAGCATCAGACCCACCGACGCCAAGACGGAGGCCATCAAGAATGCGCCGCGACCACAGAACGTGACGGAGCTGCGGTCGTTCCTGGGACTCCTTAACTATTTCAGTAATTTCCTACCTGGGTTACGCTCCCTGCTGGAACCCCTACATGCGCTGCTGCGCAAGGGAGATGACTGGGTATGGGGGAATTCACAAGAGGCTGCCTTTAAGAAAGCCAGAAACTTATTGTGTTCTAACAAACTGCTTGTCCTGTATAACCCATGTAAACAATTAGTGTTAGCTTGCGATGCGTCGTCATACGGGGTCGTGTGTGTGTTACAACAGGCTAATGAATCGGGGATTTTGCAACCGGTTGCATATGCATCCAGGAGTTTGTCCAAAGCTGAAAGGGCCTACAGCATAGTTGAAAAAGACGGTCTGGCGTGCGTTTACGGAGTAAAAAAAATGCATCAGTACTCATTTGGCCTCAAGTTCAAGCTTGAAACTGAACATAAGCTGCTCATATCGCTATTCTCGAAGAGCAAAGGGATTAATACAATGCCTGTGCCCGCATCCAAAGATGGGCACTCATGCTGTCAGCATACAACTATGTAATCCGCCACAGACCGGGCACAGAGAACTGCGCAGATGCTCTGTCGGCTACCATTGCCCACCACCGGGGTGGAATTGGCACAGCCAGCGGACTTGCTCATGTTCAGGGAGGTATTTGAGAATGAGAAGTCGCCCATTACGGCCCGCCAGATCAGGACCTGGACCAGCTAGGATCCTTTACTGTCCTTGGTTAAAAAAAACTGTGTCCTCCATGGGAGCTGGTCCAGTGTCCCAGTGGAGATGAGATGCAGGAAGCGATTAAGCCGTTCCACAGGCGTAAAGATGAGTTGTCCCTGCAGGCGGACTATCTTTTGTTGTGCAATCGCGTGGTCTTGCCCAAGAAAGGCAGAGACACATTTATTAGCGAACTACACAACACCCACCCAGGTATTGTAATGATGAAAGCCATAGCCAGATCTCATGTGGTGGCCTGGCATCAACTCAGATTTAGAGTCATGCATGCACCAGTGCAAACCTTGTTCTCAGCTAAGCAATGCACCCAGAGAGGCACTGTTAAGTTTGTGGTCATGGCCATCCAAACCGTGGTCAAGGATCCATGTAGACTCTGCGGGCCCATTCTGAGGCAAAATGTTTTTCGTTGTCATGGACGCTTACTCAAAATGGATTGAATGTGCAATAATATCTGTAAGCACATCCACGGCCACCATTGAAAGCCTACAAGCCATGTTTGCCACGCACGGCTTGCCTGATGTCCTAGTCAGCGACAATGGGCTGTGCTTCACCAGTGCTGAATTCAAGGAATTCATGACCCACAATGGGATCAAGCATGTCACATCTGCCCCGTTCAAGCCCACATCCAATGGCCAGACAGAACAGGCAGTTCAGACCATCGAGCAAAGCTTGAAACGTGTGTCAGAAGGCTCCCAGCAGACCCGGTTGTCCCAAGTACTGCTCAGCTACCGCACCAGACCCCACTCACTCACCAGGATTCCCCCAACTGAGCTGCTCATGAAAAGGGTGCTTAAAACAAGGCTCTCTCTTGTCCACCCTGATCTCCATGATCACATGGAGGGCAAGCGGCATCAACAAAGTATGTATTATGACCGCGCAAATTTGTCATGCGATATTGAGATCAATGATCCTGTGTTTGTGCTCAGTTACAGACATGGTCCCAAATGGCTCGCTGGCACAGTTACAGCCAAAGAGGGGAGTAGGGTGTTTCAGGTCAAACTGACCAATGACAAATGCACAGAAAACATTTGGACCAAATCAAATTGCAATTCACCAATAGCTACGAACAACCCGAAGAGGACCCCACCAACTTTGACCTTCCAACACACACAAGTGGCAACTGACATCATGGTTGACCATGAAACCGAACTCATTATCCCCAGCAGCCCTGCAAGGCCGGCTGCCCAACAGCCCAGTGAAGAACTGACCAACCCACCCACACCAGCATTTATACCGAGACGATCGACAAGGGAGCGCAAAGCCCCAGGACATCTCACCTTGTAAATAAGTGTACTGTTGACTTCATGACGGAGTGATGTTATGTATTTAACCGTTTGTAACCTGCATCACACCTGACCACCAGATGGCCCGCCTGTTGGAGTCCCAAGGGATCCCAGCATCCCTTGGGAGCACAGTATATAAGCAGGCCACCCACGAGGTACCTGCACTCTGGAATTGCAATAAAGGAGCTAAGGTCACACTTGCTCATTGCATACAGTACTCAGTCTAACCATTTATTATAAGTGTAACAAAAACTG
The DNA here is from genome assembly GCF_044704955.1 of Pristiophorus japonicus. Classification (NCBI taxonomy): domain Eukaryota; kingdom Metazoa; phylum Chordata; class Chondrichthyes; family Pristiophoridae; genus Pristiophorus; species Pristiophorus japonicus. Next base: position 77,601,297 of record NC_091987.1, on the reverse strand, counting down.
CACACAGTATTCCAGGTGTGGCCTCACCAATACCTTATATAGCTGTAGCAAGACTTCCCTGCTTTTATACTCCATCCCCTTTGCAATAAAGGCCAAGATACCCTTGGCCTTCCTGATCATTTGCTGTCCCTGCATACTATCCTTTTGTGTTTCATGCACAAGTACCCCCAGGTCCCGCTGTACTGCGGCACTTTGCAATCTTTCTCCATTTAAATAATAACTTGCTCTTTGATTTTTTTCTGCCAAAGTGCATGACCTCACATTTTCTGACATTATACTCCATCTGCCAAATTTTTCCCCATTCACTTAGCCTGTCTATGTCCTTTTGCAGATTTTTTGTGTCCTCCTCACACATTGCTTTTCCTCCCATCTTTGTATCGTCAGCAAACTTGGCTACGTTACACTCAGTCCCTTCTTCCAAGTCGTTAATATAGATTGTAAATAGTTGGGGTCCCAGCACTGATCCCTGCGACACCCCACTAGTTACTGGTTGCCAACCAGAGAATGAACCATTTATCCCGACTCTGTTCTCTGTTAGTTAGCCAATCCTCTATCCATGCTAATATATTACCCCCAACCCCGTGAACTTTTATCTTGTGCAGTAACCTTTTATGTGGCACCTTGTCAAATGCCTTCTGGAAGTTCAAATACACCACATGCACTGGTTCCCCTTTATCCACACTGTTCATTACATCCTCGAAGAACTCCAGCAAATTTGTCAATTTGTTCGGTCTTGGTCTCTGAGGTCCACTTGGGCTCAGAGGCACAGGATGGGGTCTTGCCTGCATTAACTGGTGATATTGTTTGTTGGGCAGGGGAGGGTCACTGCCCTTTCCTTGACTTCAGACAGGGCACCACTGTTGACTTATTTTGCTCTTGGGACTGTGAGTTAAAGGCTGACTTGTAGTACTGCCTGCAGTCATTTTAAGATGACCTTAGATCATTTAATGCATTGCAGCTACAAGAATAATACCATTTTAGAAACAAAATCACTCATTTATTTTGTTTTATTACTTTATTTTTTTCTAGTATTGCAATTTTACAGAAAGAAAATAAATGTAGTCTCTTTATAAGGATCTAATTTGAGAGCAAAAATATAAATGTACTTAAAAAATAAAATGAAGGTGAAATGTGTGCCTTTCAGAAGCAGTGGTATATGCAAGTAGTATCACAGGAATTTTACCCAATAGAAATGAATGGAGGGTATCAGCATATATTTAACTTGCTGTTGACTTATTCTTGAGTAAGTTAGCCTGTATATAGAACCAATGATAATTAGCCCCAACTTGCATATAATAAAAGCATAAGTCATAAGCTTGATGATCACGATAGATCTACAGTAAAGGTTATAGTAAATTATTTTGACTTACTAAGAATCCATTTTCAAGGAAAATGGCAAAATGGTATCTTGCTATGTTGTGATTATCAATATTGTGAAACGCAGTTTTAGTGAGGCTGTAAAGGATAAATGCTCAGAGCATGGCAATTTCCTAAAACAGGCATTAAGCATATGCAAGGAGCCTAACACCTGTTTTAGGTAGGAAGAATGAGTGACCATTTTTGATGACAGTATTGAAAGTGCATATTCATGAGGTGAGGGAAAAGAGGCTGTCCTGCATGGTATAGTCGGGTACTCATCTGAAAAGTGCCCTTTCCGATAGATAGAATCTATCCCAAGGTAACATCAAATCTAGCTCATTCAACATCCCTGTGCAAATGACCACAGCAATTTTAAAATCTGAATAGCTTCAGTAATGGAAGCAAAAAATATACAGCAAGTAACCAGTCAAGTTATTAGGTCACACAGCCCGAGCAACATAGCTTTCCCTTTAAGAAATAAAATGGCTGAACAGTCCTATCATTTTTTGCAGGTACTCTGCATCAATAGTGCTATTCAGGCACTGCAAATGCATTATGGGGCCATCAGATAATTCATTTAAATGACAGGCTTCAAAGAGTGTCACAGGAATGGACGTTTGCACTAGATACCCTCTTGCTTTCAACATCACTACTCACTCTTCTAAGATGACATCAAATCCCCTATGAACAGGAGGGTGACATTTACTGTCCAATTTAGTTAAATAATAGCATGAAACAGGGATCATCACAGGAGAACCCTTGTGCCGTATACTGGCTACTGAACGTGCTGCTACATGCAAACTCCTCTCTTTACAGAAGGTGGACTGAAAAGCACTCAACCGAGACATGCACAGCTTCGAATCAACAACTATTTATTTCGCAAGAAATACATGAATGAACTGTTTTCACAGTGAGAACAGTCATTCTTCTTGGTAATGGAAAATAATAAAGATGCAACTTACAGGGGTGGCTGGGATTAATTTTTGTTTCTGGGTAGCAAGCCAACAGCTGGCGGTTGCGTTAAACCTGCCATTTTACAGCCGACACAATTTTCTGTTCAATTGACTCCAAAGTGAAACTACTAACTCCATGAACATAGGTTACTTTTCTAACTAAGCTATTCAGTCCTTTTAATGACTGCTAGGATACAATTCACCTTCTGTGTCAGAGAGAGATTATTTGCACATGCAAAAGGCCTCATACCCGCTTCAGGCGAGGGCACGGCCGCCAGTAAACTTCCAGCTCATAATGAACCTGTGCTTTCTGCTGGCCATATTGGGGGCTTATGAGGCAGTGGATCACCGGAAAAAGGAGTGCTGCACGGCGTAATTTCTAGGCCATCATCTTCTACTCTGACTCCAGAACTGGAGCACATTCCGAGGGAACCTTCCAGACTAGATCTGTTCTAGCTTGTTATCAGCAGCCTTGTCCTCTAAGTAGATAAAAGCCAATAACTGTTGAAATTGGAGCGGAGATATTATTATGCAAGTTCCCAGCCTACAGAACATCTTGTGTAAGTCTATGAGGCATGCAAGTAAGTTGTGCTAAGGGCATAAGAAATAGGAGCAGGTGTAGGCCACACGGCCCCTCGAGGCTGCTTTGCCATTCAACAAGATCTTGACTGATCCTCGATCCCAACTCCACCCGCCTGCAGTATCCTCATTTCTTTTGATTTGCTTAGTATCCAAAAATCTATTGATCTCAGTCTTGAATATATTCATCAACTGAGCATCCATACCCCTCTGGGATAAATAATTCCAAAGATTCACAAACCTTTGAGTGAAAAAGTTTCTCCTCATCTCCTAGTGGTGTCCCGCAAGGATGTGTGTGGGGGCCTCAACTATTCACTCTTTTTATTAACAACTTAGATGATGGGATAAAAAGTGTTATATATGCAGACTATGGATATACTCTCTGTGTAGTCATTGTATAATTGCATAAAATGGAGACTTGTTACCTGATGTACGATCAATAAGGTTTACACTGGGTATATACTATGCTGGCACCACTAGAGGGTGCAATTGGTGGAGACTGGGGTTTCCTGCCCCTGTGGCAGAGGCTGTCCACCAGAGGGCACTGCGGTGTGCAGTGCCCAGTATAAAAGGCTGTTCACCATGCTTGTGCCTCACTCTGGAGTTACGAATAAAGGACCAAGGTCATTACAGTTTGAGTACAACACATTGCCTCGTGGAGTCATTCATAACTGCATTACAGACATAACAGAAAGCCACATATTCAAATTTACCAATGACACAAAGATAGGCGGCATTATAAGCTGTGTAGATAGGAGCATAAAATTTAAAAGATATATTGACAAATTAAGTGAATGGGTAAAACTGTGGCAATATAGACAAATGTGAGGTCATCTACTTTGGATCTAAAAATGGCACTTTCTAAATGATGAAAAGCTAAAAATAGTGGAGGTCCAAAGAGACTTAGAGGTCCAGGTGCATAGATCATTAAATGTCATGAACAGTTACAGAAGATAATTAAAAAGGCTAATGGAATGCTAGCTTTTAAATCTAGAATACAAGAGGGCAGATGTTATACTTCAGCTATACAAAGTCCTGGTTAGACCACACCTGGAGCACTGTGAGCAGATCTGGGCACCACACCTTAGGAAGGATATATTGATTTTGGAGGGAGTGCCGTGTAGGTTTACCAGAATTATACCTAGACTCCAAGGGTTAAATTACAAGGAGCGATTATACAAACTAGGGTTGTATTCCCTGGAATTTAGAAGGTGATGGGGTGATCTGAGCGAAGTTTTCAAGATATTAAGGGGAACAGATAGAGTAGAGAGAGTGAAACTCTTTCCGCTGGTTGGGGATTCTAGGACTGGGGGACATAGTCCAAAAATTTGAGCCAGAGTTTTCAGGAGTGAAATTAGGAAACACTTTGACACACAAAGGATGGTAGAGGTTTGGAACTCCCTTCCGCAAATGGCAATTGATGCTAGATCAATTGTTAATTTTAAATCTGAGCTTGATAGATTTTTGTTAACCAAACGTATTGAGGGATATGAGTCAAAGGCAGATATATAAAGTTATGTCGTAGATCAGCTATGATCTCATTGAATGGCAGAATAGACTCAAGGGGTTAAATGGCCCACTCCTGTTCCCATGTTCATTTCAGTCCAAAATGAACTGTGACTCCTAGTTATAGACTCCCCAGCCAGGAGAAATATCCTCCCAACAACTACCCTGGAAAGCCCCATAGGAATTTTATGGGCCTGAACTTGGTGAAAGCCAAGTTCTGCCCAAGTGCCGCCCAAAGGCCCGCCGAGATACCTGATGGTACTTTGGGCGGGAGTTTCGTGAAAAAGTAATTGAAACATCGCCTGGCGGCAAAAAACTGACTTACGCCATGAATCTGGGCGGCAGCGGGTGGGAGCTCCCAATCTTGGCGGCAAATGCAATCCTCGCCAAAGTGCCGATGAGGATTGAGTCGAGCCCAGGGAGGGGGAGCACATAGTAATAATTTTCACCAAAAAAAAACACTGGAAGACCTTCAGGGAACCTCATACACATAAATCGCTGAAAAAAAATTAATAAAAATTAATAATTTTTTTGCAGGTCTTCTTATTTACCGTTGGGGTTAGACCTGCTTTCATGCAGCGGCCCTTCCCCCCCACCCCCTCCCCCCCACCGCCGACTCCCGCCCGCACCAATTTGGCAGCCAGCGGGTGGTTCCCAGCAGTCCTCTCCTCCCACCGGCGGGAGGCCTCCACGAAAATGGCACGGAGGGGAGACCGCCCAAAAAACTCGGCAGCAGTGGCCGGTAAGGCCATCAAATTCGGGCCCTATATGTTTCAATGAGATCACCTCTCATTCTTTTAAACTCAGTAAGCCTAGTTTGCTCAATCTCTCCTCATAGGACAATCCCCTCATCCTTGGAATCGGTCTAGTAAACCTATGTTGCACTCCCTCTGAGGTAAGGAGACCAAGGGGCTGAGATTCAGCACCTTGAAAAGGTCTGTTACCGCCGGAAAGTGGTGGCCAAGCAGCGGAGTCGAATGGTTGCGGCTTCCGGTCCAATGGCTGCCGCCAGTGAAATTGTCCTCGGGGGTTTTTGCAGCGGTGCTCACTTCCGCCCCGCTACCCCCCTACTTCCGCCGCGGTATTGTGGATGCTGCCATAATGACGCAATCAAAGCGCGCACTGCTGCCTCTCCGCCCTGGAAGCACCTTGTGCACATTGTGCGCGGCAGGGAGGCATGCAGGAGAAGGTGGCGCCGTCAGCAACGGGTCCAGAGGCAGCGGGCAAGGGAGGAGCAGCCATGGTTGCCCAACATAGGGATGGGTCTGGAGATGGCCATAGACCTCAAGGCAGAGAAGTTGGCCAGGAAGGAGCTGGCATGAGACCCCCCCACACCAGATAGTGGGCGATGAGGCAAATGCTTGCCAGCAGCAGCCTGTAGAGGCTGAGGAACATCAAGAGGATGAGGGAGAAGGAAATCAGTCAACTGCCGTAGGAGGAGCTCAGCATAGACTTGGGGTCCATAGAAAATAGGTGCAGGAGTAGGCCATTCGGCCCTTCTAGCCTGCACCGCCATTCAATGAGTTCATGGCTGAACATGCAACTTCAGTACCCCATAGACTTGGGGGAAGAAGGCCCTACCATGCATGGGTCTACTGCCATCAGTTTTCCTTCATGGAGCTAACCGATGAGCAATATCTGCGAAGGCTCCGATTCAGGAAGGACATTCTCAGGGAGCTGTGCAATCTCCTGCGCCCAGATCTGCAGCCTCAGACAAGGCTGAGGACAGCTCTGAACATTGAAACCAAACTGACCATTGCATTCAACGTTTACACAACTGGCTCTTTCCAGTCTGCAACTGCAGATATATCTAACATCTCTCAGTTCTCCGCCCATCGCTCCATCCATCAAGTCACACATGCTCTTTATAGGAGAAGACTGCAATACATTTCGTTCCTGATGAGCAGGGAGAAGCAGGTGGAGCAGCAGACCGGATTTGTGTGGATTGCGGGGTTCCCGAGGGTGCAGGGCGCCATCGACTGCACACACACGTCGCACTGAAGGCGTCACAAATCCATGCTGAGATGTTTATGAACAGAAAGGGATTCCACTCCCTCAACATCCAGCTCATGTGCGACAACCAGCGCAAGATCATGGCAGTTGATGCCCAGTATCCTGGCAACAGCCATGATGTCTTCATCCTGCGCCAGGGCAATGTGTCTACCGTGTTCTCGGGCCCAAACCAGGATTGTGGATGGCTGCTAGGTGACGAGGGATATCCCCTGTGCACTTGGCTGCTGATTCCCCTTCGCAACCCCACGGCTGCTGTCGAACATGCTTACAACGACACTCATTCCGGCACCAGGTGTATAATTGAGCACTGCATCGGGATCCTGAGCAGTACCACCTCAGGAGGAGGCGCGGGAGGTGTTGTCGCCATCCCAACCCTGCAAGGGAATTGCAGACCCGTCTCATCACTGCTCGTTTCCGCTGAGTTAATGCCCACATCACCCTTCATCTTTACTTTTCCATGGTCACCCCAATGAGTCCTTTGATACACCATTGGCCCCTGTCAAATCAGACACCTGCCCAGATATAGGAACACAAAATAAAAAATTATTACATAATAAAGAAAGGTGCACAAAACAAACACAACATAAGTTCTCACCCTTTTTAACCCCTTTTATGCAAACCTATCCTGCTACTACGCCACAGTGTCGCCCCTGTGGCTACCTCATGGGTCTGGGAAGGCTGCTGTGTTTCCTGTGTAGAAGCTACATGTTACGTATATAATGACTCAAAAGACTTGTTACTGTAAACTCACTCAGGTGTAAACCTGGACCACTTTATTCGCACCAAAGTGATTACAAGACATGGTACCAGCACTTATATACCAGGACCTGCACACACGCGCGTACAGCCCGATGACCACCAACAGTGGCGCCCCCTGATGTCTGGTGACCCCAAGCATAAATACATAACAACATCCCCTTTCAAGATATTAATATCAGTCTTTTTACAAATTAAGACGGTCTGGAACTTTCCGCTCACGAGTTGATCGTCTCAGTTCAACTTCAGTTCTGGACGAGCGTTCTGAGTCAGTTGTGATTGAAGGCTGAGTAACCGATCTGATGGGAGTGGTAATGACCACATCAGAGACTGGAGGTCCAGTTTCAATAATGACAGCAAGGCCTCTGATGAATGAACATTGGTCAGTTGATCACTGACTGCATCTTCCTCAAGCGATTCCAGTTCTGGCCACAGTTTTATCTGATCAACATGTTTCCTGCATGTTTGCCCATTCTTGAGCACAACAATAAACACTCTGTTACCCTCCTTGACTGTAACAGTACTGGCGATCCACTTTGGACCTTGACCATAGTTCAGTACATAGACCGGATCGTTGACAGAGATGTCACGTGACACAGCAGTACGATCATGATACCCTTGCTGACTTTGACGTCTGTTTTTAACACGGTCATTCAAATCGGGATCAACAAGAGAGAGCTTGGTCTTGAAATTTCTCTTCACCGGTAATTCTGGTCCTGTAACTGAGCAGTATACAGGACAAGCGAGTCTGCAGTGAACCCTGAGTTACACGTTTCATACTCTGCTTGATCGTTTGAACAGCACGCTCTGCTTGACCATTAGAATCAGATTTGAATGGGGCTGACCTCACATGTTTAATACCATTGAGTTTCATGAACTCTTGAAACTCCAGACTTGTGAAGCAAGATCCGTTGTCACTCACAACAATGTCAGGCAAATCATGAGTAGCAAACATGACATGAAGGCTCTCAATAGTTGCTGTAGACGTACTGGATGGCATAATAATATACATCCACCACAACAAAAACCATCTTTCCCAGGAAAGGGCCCGCAAAATCGATGTGGATCCTCGACCATGGTTTAGATGGTCACGACCAAAGACTCAGCGGAGATTCTGCTGATACTATACTTAGCTGCATGCAAGTGTTGCACTGATGCACACATGATTCCAGATCAGAGTCAATTTCAGGCCACCATACATGAGCCCAAGCAATGGCTTTCATCATGACAATACCAGGATGAGTGCTATGTAGTTCACGTACAAATTTTTCTCTACTTTCTTAGGCATAACAACATGATTACCTCACAGTAAACAATCTGACTGAATGGACAGTTCATCTTTGCGACGGTTGTAAGGTTTGGTCTCATTACACATTTCCATATCACCACTGAGGACACAACGTTTCACAACCGATAAAATAGGGTCATGGCTGGTTCAGATCCTAACTTGTTGAGCAGTGACAGGAGTTCCTTCATTCTCAAAAGCATCCATTACTAACAGTAGATCTGCAGGTTGAGGCGTCTGCACCTCAGGTGTGGGCAATGGCAGACGACTCAGTGCATCGGCACAATTCTCAGTGCCCGGTCTATGATGAATAACATAATCACAGGCAGACAATGTCAACGCCCACCTCTGGATGCAGGACGATGCATTGGTATTGATACCTTTGTTTTCTGAAAACAATGAAATGAGTGGCTTGTTTCAAGTTCAAGACGAAGACCAAACAGGTACTGATGCATTTTTTTGACCCTATACACACAGGCCAAAGCTTCTTTTCCTACCATGCTGTAAGCTCTTTCTGCCTTCGACAAACTTCTCGAAGCATACGCAACAGGTTGTAGCTTACCCAACTCATTTGCTTGTTGGAGTACACAGCCAACCCCATATGATGAAGCATCACAGGCCAATACAAGACGCTTTCACGGATCATAATGAACAAGCAACTTGTTTGAACAGAGCAGATTCTTAGTTTTCTCAAAGGCTTTATCTTGAGACACACCCAAGACCCAGTTGTCGCCTTTTCTGAGTAGCAGTGGCTCTAGCAAAGTGCTCAATCTGGGTAAGAAGTTACCGAAGTAGTTGAGTAGCCCAAGGAATGAACGCAGCTCCGTCACATTCTGAGGCCTGGGTACATTTTTGATGGCCTTGGTTTTTGAATCAGTAGGCCTGATGCCATCAGCAGCAATCTTCCTCCCGAGGAATTCAACTACAGGTGCCATGAAGACACACTTCGAACATTTCAGCCTGAGTCCCACTTTGTCCAGACAACGGAGGACTTCTTCAAGATTGTTCAGATGTTCAGTAGTGTCATGACCTGTGACCAGAATTTCATCTTGAAACATGACAGTTCTAGGAACGGACTTCAGTAGACTCTCCATATTCCTCTGAAATATGGCTGCAGCCGAACAAATTCCAAAAGGACAACTGTTGTAGATAAACAGTCCTTTATGGGCGTTGATGCAGGTGAGTTTCTTCAAAGTGTCAACAAGCTCATGTGTCATATAGGTCAACGTCAGATCCAGTTTAGTGAATGACTTTCCACCAGCTAGCATGGCGAACAGGTCATCAGCCTTCGGTAACGGGTACTGATCCTGTTTCGAAAATCGGTTAATCGTAACCTTGTAGTCTCCTCAAATCCTGACAGTGCCATCACTCTTCAACACAGGAAAAATAGGACTGGCCCACTCATTAAACTCGACCGGTGATATGAGCCCTTCACGTTGAAGTCTTTCAATTTCAACCTTCTCCCTCATCATGTAGGGAGCAGACCGAGCTTTATGATAGACAGGCCTTGCATCAGAATCCAGGTGAATCTGCACCTTGGCTCCAGTAAAATTACCAATGCCTGGTTCAAACAAGGAAGGAAACTTCTTCAACACTTGAGCAAACAAAGTGTCATCCACCAATGACAACGTTTTGATGTCGTTCCAATTCCACTTGAGTTTCTTGAGCCAATTCCTGCCGAACAGCGTTGGATCATTGCCTGGGATGACCCATAATGGAAGATCATGAACCACACCATCATATGACACCTTGACAACTGCACTGCCAATCACCGGTATGAGTTCCTTAGTGTAAGTACGCAACTTGGCATTGATTGGACTCAGCTTAGGCTTCACCGCCTCAGAGTCCCACAGCTTGTCGAATGTCCTTTGGCTCATTATCGACTGACTCGCACCCGTGACCAGCTCCATTGATACCGGCACGCCATTCAGTTTCACATTAACCATTATTGGCTGGCTCTTTCCCAATAATGAATACAGACCATACACTTCCTCCTCGGGTTGTGCATCCGGGCCAGCACTAGACTGGTCATCATCACCAATGTGATGAGCGGCAGCACGCTTGCTCAGTTGTGGGCACATTCTCTGAAGATGCCCCACTTTCGAACAGCCTTTACAGACATACTGCCTAAACCAACACTGATGAGGCTAATGATTGCCTCCATAGTTGGTCGAGGAGGCGGGAGCTCGGAGCAGCGCGAGTCCGGGGTCGGCAAGAGGCCTATAAAGTACAGCGGGAGTCAGGCAGTTTGAGCAGTCGGTCGAGGAGGCGGGAGCTCGGAGCAGCGCGAGTCCGGGGTCGGCGAGAGGCCGATAAAGGCCAGCGGGAGTCAAGCAGTTCGAGCAGTCAGTCGAGGAGGTGGGAGCTCGGAGCAGCGCGAGTCCGGGGTCGGCGAGAAGCCTATAAAGGCCAGCGGGAGTCAGGCAGTTCGAGCAGTCAGTCGAAGAGGCGGGAACTCGGAGCAGCGCGAGTCCAGGGTCGGCGAGAGGCCTATAAAGGCCAGCGGGAGTCAGGCAGTTCGAGCAGTCAGTCGAGGAGGCGGGAGCTTGGAGCAGCGGGAGTCCGGGGTCGGCGAGAGGCCTATAAAGGCCAGCGGGAGTCAGGCAGTTCGAGCAGTCAGTCGAGGAGGCGGGAGCTCGGAGCAGCGGGAGTCCGGGGTCTGCGAGAGACCTATAAAGGCCCAGCTTGTGCAGCTACAGGGAGAAGGCAAAAAAGAAGTAGAAAGAAACAGAAAGGTGACGTCACAGCCAAGGGGGTAAGTGATTGGCTGGTGATTGGGGAGTAGTTTTTATTTTTTCTCTTCTATAACAGTGAGTAAACTTTAGCATTGTTGTTGCCAATTTAAGTGTTTCTAAGTGTTAAGTCATGGCAGGAGAGCTCGGTCACGTGTTATGCTCCTCCTGTACCATGTGGGAACTCAGGGACACTTCCGGTGTCCCTGACGACTACGTGTATCTGCCTCCAGCTCCTGACAGACCGCTTTGCGGAATTGGAGCTGAGGGTGGATTCACTCTGGAGCATCCACGATGCTGAGAATGACGTGAATAGCACGTTTAGTGAGTTGGTCTTACCACAGGTGAAGGGTCCACAGCCAGCTAGGGAATGGAAGACCAGCAGGAAGAGCAGTGCAAGGAAGGTAGTGCAGGGGTCCCCTGCGGTTATCCCCCTGCAAAACAGATTCACCGTTTTGAGTACTGTTGAGGGGGATGACTCATCAGGGGAGGGCAGCAGCAGCCAAGTTCATGGCACCGTGGCTGGCTCTGCTGCACAGGAGGGCAGGAAAAAGAGTGGGAGAGCGATAGTGATAGGGGATTCAATTGTAAGGGGAATAGATAGGCATTTCTGCGGCCGCAACTGAGACTCCAGGATGGTATGTTGCCTCCCTGGTGCAAGGGTCAAGGATATCTCAGAGCGGGTGCAGGACATTCTGAAAAGGGAGGGTGAACAGCCAGTTGTTGTGGTGCACATTGGTACCAACGATATAGGTAAAAAAAGGGATGAGGTCCTACGAGACGAATTTAAGGAGCGAGGAGCTAAATTAAAATGTAGGACCTCAAAAGTAGTAATCTCTGGATTGCTACCAGTGCACGTGCTAGTCAGAGTAGGAATCGCAGGATAGCTCAGATGAATACGTGGCTTGAGCAGTAGTGCAGCAGGGAGGGATTCAAATTCCTGGGGCATTGGAACCGGTTCTGGGGGAGGTGGGACCAGTACAAACCGGACGGTCTGCACCTAGGCAGGACCGGAGCCAATGTCCTAGGGGGAGTGTTTGCTAGTGCTGTTGGGGAGGAGTTAAACTAATATGGCAGGGGGATGGGAACCAAAGCAGGGAGACAGAGGGAAACACAAAAGGAGACAAAAGCAAAAGACAGAAAGGAGATGAGTAAAAGTGGAGGGCAGAGAAACCCAAGGCAAAAAACAAAAAGGGCCACTGAATGTAAAGGGGCTGCAGGAGGGGTCAAAACTAAAAATCATGGTTTAAAAACTAGTATTAAAACACTCTACCGAAACACACGCAGCATTCGAAATAAAGTAAATGAGTTGACGGCACAAATCATTACAAATGGGTATGATTTGGTGGCCATTACAGAAACGTGGTTGCAGGGGGGCCAAGACTGGGAATTAAACATACAGGGGTATCTGACAATTCGGAAAGATGGACAAGAAGGGAAAGGAGGTGGGGTAGCTCTGTTAATAAAGGATGATATCAGGGCAGTTATGAGAGACGATATTGGCTCTAATGAACAAAATGTTGAATCATTGTGGGTGGAGATTAGAGATAGTAAGGGGAAAAAGTCACTGGTGGGCGTAGTTTATAGGCCCCTAAATAATAACTTCACGGTGGGGCGGGCAATAATCAAGGGAATAATGGAGGCATGTGAAAAAGGAACGGCAGTAATCATGGGGGATTTTAACCTACATATCGATTGGTCAAATCAAATCACACGGGGTAGCCTGGAGGAGGAATTCATAGAATGCATACGGGATTGTTTCTTAGAACAGTATGTTACAGAACCTACAAGGGAGCAAGCTATCTTAGATCTGGTCCTGTGTAATGAGACAGGAATAATAAATGATCTCCTAGTAAAAGATCCTCTTGGAATGAGTGATCACAGTATGGTTGAATTTGTAATACAGATTGAGGGTGAGGAAGTTGTGTCAGAAACGAGCGTACTATGCTTAAACAAAGGGGACTACAGTGGGATGAGGACAGAGTTGGCTAAAGTAGACTGGAAACACAGACTAAATGGTGGCACAATTGAGGAACAGTGGAGGACTATTAAGTAGCTCTTTCATAGTGCTCAACAAAAATATATTCCAGTGAAAAAGAAGGGCGGTAAGAGAAGGGATAACCAGCCATGGATAACCAAGGAAATAAAGGAGAGTATCAAATTAAAAACCAATGCGTATAAGGTGGCCAAGGTTAGTGGGAAAATAGAAGATTGGGAAAATTTTAAATGACAGCAAAGAATGACTAAGAAAGCAATAAAGAAAGGGAAGAGAGATTACGAAGGTAAACTTGCGCAAAACATAAAAATGGATAGTAAAAGCTTTTACAGATATATAAAACGGAAAAGAGTGACTAAAGTAAATGTTAGTCCCTTAGAAGATGAGAAGGGGGATTTAATAATGGGAAATGTGGAAATGGCTGAGACCTTCAACAATTATTTTGCTTCGGTCTTCACAGTGGAAGACACAGAAACCATGCCAGAAATTGCTGGTCACAGGAATGTGGGAAGGGAGGACCTTGAGATAATTACTATCACTAGAGGGGTAGTGCTGGACAGGCTAATGGGACTCAAGGTAGACAAGTCCCCTGGTCCTGATGAAATGCATCCCAGGGTATTAAAAGAGATGGCGGAAGTTATAGCAGATGCATTCGTTATAATCTACCAAAATTCTCTGTACTCTGGGGAGGTACCAGCGGATTGGAAAGCAGCTAATGTAACGCCTCTGTTTAAAAAAGGGGGCAGACAAAAGGCAGGTAACTATAGGCCGGTTAGTTTAACATCTGTAGTGGGGAAAATGCTTGAAACTATCATTAAGGAAGAAATAGCAGGACATCTAGATAGGAATAGTGCAATCAAGCAGACGCAGCATGGATTCATGAAGGGGAAATCATGTTTAACTAATTTACTGGAATTCTTTGAGGATATAACGAGCATGGTGGATAGAGGTGTCCCGATGGATGTGGTGTATTTAGATTTTCAAAAGGCATTCGATAAGGGGCCACACAAAAGGTTACTGCAGAAGGTAAAGGTACGCGGAGTCAGAGGAAATGTATTAGCATGGATAGAGAATTGGCTGGCTAACAGAAAGCAGAGAGTCGGAATAAATGGATCCTTTTCGGGTTGGAAATCGGTGGTTAGTGGTGTGCCACAGGGATCGGTGCTGGGACCACAACTGTTTACAATATACATAGATGACCTGGAAGAGGGGACAGAGTGTAGTGTAACAAAATTTGAAGGTGGCACAAAGATTAGTGGGAAAGCGGGTTGTGTAGAGGACACAGAGAGGCTGCAAAGAGATTTAGATAGGTTAAGCGAATGGGCTAAGGTTTGGCAGATGGAATACAATGTCGGAAAGTGTGAGGTCATCCACCTTGGGGGGAAAAAAAACAGTAAAAGGGAATATTATTTGAATGGGGAGAAATTACAACATGCTGCGGTGCAGAGGGACCTGGGGGTCCTTGTGCATGAATCCCAAAAAGTTAGTTTGCAGTTGCAACAGGTAATCAGGAAGGCGAATGGAATGTTGGCCTTCATCGCGAGAGGGATGGAGTACAAAAGCAGGGAGGTCCTTCTGCAACTGTATAGGGTATTGGTGAGGCCGCACCTGGAGTACTGCATGCAGTTTTGGTCACCTTACTTAAGGAAGGATATACTAGCTTTGGAGCGGGTACAGAGACGATTCACGAGGCTGATTCCGGAGATGAGGGGGTTACCTTATGATGATAGATTGAGTAGACTGTGTCTTTATTTGTTGGAGTTCAGAAGGATGAGGTGTGATCTTATAGAAACATTTAAAATCATGAAAGGGATAGACAAGATAGAGGCAGAGAGGTTGTTTCCACTGGTCAGGGAGACTAGAACTAGGGGCACAGCCTCAAAATACGGGGGAGCCAATTTAAAACCGAGTTGAGAAGGAATTTCTTCTCCCAGAGGGTTGTGAATCTGTGGAATTTTCTGCCCAAGGAAGCAGTTGAGGCTAGCTCATTGAATGTATTCAAGTCACAGATAGATAGATTTTTAACCAATAAGGGAATTAGGGGTTATAGGGAGCGGGCGGGTAAGTGGAGCTGAGTCCACGACCAGATCAGCCATGATCTTGTTGAATGGCGGAGCAGGCTCGAGGGGCTAGATGGCCTACTCCTGTTCCTAATTCTTATGTTCTTATTATGTTCTTATGACACATCCTGGCCCTCAGCACGATCATGTGTGTAGAAGCGATAGCGTGATATGATGATCCCCTCATTTGGCTTCAGATGGTCACGTACCAAAGCACCTAAATTCTTGTATTCTTTGTCCGTTGGATGTGCAGGAGAGAGCAGATTCTTCATGAGGCCATATATTCTTGAACCACAACCAGTGAGGTAAACTGCTCGGCACCTAACTGCGTCATCGTCTCCCGCCATGTTGTTGGCCACAAAATACTGATCCAGGTGGTCGATAAAATCCGCCTAATCATTGCCATCCACGAATCTCTCCAGAATTCCAATAGTGCCCATTGTGCATGCGCAGGTTCTTAAGTTATCTCGTCGCCAAATGTTATGTATATAATGACTCAAAAGACTTGTTACTGTAACCTCACTCAGGTGTAAACCTGGTCCACTTTATCCACTACAAGACATGGAACCAGCACTTGTATAATAGGGCCCGCCGACACGCGTGTACAGCCCGATGACCTCCGACAGTGGCGCCCCTTGGTGTCTAGTGACCCCAAGCATCAATACATGACACTACAGATGTCCTTTTAGGATGCCCTCAACCAGCTCTGGCCCTGGAAGGGCTGGCTGGAGACTGGGCAGCACCTCCTGGGAGGGTTCAGTCGACCTTGGCTCGGGCGACTCCAAGCTTGGAGGCAATGGCGGAGTGACAGGTCTGGGGCCAGGAATGGTGTGATCCTGAGAGAGCACATCATCAGGATCCTGGTCCAAGGAGCCTGCGTCATTTCCCGGGGGCAGCACACCACCACCGGCACCAATCTGAGGGAGCTCAGGTCAGTGCTGTGGTGCCACACCGGAAGGTTCCCCATGGCCCGTGGTGGACCCAGTTGCGAAGGCAACACTGAGGTGTCAGGTGGCACCCAGCTGAGAGCAGCCACAGTGTCAAAGCAACCAGAAATGACAGCAGTAAGACACTCCGTGGCCTGTTGCCCAGAATACATAAGAGCATTCTGAGCTTCCAGGGCTGCGGCCATCCTCTCCAAAGCAGCAATGATATGCTCGTTCACTTGCGCCTGTTCTGTAATAGCAGCTGCCACATCACCAACGAGCCACGGCTTCACAGCTGGATCCGCACGGTCTCTCTGGGAGTCCACCATCGCCTGCACACTGGCAATGATGGGTTCCATGGTGCGTGCAGAGCTGTTGACAATGCGGGAGGCGGACTCCTCCATGCTCCTGATCACTTCCGACAGCCTGTCCGGCACCCTTGCCACTGGCCCCAACATCTGGGAATGCATGACCTCCACTTTTCATAAGCCCCAACATCGGTGGGCTCATCTGAGTCCTCTTCAGCAGGATTCCCGAGCACACTATCCCCGCCACCCCCCCACACCCCACCCCTCCTCCTCCCCCCCCACCCCGAGAGATGGCACCAGAGGTTCCCTATGCCCATCATCATGCTACAGCTCGCTAGGCCCCAGTGCAACACCCAGTGCAGACCCCTCTGCTATGTCTAATAGATCCGACGTGTACTCCCAGTATCTGAACTTGCACGTGTGACTGTAGGAAGCAGTGACGCAGTGCTGACAGCAACGTCCCCCTTTCCTTTGCCTCATCTGAGATGCCTTCAACAGATGGACTGGCCTCCAGGCTCCCATCCAGGCTCCAGCCCCCAATGTCCTCCAGGGTGTCAGGATTACCATGGCTGTCATTGCCTTCAAGGCTGCCCTCCACGCCTCACCTCTCAGTCTCTAGTTCATCCTCACCCTGGCCTCGGCTGCCACTGCATTCAAGGCTGTTGTCCTGTATTGCCCTCCCACTCACACCAGTGCTAGGACCCTTGCCTTGGCTCACACTAGGCCTCTCATCTGCAAGCATAAATGGCACAAGGGCTGCCGTGAGAGGGAGGTAGGGAATTGATACATGGAGGCTGCAACTTGCACACTTTTGGAAGGAAAGGCACAGTAGGCGCTGGCACTTTCAGGGCGAGATAGCATTAAAGGAGGGCCTTCACTTTCCCATGCTGACCACAGGAGGATCGGCAGTACCGGAGGTCACAGAGAAGGCAGCATATTAGCCAATTAGCGCCTCCACCTTCTCCTCCAGAGGTGGCAGGATCTGAAGCTGTGTCTCGCCACCACCAGTCCTCCTTTGCTCCAATCGGTTGTGCACAACCTTGGCCTGCAAAACAAAGAATGGTTCCTGAGTAATAGTGTCATGAGGCTTCAAAAATTAGTGCACAAGCATGTGTCCCTGACATGCAACTGTAACTGTGACATGACCGGGAGCCTCCATTGCGAGAACACACACACACATATATATATATATATATATATATATATTACATATAGAGGCCTCAACAATGAAATGCTGCTTCAGTGACTATATAGTGAAGGTGGGACATGAGAGAAGGATGAAGGAGAGGCTCGCAGAAGGAAGGTCAGCAGTTGGTGGAAACAGGTGCTCACTTTCATCAGATGAATGATGTCGTTCATCCTTTTTCTGCATTGGGTGGTGGTCTGGCCATGAATGGAGGTCCCTAAGACCTCCTATCTCTCTCCAGGCATTGATAAAACTTCCCGAGTACGTCTGCTTGCATCGGGGTACAGGACTCGCCTCCTTCCTTCGACAGCCTGTATCAGTGTCTCGAGTTCTGCATCGGAGAAACGGGTTGCCCTCCTTGGTACTGGTGCAGCAGCCATGGCCATCACTCAAACGCCTTCCCTCCTCAGGGCCTAGCTGCAAACCCAGGCCTTTAAGGCCAAGGAGAAGTTGGCTCTTTAAGGCCAACTCAGCAGAAGGTGAATTTCCCCGTTCAAACTCCGCTCCATGCTCCCCACCCACACCGCAGTAAAGTGCCGTTTCCTGACGGCATTTTTTTTTTAAATCGGTGAATTTCGATCGATTGGCCGCTACAACCATTGCAGTGGTAATGGCGGCCAAAAAGCGGTAGGTGTGTCCCGTTTCAGGCAGACCTGACTTTCAGCCCCTAAAACTACACTGTACTCCAGGTGTGGTCTCATCAAGGCCCTATGTAATTGCAGCAAGAGTTCTTTATTCTTATACTCTAGTCCCTTTGTAATAAATGCTAATTCACATGCGCTGTCTAAAATCCGAAGATCTGGAATCCAGAATGTTCCGGAATCCGGACATCGGGCCAATCCATGGCGGGGTCATCCGGAAACCGGTAAATGTTCCAAAATCTGGACTCCCCCGCCTCGGCTGACTTTCCCCGACCACGGGCCGCCCAACCTTGCCTCGACCTGACCCCCCACCGGCCTCGGCCCGACTTCCCCTGGCCTCCGGCCAGCCGACCCCCCGACCCCCCCACCCCCTCCCCCCGCCCCACCTCAACCCGATTTCTTTCCGCCTCTGGCTGTCCGACACCCCCACCGCCTCGGCACATCCTTGCCCGGCCTCCCCTGACCTCCCCTGACCTCCAGCATCCCAACTTCCACTCGCCTCGGCCCGACCTTCCCCGTCCTCGGCCCAACCTCCCCCGTCCTCGGCCCGACTTCCCGCGGCCTCGGTCCAACTGACCCCCCTGACCTTCGGCGGCTCGACCGACCCCTCCCCCACCTCCCCTGGCCTGACCGACTCTCCCGACATCCGGCGGCCCGATCAACCCCCCCTCCCCCCCACCACCACCCTTTGGCCTAACTGCCCACCCCTCCCTCCCACCCCCACATCCCAGCCCAACATCCTACCCTCCCTCCCCCCGGCCCAACTCCCCTCCCTTCCCTCCCCTACCCACCTACCTTCCTCAGCCCAGGCAAAGACATGCCGAAACCTGGAAATATCTGGAACGGCCTCAGTCCTGATGTTTCCAGGTTTCGGACATCACACCTAGAACATAAGGAATAGGAGCAGGAGTAGGCCACCTGGCTGCTCGTATACCATTTGCTTTCCTAATTGCTTGCTGTATCTGCATGTTAATTTTTTGTGATTCATGTACACCAACACCCAGGTCCCTCTGAACACCAACATTTCCCAGTCTTTCATCATTTAAAAAATATTCTGCTTTTCTATTTTTACTACCAAAGTGGATAAGTTCACACTTCTCCACATTATAGTCCATCTACCATGTTCTTGCCCACTTACTTAACCTGTCTAATTCCTTTTGCAGCCTCCTTGCATCCTCCTCGCAGCTTAATTTCCCACCTAACTCTGTATCATCAGCATTAGATTAAAGTTTAGGACGGTTGATAAGCTGTGGTGGACATTTAAGGAGATATTTCATAACTCTCAAGAAAAATATATTCCAGTGAGGAGGAAAGTGTGTAAAAGAAAAGATAGCCATCCGTGGCTAACTAAAGAAATAAAGGACAGTATCCAATTAAAAACAAGGGCATACAAAGTGACCAAAACTAGTGAGAGGACAGAAGACTGGGAAGCTTTTAAAAGCCAGCAAAGAATGACTAAAAAAAATGATTAAGAAAGGGAAGATAGACTATGAAAGTAAAATAGCATGAAATATAAAAACAGATAGCAAGAGTTTCTATAGGTATATAAAAAGAAAAAGAGTGGCTAAAGTAAATGTTGGTCCCTTAGAGAATGAGACCGGGGAATTAGTAATGGGGAACTCGGAGATGGCAGTAACTCTGAACAAATATTTGTATCAGTCTTTACGATAGAGGACACTAAAAATATCCCAACAGTGGATAGTCAAGGGGCTATAGCGGGGGAGGAACTGAACACAATCACAATCACTAAGGAGGTGGTACTCAGTAAGATAATGGGACTAAAGGCAGATAAATCCCCTGGACCTGATGGCTTGCATCCTAGAGTCTTAAGAGAAGTAGCGGCAGGGATAGTGAATGCATTGGTTGTAATTTACCAAAATTCCCTGGATTCTGGGGAGGTCCCAGCAGATTGGAAAACTGCAAATGTAACGCCCCTATTTAAAAAAGGAGGTAAACAAAAAGCAGGAAACTATAGACCAGTTAGCCTGATATCTGTGGTTGGGAAAATGTTGGGGTCCATTATTAAAGAAGCAGTAGCAGGACATTTCAAAAAGCATAATTCAGTCAGGCAGTGTCAGCATGTATTTATGAAGGGGAAGTCATGTTTGACAAATTTGCTGGAATTCTTTGAGGATGTAACAAACAAGGTGGATAAAGGGGAACCAGTGGATGTGGTGTATTTGAACTTCCAGATGGCATTTGACAAGGTGCCACATAAAAGGTTATTGCACAAAATTAAATTTATGGGGTTGGGGGTAATATATTAGCATGGATAGAGGATTGGCTAACTAACAGAAAACAGAGAGTTGGGATAAATGGTTCATTCTCAGGGTGGCAACCAGTAACTAGTGGGGTGCCACAGGGATCAGTGCTCGGACCTCAACTATTTACAATCTATATTAACGACTTGGAAGAAGGGACTGAGTGTAACGTAGCCAAGTTTGCTGACATTACAAAGATGGGAGGAAAAGCAATGTTTGAGGAGGACACAAAAAACCTGCAAAAGGACATAGACAGGCTAAGTGAGTGACAAAAATTTAGCAGATGGAGTATAATGTTGGAAAGTGTGAGGTTGTGCACATGGTAGAAAAAAAATCGAAGAGCGAGTTATTATTTAAATGGAGAAAAATTGCAAAGTGCTACAGTACAGCAGGACCTAGGGATCCTGGTACATGAAGCACAAATGGTACAGCAAGTGATCAGGAAGGCCAATGGAATCTTGGCCTTTATTGCAAAGGGGATGGAGTATAAAAGCAGGGAAGTCTTGCTACAATTATACAAGATATTAGTGAGGCCACATCTGGAATACTGCGTCCAGTTTTGGTTTCCATATTTACAAAATTATATACTTGCTTTGGAGAAGGTTCACTAGGTTGATTCCGGAGATGACGGGGTTGACTTATGAGGAAAGGTTGAGTAGGTTGGGCCTCTACTCATTGGAATTCAGAAGAATGAGAGGTGATCTTATCGAAACGTATAAGATTATGAGGGGGCTTGACAAGGTGGATGCAGAGAGGATATTTCCACTGATTGGGGAGACTACAACTAGGGGGCATAATCTTAGAATAAGGGGCCGCCCATTTAAAACTGAGATGAGAAGGAATTTCTTCTCTCAGACGGTTGTAAATCTGTGGAATTCACTACCTCAGAGAACTGTGGAAGCTGGGTCATTGAATAAATTTAAGACAGAGATAGACAGTTTCTTAACCGATAAGGTAATAAGGGGTTACGGGGAGCGGGCAGGGAAGTGGACCTGAGTCCATGATCGGATCAGCCATGATCGTATTAAATGGCAGAGCAGGCTCGAGGGACCGTATGGCCTACTCCTGTTCCTATTTCCTATGTTCCTATGTTCCTACTTGGTCCTCTCATCTAAGTCATTGATATAGGTTATGAGAAAGCAGGAATGGGGTACTGAAGTTGCATGTTCAGCCATGAACTCATTGAATGGCGGTGCAGGCTAGAAGGGCCGAATGGCCTACTCCTGCACCTATTTTCTATGTTTCTATGTTTCTATGAATAGCTGAGGCCCAAGCACTGATCCTCGTGGTACCCCACTAGTTACAGTCTGTCAATCTGAAAATGACCCGTTTATTCCTACTTTCAATTTTCTGTCCGTTAACCAATCCTCAATCCATGCTGCTGTATTACCACCAATCTCATGAGTCCTAATTTTGTGTAATAACCTCTTGTGTGGCACCTTACCGAATGCCTTCTGAAAATCCAAATACACCACATCCACTGGTTCCGCCTTATCCACCCTATTACAACCTCAAAAAACTCTAACAGTTTTGTCAAAGATGATTTCCCTTTCATAAATCCGTGTTGACTCTGTCTAATCATATGATTTTCTAAGTACTCTGCTATCGCACCCCTAGCATCTTCCAGCATTTTCCCGACCACTGATGTCAGGCTAACTGGCCTATAGTTCCCTGTTTTCTTTCTCCTTCCTTTCTTGATAGAA
Source organism: Pristiophorus japonicus (assembly GCF_044704955.1). Lineage (NCBI taxonomy): Eukaryota > Metazoa > Chordata > Chondrichthyes > Pristiophoridae > Pristiophorus > Pristiophorus japonicus. Next base: position 77,579,033 of record NC_091987.1, on the reverse strand, counting down.
GGTTACATTTGTTTCCTTCCTTTCCATGGGACTGTTCTAGAATCTATGGAATTCTGGAAGATCCACTATCCACAATGCATCCACTATCTCCATAGCCACCTCTTATAAAACCTTAGGATTGAGGCCATCAGGTCCAGGGAATTTGTTGGATTTTAGTCCCATTAATTTCTCCAGTACAGGTGCAACGTCCCGAATCTGGGACTGCGAAAAACGGAATTGTCCAAAAAATGGACATTTTGCACATAGCTGATGAAATCTCGAATTATTGTCCGAAAGTTGGACTTTTTGAGACAAAACCCAAAATCTGGAACGGATTTGGTCAAGGATTCCGGATTTCAGCCAAGAAAATCAAGTCTGAAATCATGATGGATTTTGGGTTTTCCCAGATTGCGGACATCACCACTCAAAACCCGGCACGGATTCGGTCGAGGATTCCCAATTTCAGACTATTGATTTTCTTGTCTGAAATCCGGAAAAACGCAGAAACCGGAACGGACTTGATTCTGGATTTCAGACTTTGTACCTGTACATTTCTTTACTAATACTAATTTCTTTATGTTACTCATTCTCAATAGGCCCTCGGAGCTGGATTTTCGGCTTTGATAATTTTGGAGCGGTAATGGCAGCGGGGGGCGAGGGGGGGGGGGTGCAGGGGGTGCTGGGTAAAGATTGCACCCGGGAACAGTTTGCATTTCAGTCATCAAAATTGGGCAGCTGGGCCCCGAGTCTGGGGTGCAGCGCTAAGGGAGGAGTTGTATACCTCTCTGAGGGCATTGGCATGGGAAAATCCCGAGCTAGGGAGCCGGCCCGGGAGTGCTCCAAGAGACGCCTGGAGAGAAAAAGAAACCTGAAAAAAAACCACAAAAATATTCCTAATACATAGCCCACACCACAACATAAATCGCAAAAAAAATTAAAAGAAAAAAGAATCACACTTACCTTAGGATGGCTGCCGCCCCGGGAGCATCCTTCAAAGGAAGTGGAGCGCCGGAGACAGCGCACTCTGCAGACCCTTTGGTGGCCGCCAGAGACAAGATCAACCGGCCCAGTCTATATATAGATTAAAGTTACCCATGATTACTGTATTACCCTTGTTACATGCGCTTCTAATTTCATGATTTGCACTCTGCCCTACATTACAACTACTGTTTGGGGGCCTATATATAACTCCCACCAATGTTTTCTGCCCCTTACTGTTTCTTAGCTTCACCAAAACTGATTCTACATCTTGATTTTCTGAGCTAAGATCCTTTCTCTCTACTGTCTTTATCCCATCCTTTATTATCAAGGCTACCCCTCCTCCTTTTCCATTTTGCCTATCTCTTCTAAAAGTTAAGTATCCTGGAATATTTAGTTCCCAACCTTGGTCACGTTGCAACCACGTCTCTGTAATGGCTATTAGATCAAACCTATTAATTTCCTTCTGCACTATTAATTCATCTATTTTTTTTGCGAATGCTTCGCGCATTCAAATATAGTTCCTTTAGCTTTGCTTTTTTCAAATTTTCCCTGATGTCACTTTAGTCTGTCATACCCTATTATCTTTGTTACTCTCTCTGTCCCTTCCTGACCCACTATGCTTATTTTTACCCCAAACTCTGCTCTGCTCTAGAGCATTGACATTTTTCTTGCTGCTTTTAACTTTACTCTTTCCTGAATCCTCCCACCCGCCCCCGCCCCCACCCCTTCATTAGTTTAAAGCCCTGTCTACTGCCCGAGTTATTCGATTTGCCAGGACACTGGTCCCAGCCCAGTTTAAGTGGTGCCCGTCCCAATGGAACAGCTCCCTCTTTTCCCCAGTGCTGGTGCCAGTGTCCCATGAAGCAAAACCCCTGCCTCCCACACCACTCTTTGAGACACACATTTAACCTTCTCAGATGTTTGGCCCTATGCCAATTTGCATGTGGCTCAGGTAATCAGATAATCCAGAGATTATTGACTATGAGGTTCTGTATTTTAATTTAGACCCTAGCTCCTCAAACTCTCTCAGCAGAACTTTATTCCTAGTTCTAGCTATGTCATTGGTTCCTACATGGACCACGACAAATGGATCCTCCCCTTCCCACTCCAAGTTCTTCTCCAGCCATGAGGAGAGGTCCTTGACCCTGGTACCGGGCATGCAACACGGCCTTCGGAACTCCCATTCACGGGTGCAGAAAACAGTATTTATCCCTCCAACTATACTGTTCCCTACCACTACCACATTCTTTTCCACTCCCCCCACTTGAATGCCCTCCTGTACCACGGTGCTGTGGTCCGTTTGCTCATCCACCCTGCAGATTTTGCCCTCATCCATACAGGCAGCAAGAACCTCATACCTGTTGGATAAGGGCAAAGGCCCAGGCTCCTCCAGCACTGCACCTGGGGTCCCCTTACCTGCCTGAGTTGCAGTCGCACCCTCCTGTCCTTGGCCATTAACCAGACCTGTACCACTACCTAACCTAAGGGGTGTGACTGCCTCCTGGATCAAAGTATCCTAAATAACTTTCCTCCTCCCTGATGCCCTGTAGTGTCTGCATGTTGGACTCCAGCTCAACAGTTCTGAGTTGAAGTTCCTCGAGATGCAGAAACTTGCTGCAGATGTGGTTGTTCAGGTTCGTGGTGCTCTTCACAAACTTCTAGATGCTGCAGTTGCGGCACACCACCTGTACTGCTATTTCTATATAACCTTGTTTTATTTGTTTAATTAATTAAAGTTTTTGTGCTTAATCAAATTAGCTGATATTTTTAGTTTTTTTTAACTAATTACTTGATCTAGTTTAAGTTATAGGTAGGTTAAGTTGATATATATTTGTAACTTACCCTGCCTCCTCTGCGTTTACTGTGACGCCACTTTCTCAGTTTCCCTTGCTGTTTGTTCTATGCGCTCTACCGATTCTGCTGCCACCAGTCTGTTTAACTCTCCTCAGGCATCTCCCGTGTTGCTCTGTACTCTTCGAAGCATATTTACCTGGCAGAAACAAAGTGTGCCCTACAGGAATTTGGGCATGCTAGTGCATGTCAACGAGCTTAAAGGTTGCCTGTGCAGTAGCACAACAGTGAGAGTGAACGCTTGTTGGCAATCATCAGGACTGCACATACTAAAGTGGGCAAAATGTGGGTACCCTTACTGTGACAATCTTCCTGAGTACAGAAATGTTTTTTTGCTTGTGTTGCCATGAACTATTGATGTGTAAGACTGTAGTTAGTTGCTTAGCCACCTCTACCCAAACCTTTCCAATGCTACATACACACCAACCATCAGCATTTTCATACTGATATCAGATTTTTGGGGTCCAGTTGTCATGCTAACAAAAATTAGCATGTACTGAGCCCTTCTTCCCAAACACTACACCAACAAAGTCCTGCCTAAAGGAATCTGTGCATTGCGTACAATGGTTGGAAATTCTTGCCTACAGTAAGTGCCAGCATATGAAGGGGAGAGGAAGGGGAACAGAAACACTGAGGTTTTGGGACTAGAGAGAAAGGAGGATGCCAGCTTAACTGGGTGGTGGGGGGGGGAGTGCCAGTATGAGTGCCAGGTTGAACTGAGTGGGACAGGGAGAAAAGTGCCCATATAAACCAGAGGGTTGGAAGGTTGGAAGAGCGGAGTAAAGAACTACAGTCACCCCAATATGACCATCGAGGCATCTGTAAAAGCCATGGCTGGGGGTAGTCGGCCCTACAGCCATCGTCGCCACCTCAATTGTATGGAAAGATCATGTTCTTCCTGAGGTCCGAGCGGGCGGTGCCCCTGGCCCTTAACAAGGGGCTCACAGTAGGCGGGACCGTCTTGAGGCCACCGCACAGAGAATTGTCATCGCTAAAGTCCTGCCCTTTATATCCAGTGAGCTACTCCTCCCCCACCTACGACAACTGGGGAAGGTGAGGTCGGGGACAACACCGATCCGCTCAGCTTCAGGGCGACCAGCCGCCATCACGTCTTCTCTTTCTGGCGCCAGCGCTTTGTTCAGGTGGTGCAAGAAGAGGACACAGAAGGCAGCTTTTTCATCCACCACCATGAGACCACCTTTGGACGTTGGACGGTGTGCAGTGCCACACCTGTAAGGAGGTGGTACACGTGCACAAGGACTGCCCTGCCTCTCAGATCACCAAAGGCAGTCAATGCTGCCACCGCACCTCCACCACCCCCCACGTCAAGAAAAACGGATGCTCGGTTGACGGCGGAGGTTACCGTCTTTGCAGTCTCCGGTGGGGGGGGAGAGTATCCACGCAGGAGGAAGACACTGAAGAACAGGAAGCACCTCGGGGTGAGACCCCCGGATAGTGATTGCGGTCCCATTCCAGCGCTCAGTCATGATCCCGTGCCCACGAGCAATCCCGTGCCCGACAGTTTCCATCTAGTTGTCGGGTTCGGGCCCATGAGCGAACCAGAGAAGTGGGGTGCGGAGGTGGAGGTCTCAGCAGCCATGAAGACTAACCTTCCCTCCACACCCCGCTGGGAGGAAGAGAAAGAGGTGCTGCTCCTTGGAAGCAGAGGAGGGGGACTCTGAACCACTGGCGCCCTCTGACCCAGACCCCCCTGGAGCAGCCAAGGGAGGATTCCTCTGCCATCGATCCTGAGAGGTGGCATTGTGACAGAGGTAGGACCAGCTTGTGTGGCCAAACCATTTACTATACCCTGTGAGGTGGGCGATCGGCTGCCGGCAGCGACGGCCTGGAGGAGGATGGTGATTCGGTGGAGGGCACCGGGAATAATTTGGAGTCCATCGCCGGGGAGATGGTGGATGTCCTTGTGCCGCCTATTGGGTCTCCCCTCATCTCCTTTGAGGATCTCCAGGAATTCCTGGTTAATAGCCTGGGTTGCCGCGATAAGGTCCAGCTGGCCCTTGACCGATGGTCGGAGCTGGAGCTGCTCATCGGGTCTGTCCGCACCGCTGTTGAGACCTTGAGCATGGGCAAGGATGTGAGCCAGCTCGAGCTGTGCTGGCTCAGGATGTTATTCAGTGGGCTGTTGAGGGAGTGGAGAATAACAAGTGACTACGCTCCTTCACCACAGTAAGGTTAAGTAGAGGTTGCCTGAAGCTAATCATAGCCATCCTCAACATTAACGGCAGCAAAGAGACACGACACAGATTTAACAATTTCTCTGTTCTTAAGGACGGGAAGTATGAGATGTGCTTCCTGCAGGAAACCCACACCATTCCGGAAGACAAGGCTGGAATGGCAAGGAGAGGTCCGCATGAGCCACCACTTCTTGTGGGGTGGCTATCTTGCTGGCCCCGCATTTTCGGCCGGAGATCTTGGGTGTCAAGGAGCCTGTGCCAGGCCGCATGCACCACCCAACCATCAGTGCCGCTACGTCTGGTGAATGTGCGTGCCCCAAGACTGATGCACTTCTTTGAAAAAGTGTCCACTTTTCTTGGCTCCATCGACGCTGGCGAGTGCATCATCCTTGGGGGGATTTTAACTGCACCCTCGAGGTAAGGGAACCGCTCCCATCCCGAGTGCAGCCTGGCGCCGATGGGGAAGTTCAGGGCCTGGTCGGGTTCTTTGACTTGTTCTAGCGTGAGGTCTGGAGGGGGAAGGTCCAGAATCGACCACCTTTACATTTCCCGAATGTACTTCTCCCTCATTCCATTGGCTTCCATGCGGTTGGTGCCATGCTCAGACCACCACCTGGGTGGTGTCTGCTTACTGGCAGTTTAGCAAGCTGGTGCTGGAGGACGAGTGGTTCCGGGACTCGTTCCGTCGATTTTGGGCTGACTGGAGAAGGAAGCAGGGGCCTTCCCCTCCTTGAGGCAACGGTGGGACATAGGCAAGGCGCACGTCCGTCTCATCTGTTAGGGGGTTGACCAAGAGACAGGAGGCCCGGGTCGGGCGGTTGGAGAAGGAGCTGCTCGACCTGGAATCCTGTTTCAGTCCAGTCCTGCAGAAGGTGTACTAAGAGAGGAAGGACGTGCTGAAAGACCAACAGCTCATCAGGTCCTGAAACGCATATGTGAGATCACGGATCCAGGTCCTCTGAGCCCTGGGCCGCGGCTCCCCCTTCTACTCACTGGAAAAAAGGCCAGGGGTCTATTAGCAGCTCTTGGGCCTGTTGGCCGATGACTGATCCCTGGTTGCAGATCCGGAGGGTATCAATGTCGCGCCTATTATGGAGCTCTGCTTTCTCCGGATCAGTCCAGCGAGGATGTTCGCAGAGTTTTGTGGGAGGACCTGGTGAAGGTCAGCCTGGAGTGCACCAAACAGTTTGATGCTCTGCTAAGCCTGGCGGAGCTGACCGGTACTCTCGAGGGGCAAGTTCCCAGGGCTGGACAGGCTGACCGTGGAGTTCCACAGGGCATTCTGGGACATCCTGGGGGTGACTACACGCAGGTCCTGTGTGAAGACTGGTGACTGGGCAGACACATACAAGAGTGATTACAATCCAAAAGTACCTCATTGGCTGTAAAGTGCTTTGAGACGTCTGGTGGTCGTGAAAGGCTCTATATAAATGCAAGTCTTTCTTTATTCTTTCTTAGCGCAGGGCCCTGCTGTCGAAGAAGGGCGAGCTCAACCTGCTTAGGAATTGTTTCCCTCCTCAGCATGGATTTACAAGATCTTTGCCAGGGCGATGTCTGCTTGCCTTGGTATTGTGCTGGCCCACATGATCCACCCTGACCAGTCCTACACGGTCCAAGGCCAGACCATCCACGACAATATCCACCTCGTCCGGGACCTGGTCCACCATTCCCAGAGGGCTGGTCAGTTGGACACCTTCCTGTCCCTGGATCAGGAGAAGTCATTCGACAGGGTGAATCATGAATACATCTTGGGACTCAGTGCGCATTCAGGTTCGGGATGCATTTTGTCCGAGAGATGGAGATGGAGAGGGGCAGCAGTCACGATGAGGGGTGAGGCAGTGGTCAGGAGAGGAAGGAACATAAGGATTGGGAGAGGAGGAAAGGGAGCACTCAGGAGAGGAAGGGATGGACGCAATCAGGAGGGGCTGATAAGTGGCCACCAGCGGCCTGCGGTTTTAATTTGGAGCCAGGAGAAGCACTCCTGTTCCTCCTGCCTCCACATGAGGTAAGTATTCTTTTTAAACTTACCTGTTTAATGACGGCCTGCTATGGCCTCTTTAAGGACAGCTGGTTAGGTCGCAAGTAGACCTAGCTTTCCTGAACGCAACAAGTCTGACACTGGCTGAATTCAGGGCAGCTTAATTTTACAATGAGTGTCTCAAATAACCATTAGGTCCTTAGCATATGAAAATATGGGTCCTAACACCTGTTTCAGACATGGGCTGGGGACGCATCTTTTGATGCCTATACCAATGTGGTGGATAGTACACTTCCGGCTCAGAGTACGCAGGCCCCCTGCCATATTGGACACTTTTGTACCCATGTTACGCCTGTAAGATAGGCGCAGCATCATTGAATTTCTAGGCTTTGGTTCGAATGGATTTTACCTGTTTCTAAAAGATTTTGTTCTCGTGATTTCAGAAGCTTCGTAGAGGTTTTGTTTGAGTTAAATTTGAAAATGGCAATTGTTTTTTTAAATAGATTACTGATTCCTTTTAAGCATACTTTCTGTCCACTCCCTTGAATGTATTGTCTCTAAAAATCAGTAGTAGGGAAAATGCTAGAGTCTATTATAAAGGATGTGATAACGGGACACTTAGAAAATATCAATTGGATTAGACAAAGTCAACATGGACTTATTGAAAGGAAAACCGTGTTTGACAAACCTACTGAAATTTTTTAAGGATGTAACTGATAGAATAGATAAGGGAGAACCAGTGGATGTAGTGTATTTGGATTTTCAGAAGGCCTTTGATAAAGTCCCACATAAGAGGTTAGTGTGCAAAATTAAAGCACATTGGATTGGGGCTAATATACTGGCATGGACTGAAAATTAGTTAACTGAAGGAAACAGAGTAGGAATAAACAGGTTTTTTTTGGGGTGGCGGGCAGTGACTAGTGGGGTACCACAGGGATCAGCTATTCACAATATATATAAATGATTTGGATGAGGGAACCAAATGTAATATTTCCAAGTTTGCTGACAACACAAAACTAGGTGGGATTGTGAGGTGTGAGGAGGATGCAAAGACGCTGCAAGGCGATTTAGATAGGTTGAGTGAGTGGGCAAACACATGGCAGATGCAGTATAACATGGATAAATGTGAAGTTATCCACTTTGGTATGAAAAACATAAGGACAAAGTATTATTTAACTGGTGATAGCTTGGGAAATGTCGATGTACAGTGTGTCCTTGTACACCAGTCATTGAAAGTAAACATGCAAGTGCAGCAAGCAGTTAGGAAGGCAAATGTTATGTTGGCCTTCATTGCAAGAGGATTTGAGTACAGAAGCAAGGGTGTCTTACTACAGTTATACAGGTCCTTGGTGACACCACGCGTGGAGTATTGTCTGCAGTTTTGGTCTCCTTACCTAAGAAAGGGTATACTTGCCATAGACGGAGTGCAGGAAGGTTCACCAGACTGATTTCTGGGATGGCAGGACTGTCGTATGAGGAGAGATTGGGTCGACTAGGCCTGTATTCACTAGAGTTTAGAAGAATGAGAGGGGATCTCATTGAAATGTATAAAATTCTGACTGGGTTGGACAGACTGGATGCGGGGAGGATGTTTCCCCTGGCTGAGAAGTCTAGAACATGGGGTCACAGGATATGGAGTAGGAAATTTAGGACTGAGATGAGGAGAAATGTCTTCACTCAGAAGGTGGTGAACCTGTGGAATTCTCTACCACAGCAGGCTGTGGAGGCCAAGTCACTGAATATATTTAAGAAGGAGATACATAGATTTCTAGACACAAAAGGCATCAAGGGGTATGGGGAGAAAGCGGGAATATGGTGTTGAGATAGAGGATCAGCCATGATCTTATTGAATGGCGGTGCAAGCTCGAAGGGCCGAATGGCCTAGTACTGCTCCTATTTTCTGTGTTTCTATGTTTCTAAAAAGATTTTATTGTGATACAAACATTGGGGCTGTTAGTGTTAAGTTGTAACAATCCTTGTGCAGTTGTCAAAGTATTTTTATCTACAGAAACGTAACTTGTCTTCATTGGTGCTTTGAAGAAATACATTGTTGCTTTATAAAATAACTCTTCGTAGAAAATAATTTAGTGAAGGACATCACTAAATTGACCTTTAACCACCCTGATTTATCAAAATTGAATAATTTCCACAATGTTCAGAATCTATTAGAGGGAAAAAAAAATGTGGTATAGTACAGTTTTTGGATTGCTTTGAAAGTTCAATTGTAAACCTGATGTTATAGAAATAGGCAATGTAACATCCATTGTTAACGACCAAGGCCGGCATTTTTGAGTGCAGCAAAAGAAGCTAGTTACCTTGTAATTATTTTAATTATTTACTTCTACAAACTTCTCTTCCGATTCATCATCATAGTGTGGTATATATATCAGGAAGCACATTAGTCAAAGAAAATATCTGGTGGAAACAATACCAACGTTTACTATATTCTATATCAAATAAAGGTAATAATTATAATTACCTTACTGTTTCCAAAAACATGCCAATGTTTTAATAAAGCTACAAGAAGACTGGGAGTAAGAAATTACCATTAGACCTGTTTCCTTTAGTGAGCCTTTTGCTCCAATTTGTACTATTGCTGATATGAGTTTGTACGATGATGAATTCCCAAACCTCCTGGATAGCTGTCAGTAGACTCATGTCATTATCCATCTCACCGCATATCGAAGCTTGTGACATTCCAGTCCTTTCTGAATCATAATCTTTTCAAATTATCTTTTTGAATGATTCAATTGATTCTGCATTTATTCTGTTAAATGATGCAGACAGCCAGTAGTGGCAATGAAGCCACGTTTATCTTGCCATCGGTTAATGGGGCGAGGCAGTTCGGATCAACTGTTGAAAATTTTAACTCTTGGGTGGGAAAGCTGCCTAAATTGTCAGACTGCTTGTGCGACATCCAGTGCTGGTTGAGCAGAAATTTCCTCCACCATTGGGACAACCGAATCTATTGTTTGCAGTCTCCGCCACAAACACCATTCCTTAGCCATCGATTCCATGCCTCTCCCTGCCAACTGTCTGAGGCTGAACCAGACTGTTCACAACCTTGGTGTCACATTTGACCCCGAGATGAGATTCCGATCACTTATCTGCGCCATCACAGAGACTGCCACTTTCCACCTCCACAACATCCACCCCTGGCTCTGCTGTTGAAACCCTCATCCATGCCTTTGTTACCTCTAGACTTGACTATTCCAACACACTCCTGGCCGGCCTCCCACGTTCTACCCTATGTAAGCTTGAGATCATCCAAAACTCGGCTGCCCGTGTCCTAACTCGCACCAAGTCCCATTCACCTATCACCCCTGTGCTCACTGACCTACATTGATTCCCAGTTAAGCAACACTTCAATTTTAAAATTCACATTCTTGTTTTCAAAGCCCTTCATGCCCTCACACTTCCCTATCTCTGTAACCTCCTCCGGCCCCATAACCCCCTGAGATATCTGTGTTCCTCCAATTCTGGCCTCGAGCATTCCCAATTTTAATTGCTCCATCATTGGTGACCGTACCTTCAGCTCCCTAGACCCTAGTCTCTGTAATTATCTCTCTAAACCTCGCCCTCTCTCTACCTCTCTTTCCTCCCTTTCCTACTTCAAAATACTCCTTAAAACCTACCTCTTTGACCAAGCATTTGGTCATCTGCCCTAACAACTCTTTATGTGACTCGATGTCAAATTTTTGTTTGATAATGCTCTGTGAAGCACCTTGGGATGTTTTACTATGTTAAAGGTGCTTTATAAATATAAGTTGTTGTTGGTATAGCGAGCCTCTGGCCCGTCCAAGAGCAGCAGGTGAAGTCGCAGCCAATCCTAGCCTCATTAGCATACCAGTAATCAACTTATCAACCAAAACAGCCAGGAAGGCCGCGGAAAGTCGGGCTGCCAGGAGGGTGCTGGCCCAGCTCAAGATAAGTCTGGAGTCAGGGATGGAACCTGGAATTCTGGGGTGGTCAGCAGTTGACGCGAAGTGCAGGGGTGGCGGAGAAGTGGGAGGAGACTGGGCATGTGGGACCTGAAGGATCACTCCTGAATCTCCTGGCCCCGCAAAGGAAAGTCTTAATCTTACCTTGGAGAGCCTCGCTGGTGTCTAACTAGGTTCTTGCTGGCAGAGTACCACTTCCTAGTTAAAATTGCCTCAGGGTCCTATTGAGGTAATAGGATGCTGACTTGCATAAAAGTATGAGGCTCCCACCTCCTCTGTCTGAAAAATTAAGCATTTTAAAATCACAACAGATTGGGGGCGGAGCGGGTACCACCCATAAGTTAAAATCCCCCCCTTCATCATAAAATTGTATCTTCTGTTTAGGGTTACGTGAAAAGAAATCAGTAGTTCCCGCTTTATCTATTCTGTCATGTATCCTACAGAGCTACTGTGGTACTATCACAAGGTGTGCCACCAGAGGGCACAGCAGTGGGAGACTTGTAGGTTACCTGTACAGGTTTGCCTGGTCTAGTATAAAAGGCAGGTCACCAGGTGTGATTCTCACTCTGGAGTTATCAATAAAGGACTATGGTCACTACAGTTCAAGTACAACACAGTGCCTCATGGAGTCATTATTAGAGCAGCCAAGGACATAACAATTGGCAACAAGATTACGGACTTTCACGCGAAAATGGCTACACTTGGTACATTGCAGCAGTTCACCAATGGTGATGATTGGGACACCTTTGTGGAGAGGCTCGATCATTTCTTCACAGCAAACGACCTGGCAGGAGATGACCCGACCATACTGGCTGATAAGCGCAGAGCTATCCTGCGAACCAGTTGTGGGCCCACCGTCTATTGCTTCATCAGGGACTTCTGGCACCAGCGAAGACAACGACCAAGGCATACGAGGAGCTTGTAATACTGATCCATGAGCAACTCAAGCCCAAGGAGAGCATCCTCACAGCCAGACACTAGTTCTACACCCACCGACGGCCTGAAGGCCAGGAAATCGCGAAATACGCCGCAGACCTCAGGAGGCTGGTGGCACGATGTGATTTCGGTGACCACCTCAACGAAGTGCTGAGGGACATTTTTGTCATTGGAATCGGCCATGAGGGCCTTCTTCATAAGCTACTGTCGGCGGAAACCACAGTCACGCTGCAGAAGGCCATCTCTGTGAGCCAGGCATTCATGACCTCGACCTGCAGCTCTAGGCAGATGACTCACCCTCAGGACTCAAACCCAGCAGGTACTGTGCAGCGAGTGGCACCTTTTAGAGGCTGGATTGTAGAACGCAAACCCTCTCAGGGAAGAGAGAACAGGCCCCTGAGTCCCTTAACTCAGAGTCCGCCGAGGGGGGCTAATCGTGTAGCACCATGCTGGCATGTGGAGGGAATCACAGGGCTCACTAGTGCCACTTTAAAGACTATGTCTGCAAGGGCTGCAGCACAAAGGGCCACCTCCAGCGAACGTGTAAGAGAAATATGACTCACTGTATCGATGAAGAGTCAGCAGATGGCCATGAATCCAGCGCGGATTATGAAACGATAGGCAGAGAGGCAGCTCAGACCCATGATGAGGTATATAGCATGTTTACCTACACCACTGAGTGTTCCCCATTGAGGATGGAAGTCTAGATAGATGGCATTCCAGTCTTCATTGGAAGTGAACATGGGGGCGAGCCAATCAGTTATGAATCAGGAAGCCTTTGAGAGGCTATGGGACAATCAAGCTGAACGAACCAAGTTGGTCCCGGTTCAGGCAAAGCTGAACACCTACACCGATGAACTTATCCCAGTCATTGGTAGTGCGAATGTAAAGGTACTCCATGATGGCATGGTGCAAAAGTTACCTCTGTGGACTGTTGCAGGTGATGGACCAACGCTGCTCGGAAGAAGGTGGATGGAGAAGATCCATTGGAAGTGGGAAGACTTCACCCCTCTAGCAATCGACGCCCTCTGCGTTCGGAGGCACAGCAAGCCCTCACTTGATGGTGCACCCGGCACCAGAGAGCAGACCAGCACAGCACCCGAGGCACAGACCGCTCAGCACGATTGCGTGGAGAGGATCCAGCTGAGACGACCCGAACACACCTTCCAGGCTCAAGTGGCAGGACTCCAGAGGAAGAAAATTGGATCCAAAGGCGACTTCCCAGCTTCGGTGGCAGAACCTGGGGAGAAGAGGATCACCGCAGTCGACATCGTGGATGGAGGAAAGGATGGCGCCCGAACCACAAGGTGAGGTGCTGAAGAAAAAGATGGCCACAGCCAGACCACGAGGTGCAGCGCTGATGGAGCAACACGTGGCACCAAATGGAGAAGAGGATTGGGGTAAAGAAAGCAAGGCTCTCTTAAAGGAGGCCTGCAACCCACTACAATTAAAGGGACAGTTCCACACACTCAAGCAATATAATAGCACATGTAGGTTAGAGATAAAATGTGTAAGTGATGATCAGAGTTGTGTACATGCAACCAGCGAGGAAAAGTCACACGATCGCGATCGGAGCTACAGAGCATCCACATTAAGTAATGTAAAGTTGTGCGATGTAGGATTTCAACTGCACGCAGCCAATGCAGCGGGCAGCCATCCATTGGGAGCACACAGGTCCAGTGAGCTACCCAATGCTGTAGCCTGCGTTCCTGGGACCAGAGTTATGCACCATGGAATGTGGCCACAAGCAGCCAATACACACGAGCTGCAGAGCAAGTGACCTCAGCAGGGCAACGGCACCGGGTATCGATACCCTGCCCCGATCGGCTCCACCTCTCAGGCACCTGATGGCACCAACTGCCACGAGCCTGAAAGAGCAAACTGTGCTAAGACACAGCCCCCAGATGCCATCGCCACCAAGGCCATATCCGGAAACGAAGGGTCACTCGCTACAGTCCTCCCAAAGGGGACCGCCCAGGCTAGCGAGTCAGCAGTTCCCTGTGCACTGCTAGATGACAGCCCCTCAGGGAACAGCAGTGACTCAGGGCGCAAAGAAAGGACAGGGAGGTCACAGGCATCTGTGAACCTTCCCGACGCTAGAAACCACGACAACAGCCCCAAGAGCAGGCAACTCAAGCCAACCGGGTTCCCACTGCCAGCACTGGGCACCGCGCCGCCACCAGACTGTCTGGACACCATCCAGCAGTTCTGGAACTAGCTTGTGCTTACGCACCAGTCACCAATCCCCAGCACGCATCGATAATGTATTTCACCAGTCTAGCGTACCGGTCTCACAACTAAACCACAAATGAATGCAAACTTGTCTTCCTGAACTTGAATGTATATGAATGCACTGAGTCTCCGACATAACCTATATGTGGGAGGGGGAGAATGAAGTGGTCAGGGGGACACACAAACAGCAACCACCAGCACTCTACTGCACCAATCACTCACCCAAGATTGAAACAACCCACCAAGGGTCAGCCAGATAGAGCTAAGCCCAGAGCACAGTCAATGCAGAGGTGATTTGCACGAAAGGCTTGGGGGAGAGTGATGTCATGTATCCTACAGGGCTACTGTGGTACTATCATAAGGTGTGCCACCAGAGGGCACAGCAGTGGGAGACTTGTAGATTATCTGTACAGGTGTGCCTGGCCTAGTATAAAAGGCAGGCCACCAGGTGTGATCCTCACTCTGAAGTTAACAAATAAAGGACTAAGTTCACTACAGTTCAAGTACAACACATTGCCTCATGGAGGCATTATTAGAGCATCCAAGGACATAACATATTCCTTTTCTAATTTTCCGTATTTCTCTACCCTATATATTTGGTAATAAGCGTAAACTGAGCTTTCTCCACACAGCTCAGTGATTTCATTTCCACATACCAAAATCTACTCCACTTTAAATTTGGCTCATTTGTCAGTTTCTATCAACTTCATGAATGAATGTATAGTTGCTTTGGGTAAACTGCCCTTCAGGTAAATATCAAAAGAATAAGATTGTGATTAATTCATTAAATTTCATTATTACTTACTGCACAGATAAAAAATGTGAAGGTGTTCTATTTTTCACTCATTGTGTAGCCAACTATAATGCTGTGGAGAAAAAAAACATATAACTTTGGAACAGTAAAGTACATTGATAATACATTAAAATGTCTTCAGGGAAACAAATAACAGAAAGTATTGTGCGGCGCTGTTAACCTCCTGCCCTCAAAGGGGCAGGGATGCTATAGTGATCGATTTTGTTCATTTTGTCCTGGCACACATTTCAGGTTTCTTACTCTACCGAGGAGCAGTCTGACAGGACATATCGATTTCTCTGCGAGTAAAGAGGAACTGATTACATTTCCACTTCAAAGAACATTGCCTTTTTTTGATGTTTCAGTTGTAGTTGAAAATCCTGTTTTGGTTTTGTTATAACGTGCATGCAGAAACACAATTGCTGAACACTGGGAATCGTAGTTCATGGTCACAAAGTCATTATTGAAGCATGAAGATGTTATATTGTTAGTGAAATAACGTATTTCACCTCCTTCCTTAAAATTATGTAAGTGTGGGTAATAACTGTGGTGCACAATGAGTGCAATGGCAGGTGTCTAATCGCTATCCACCATGTTTATCATGCAACATTATAACAGCAACAGATTATACAGTATTTGGTAACATCACAGACACTTGTATATAATATGATATCAACTGGCGGTTAGGTAGTTATTTTTATTCATTCCAATGTTGCGGCAGGTAAATCTATATGTTTATAGCAATAAATATAATAAAAATGTGCTTAGCCGTGCAGAGTGTAGCCAGGATCTCGAAGGTAAGTGGCAGACTTGCTCTTGGTTTTTTTGTTATTATGGAACCAATTCCCTTAGGAGAATTTTTTTTTTTAAATCAACTGTTTCTTTAAAAAAAAGCCTTTTGCAAACTGTCTCATCACAAGTCAGGACGCAAAATAAAGGGCCAGCAATTTCTCAGAGGTGGAACCGCAGTTGCTCATAGAAGAAATAGAGGAGAGGCAGGAACACCTGCTGAGATCAACTGGAGCTCAGCCAGCCCAGGCTGTAAGCAAAGAGGCATGGAAAGAGGTGAACATGGCACCGAATGCCAACTCCGTGAGAACGGCGGAGCGGTGCCGAAAAAAATTGAACAACCTGACCAGAGGTGGAAAGGTAAGACAGTAAGCACCCTTCAGATGACAGACACTGTGAACGATGATCTTGAGAAAGCCTCATACTTCCTCCCCGCATGGCGGGGAAAACTGTGTGTGAAAGGAGTAGGATGACTGCCTGTTGAATGAATCTACCTCCTCCTATTCCTCTGTATTCTGTGCCATACACAGCAGCTGCGTCAATTGCTGTACTTGTTGTTTATATTTTCTGTCAAGAAGTGAAATTGAAGCGAATTGTACAAACTTCTAAGTGTGCAAAACAGAAACAACTTTTATTTTTTCTTTGAAAGTAAAACCAAAAAATATTGTAAATAATTGAAAGTTTTGAGAACAGCAAAAATGTCTTCCTGGTTTGAGGTTAGTTGTCCTTTTTGAAAGGCTGTTGTCTCTTTTAATTTTTCAAGAAAATTGTCATTCCTGTTGATATTTGTGGTCAGAGACTGTGTTCCTTCACAGTGTCAAAGCAAATGGCCCAGATGACAGGTTCAGAGTCTTCAAAGGTGATCAATGGCTGAAGACCTGTGATAGTTGCTGCTATCTGATAGTTGTATCCGCTTGCTCTGCTGAGTGCTCACGACCTCCTTGTTCTGGTACTTGAACCTCTGGATCCTCCGGCCCCATAGGCTCTTTCCCAGGAAAGGCAGGATCATCCCTTCCCTTACCGCAAAGTTGTGTAGGGCATAGCAGGCCACCACAATCTTGGCTACTCTCTCTGAAGCATACTGCAGAATACCGCCAGACCTATCAATATACCTGAAGCGACCCCAAGGGTCCTCCCCACCACCTGCCTTGTAACTGTGTGGGCTGCTCTTCCGCCACAGTCTGCATCAGCCGCAGAGGTGTCATCAACCAGGTACACCTTGCCGCCCATCATCCACTGCGCTCCCCTGCCTGAACAAGTGTGGAACGGCCGACTGGTGGAGAACAAATGAATCATGGCAACTACCGATGTGCTGGGCATTCATGTGGAGGAGCCGTATTTTGGAGTCATACTATTTAAGGAGTGAAAACTGTTCCCGGGGTTGCTAATCGGGGACCTTGAGAGCCACGTGCTGTCAGTGTCCTCCTGGACCCTCAAGAAGTCAGTAGAAATGATCGCTCGCTACTTCTGTTCTTCCGGATACATACCATACACGATAAACCCAAGAGACATGCAGCCTAGGGCATCTATTACCAGCTGGATGCAGCGCCTCATCTCTCCTTGGCTATGTTGACCTGCCGAGCATGTAAGGAACCTGAGCCATAGAAATTCAGTACCGCACTGACCGACATTGCCACAGTCAATGCTCTGCTGTCCTTCTGCACGTTGTCACAGAGATGGCCCAATGTTTCCCTGCTGAACCTTCTCTGCAGGCATAATTCGTCTGGTGTCTGTGAGCATGGCGCCACACTCTGAGGGCTTCCTTCTTCTACTCCTCCAC
This sequence comes from Pristiophorus japonicus, assembly GCF_044704955.1. NCBI lineage: Eukaryota > Metazoa > Chordata > Chondrichthyes > Pristiophoridae > Pristiophorus > Pristiophorus japonicus. The sequence continues at coordinate 77,561,578 of NC_091987.1, read as the reverse complement.
CTCCTCATCTCCTGCAATGATCAGGAATAGCGGTATTCCCTGTGTAAACAATATTTCTGTGGTGGCTCTGTCTGTTGTCCTTAAAATGTTGAGCTCAGAGAGCACCGGCACTCTAGTCAAGTTATCAGTAGTTCTGTGACCGAGAGTGGCCAGTACAATAGCACAGAGATTGACTTCAGTCTTCAGCCGAGATGCCTTGAGAGTACTGGGTTCTTTCCTGGGGTGAAGTTGCTCATTTCACGCCCAGATCAAATGAACAAGGTTCCTGCTACATCCAAAATGTTGTGAGTATATTTAAGCCCTTTCAAAGCAACCATAGATGCTGGAAACTGACATTCTCTGGTTTTCTCAAAGATGGGCAGAGCTATGTTCATGAGCATAAGAGGGTTTCAGCAGAGATAGCACTGAATTGGCGCAAGAAATTGAGGAACTTTGGGCACGTCGTGAAAACACGTTTAAGTCACTTACACCCGAGTCTCCTCGATCATTTACACTGAAAACTGATGTAGCTGCATACACGCAGATATATCACAAGGAAATCCTTCCAGGTCTTGGGCTGCATTATCGCCATATCACTCAGTATAGTTACTGATAACCTTGCCCAAGGGAGCTGTGAGATGGCAATGGGCTTCCATTATGTGATTGAAGCCATCAGGGTGCACCTACCTTTTTTTTGAAGTTATTTCCGCCGGCCTTTCCATCAATTTTCTGGACTTAGTAATTTTTTTAACATTGGACCGGAAGTCGGTCATCGTGGGGACGGAGGTGCAGCGGTAAGTCAGGCTGAGGGGCGGAAGCGAAACTCCACCACTGTCACTCAGCGGTGGAGCGGTGGTGACATCACAGCGCGCATGCGTTACCACGCTCTCTCCCCTCTGTTAAAGGGGAGAGAATCAGGCATTTTTTTATCTTCGGCCTCTGGGCCACCAGGGAGAGTTTTGGCTGGGCCAGCAGCCTGGCACCCAAGAGGGTGTGCCAGCCTGCCTGTTGGTGGCCCAGCTGAACCCGGAGGTGCAATAGTCCGGCTGACATGGAAGTCGGCCGGCAAAAAAAATAAAATGGCGGCCGCGGCATTCGGCCTGCGCCTTTAATGGCCACTGCACCGCCAGGGCAGAGAGAGAGCAGACAAGGTGCGCTGACAGAGAAAGCTGTCGGGGGTACTGTGCAGCGGGGCAACGCTTTCTTTACCTAAATTTTGGGCAGAGTATTCTGCAGGTAAGGGAGAGCGCCGGTGTGCATTTTGATGGCGCGCTTGCAGCAGTCATCAGCAGTAGGGCAAAATTGGGGATAGGCCGAAAAATCCCTGACCTGAATTTGGGTCGGGGCGGTCATTGGACTGCAATGTGGCAGCCACTCGATTTCACCACATGGCCGCTGCAAAAGGGCAGAAACGGGCCTTATACGGACCCTGAATTTCGGCCCCCAGCGGATTAGATGGCATGATGACATGGAGGCTCCAAACAAGTCCATAATTAGGACAAGGTTGCAACTGGCAGCTAGCTGCTTCCCAAGAGAGGAGAGTGGAAATTAGCAAGTGAGTCCTCCACTGCCACGATTCTATATTTTCTCATGACTGGATAGCAAGGGCAATCCACACCAACATGCAACAATTCTCATGACTATAGCCACACATTGTGCACTATGAAAGTAACATAAAGAGTGAGACAAAAGAAAACTAAATGTGACCAAAAAAGACTTGAATATTAATGAATTTACAATCCAATTCGTGCCATGCAGAGTGTTACTGGTTCAGTTTCATAACATACTTAGAAATCTTCCCCATTATACACCTGTGTTTCTCTGGAAGAGTAGCTGTGGGTCTCATTACAGTTCTTTATTTAGAACTGTCTCAATTATCTAACTGAATTTATCAGTTCAACTCACTCTTCTTTGCAATGTAGGGAAATTCAAAAATAGAAAGCTGTCAGGTGTCGGCTAGGCTGAATGGGACTCTAAAGGGTCAATTTATTTTTCCTTGATTAGTGAATATGATGAGAATCTCCTGAAATAACACAGTGTTAGGCAACAAGACAGATAAAGATGCGTCTGCAGATGACAACTGTCAAAACATGAACAAAACGTGAACTGCTAACAAGAAGATGATGCATGCAGCAAGCACTTGAAAAACAGAGGGATGGGCAGTTACCTAAACACTTTCCTTGTCACTCATCATTCGTAAGAAATTCCAAATTCAATGGCAATAAATTCAATTTTAGCTTCCCATTTAGTCGATAATAAAAAAAGAAATATTAAAGTAAACTGTTAAGTGAGAAGGCTCTGAATATGGGAATTAAAGTTAAAAATGAAAGAAATGGAACAAGAAAAAAATAACCATAGTAAATAACAACATTTGAAATTAATGGGGAAAAAAAGGAAGAAAAAGAAAGGCTAGACCCCAGTCCTCTCTTCACTGAGTGCTGCCAGGTCGCTGCTCCCCAAGTCCAATGGGCCCCACACTTCCTGCTCTGCTCCCAAGCCCTGTCTCACGCAGCAGGTTACCCACCTCTTCCAAATTGCCTTCATCTTACTTATTGTTCTCGGGCCCTACTCCTCCCACTCCTTTCTGGCCTCAAACCCCATTCCCAATACCACAGTTTCTATCTTACCAACTCCTATGCAGTTTGTTCCAACCAAATCCTGGTACCCAATTATGACTTCCAATAGGTTGACTGAGCTTTAACAAAGATAAGACATAGAATCTGAATACATCAGTAACGGAACATTTATGTGAATCATAAAACATTGGGAGACATACTTGAGAGAACAACTTATAGAAAGGAGTGCATCACACAAACAGAAATATACAGGAAGGACCACAGAAACAATTAAAGAGTGGGAAAGAAGCAATTACAGGAAGATGCACAATTTTATTTGTCTGTACTAAATCCAATATGGCCTGTTCCCTTGTCAGTTGAAAATATATTGTTCTTGAAAACTGTCCCGAATACATTCTAGAAATTCATTGCCTTTGATACTTGAGCTGTTCTGCTTCTCTCAGCCTATGTGAAAATTAAAGTCTCCCATTATAATCATTTTGTTTTTGTTACATGGTTTCATGAATTTCGAATTTATACTTCCACCCACCTCATCATTACTGTCAGGAGGTCTGTAGATAACTCCTACCAGAATCTTACATCCTTTACTGTTCCTTAACCCACAGTGTTTCCACTGCCCGATCATCTTTACTGAAATCCCTTCTTTCTATTGTGGTAATTGTTATGTATGGAGAAAGAGTCAGACTGAACACTGTGAGCTCAAAGTAAAGTGTGAGCTTAGTCTTTTATTGCAGGTCTCCAGAGTGCCTCTCCAAGCTGTGAGGCCTCCTTAAATACGTATGCTCCCAAGGGATTATGGGATCCCTTGGGACTCCAGGGGATGAGCCCTCTGGTGGCTGTACAGAGTATATAAAAGTTTACATATATAACAACACCGCCCCCCCCCTCAAAGTCAATAGTGTAACTATTTACAATGTGAGTCGATCTGGAGTGGAGTGTGGGAAATTGCGCTCCGCTTCCATTGAGGGGTGGTAAGGCCAATTCTGCGGCAGGAGCAGGACTTCCACGCTGGGGGCTAAAATTCCCTGCCCCAGAAGGCTACTGCCTCCAAGATGGGAGCCTGTGCGGGGAGGCGGAGGGACGATGAGGGGAGACGGGGGCGGGGGATCGAGGGGAGAGGTGGGGGGCGGAGAAACCCAGGGCGGTGGACAGGAGGGGCCACATTGCAGCGAAGGTCTGGGGGGGTGCAAAGTGTGTTGGAGGGGCGGGCCTGGGGGCTCTGTGCCTCGGTACGGGGAGTGTTCAGAGTGGGGTGGACGGGTTGACTGCGCAGATGGCGGTTGGTGGATGTGGTGTGGTTGGCGTCGCGGGGGCATGGCTCCGGGGTGGCCGGGGCTGGGGGCTCGACATCCGGGGGTGTTCGGCATTTGGGAAGGATTCTGACGGGACGGGGCGGGTTGGGTGCGGGGGGAGTGTTCCCGGTGTTGGGTGGGTCTGGAGCCGGAGGGTGGCCGCTCTTGGGATGGGGAGTGGGCTGTTTGGGGGACTGGGATTGGGAGAGACTTCTTCACTCGGGGAGTTGTTGGCCTGTGGGGTTCCCTGCCGCGGAGAGTTGTTGATGTCAGTTCATTGGATGTGTTCGGGAGGGAGCTGGATGTGGTCCTTGCGGCTGGGGGGATCAGGGGGTGTGGAGGTGGCGTGGGGGGGAGATGTTGGGGTGGATGATCAGCCATGATCTTGTTGAATGGCAGTGCAGGCTCGAAGGGCCGAATGTCCTACTCCTGCACCTATTTTCTATGTTTCTATGTTTCTATGATCTGGGGCCCTTCTTGCCCTGTTTGATCGTCTCTGTGTGAAAGCTGGTATTGGTGAGTCAATTGTTGGGCCCTCGCTGGGCTGCTGTTCAGCTGGCCTTGCTGGGCTGCCTGGTGTGGTGAGTCCTGCTGGGCTGCTGTGGGTGATGGGTTCTGCTTCGTGGCCAACCGCGGTGCCGGTTGCCACTGGTGTGTGTGTTGGGGGGTCAAAAACGGTAGTCTAAGGTGAATTGCTCAGGATAGTCCGTGAATCTGAGTTTGATTCGGTCCAAGTGTTTCCAGTGAATGAGTCCATTTGAAATTTGACCCGAAACACACTCCCCTTTTTGGCCATGACAGTGCCGGGAAGCCACTTGGGACCTTGTCCATAATTCAATACAAATATAGGATAATTGATTTCAATCTCGCGTGACACATTTGCGCTATCATGGTATGTACTTTGCTGAAGCCGCCTGCTCTCTACCTGTTCATGTAGATCAGGGTGAACTAACGAGAGCCTTGTCTTCAGTGCTCTTTTCATGAGCAGTTCAGCAGGTGGGATCCCAGTGAGCGAGTGAGGTCTTGTGCGGTAGCTAAGCAAGACTCGAGAAGGCAGTGAGCCTTCCGTTACCCTCTTCACGCCCTGCTTGATGGTTTGCACTGCTCTCTCTGCCTGACCATTGGACGCTGGTTTAAACGGGGAAGATGTGACATGTTTGATCCTGTTGCGGGTCATGAATTCTTTAAGCTCAGCACTGGTGAAACATGGCCCGTTGTCGCTCACCAGGACATTGGGCAGGTCGTGTGTGGCAAACATGGCCCGCAGGCTTTCAGTAGTGGCAGCGGACGTGCTAGCCGACATTATATCACATTCAATTCACTTCGAGTACGCATCTACAACCACAAGGAACATTTTACCCAAGAATGGGCCTGCATAGTCGACATGCACCCTAGACGACCTTGGAGGGCCAAGACCATAAATTTAGTGACGCCTCCCTGGGTACATTGCTTAACTGCGAGCATGTATTACATCTGTGCACGCAGGACTCTAAGTCCGCATCGATACCGGGCCACCACACGTGGGATCTGGCTATCGCTTTCATCATTACGATGCCTGGGTGGGTACTATGGAGGTCACTGATGAAAGTGTCTCTGCCCTTCATGGGAACCATTACTCAATTGCCCCACAGAAGGCAGTCTGCCTGTATAGACATTTCATCTTTGCGCCGCTGGAACGGCGTTATCTCTTCCTGCATTTCCACTGGGACACTGGACCAGCTCCCGTGAAGCACACAGCTTTTGACTAGGAACAATAAGGGGACCTGGCTTGTCCAGGTTTTGATCTGCCGGGCAGTGATGGGTGATTGCTGACTCTCAAATGCTTCTATAACCATGGCTAGATCTGCGGGCTGCACTATTTCCATCCTCGTGGTGGGCAATGGCAGCCTACTGAAAACATCGGCGCAGTTTTCTGTGCCTGGCCTGTGGCGGATGGTGTAGTTGTATGCAGATAACGTGAGCGCCCATCTCTGGATGTGGGCTGATGCATTGGTATTTATCCCTTTATTCTCGGAAAACAGGGATATGAATCGCTTAGGGTCAGTTCCAATTCGAACTTTAGCCCAAACAGATATTGATGCATTTTCTTTACCCCATAGACACACGCTAACGCTTCTTTTTCAATCATGCCGTAGGCTCTCTCAGCCTTAGACAGACTCCTGGATGCGTAAGCAACCGGTTGCAGTTTCCCAAAATCATTAGCTTGTTGCAATGCACACCCGACGCCATATGATGACGCATCGCATGCTAGTACCAAACGCTTACATACAACACAAGCAATTTGTTTGAGCATAAAAATTTTCTAGCTTTTACAAAGGCATTTTCTTGGCTTTTGCCCCATGCCCATTCGTCCCCTTTACGCAGTAAGACGTGCAGTGGTTCTAAAAGTGTGCTGAGACCTGGTAAGAAGTTAGAAACATAGAAACATAGAAAATAGGTGCAGGAGTAGGCCATTCGGCCCTTCGAGCCTGCACCGCCATTCAATGAGTTCATGGCTGAACATGTAACTTCAGTACCCCATTCCTGCTTTCTCGCCATACCCCTTGATCCCCCTAGTAGTAAGGTCTGCAAAATGGTTAGCTTTACCTCAATACACACACACGCACGTCGAAGAGACCTACTTAGGTTAACAGAATGCTCGGAGTACAGTAAAGAACGAACAGCTGAGAACGGATTTTATTTTTTATTGTATTGGAGCAGTTATTAGCTTAATAATCTGGGCATAATACTTTGAGCAGAAACTATCTTTTCTTCACGGAAGTTGAGATAAGAAATCTTTTACAGCTGAGAAAAAAGGCAATAATTTGTTCGTCATTAGCACAAACAAGAGCTTAACAAAAATCTGAAGTTGCTGATCAGAATGGCCAAGGCAAATTCATCCTTTGTGTTATGTATGTAAACTTTAGGGACTCAAGTTTCCACATGATTTGCGCCTGATTTTTAGGAGCAACTGGTGGAGAACGGACTATCTTAGAAATCGCAATTCTCCACATTTTTTTTTCTGCAGTTCTAGTCAGGTAGAACAGTTCGACTTTGGAACAGAATTTTTTCTTCAAAAGGGAGCGTGTCCGGCCACTGACGCCTGATTTCAAAGTTTCCACAGTGAAAACGTACTCCAAACTAACTTAGAATGGAGCAAGTGAAGATTTTTGCAGAACTGAAAAAACCTGTTCTACACATTAAAAAATCAGGCGCAGGTTACAAATTAAGCGTCCAGAACGAGGTGGGGGGGGGGGGAAGGGAAGTCATTAAATTCCACGATAAATCCTTATTTATACTTCTACAAATATTATACAAATAAATCCAACCTGAATAAACATTTATAAGCAAAGAAAAGATTAAATAAACCATCTTCCTACCTGTGTGAAAGTGCTTCAGGCAGGGAGAATTCTGCAGTCAGCCTGAGGCGCCCGTTCTTCCCGCGGGGGGGGAGGGGGGAGGAGGAGGCGCCCGTTCTTTCCCGCGGGGGGGGTAGGAGGCGCCCGTTCTTTCCCGCGGGGGGGGTAGGAGGCGCCCGTTCTTTCCCGCGGGGGGGGTAGGAGGCGCCCGTTCTTTCCTGCGGGGGCGGGGGGGGAGGCGCCCGTTCTTCCCGTGGGGGGGTAGGAGGCACCCGTTCTTTCCCTCGGGGGGGGGAGAGGAGGCGCCCGTTCTTTCCCGCGGGGGGGGGGAGAGGAGGCGCCCATTCTTTCCCGCGGGGGGAGGGGAGAGGCTCCCGTTCTTCCCGCGGGGGGGGGAGGGAGAGAAGGCGCCTGTTCTTTCCCGCGGGGGGGAGGGGGAGGAGGCGCCCGTTCTTCCCGCGGGGGGGGAGGAGGCGCCCGTTCTTCCCGCGGGGGGGGGAGGAGACAGTGAGAAGGCTGCAAGTGCTGATGTGCTGATGGCAATGTGCTTTTATTAAAAAAATGTTCAAAAATTAAACAGCTACAAAGAACTACAAAAATGGCCGAGTGCCAATGTTTTTTTCACACTTCGCGTGCGCGAACGCTCCAACGCGCACGCGCAGCATTGCCGGCAGGAAAAAAACTAATTTAAATAGTACCCGCCCCCTCTCACTTACAAAATCGGTGCGAGTGTAGGCTCCGCCCCCATTGGCGCCACGCCAGGCAGACAAGGAGCTGCAGAACGCTCCAGAATCGCGAGTTTTTTTTTAGGCGCCGTTTTAGGCGCGAAAAATGGGCGCCCAGCTCAGAGGGGCGCCCGTTTTTTACCGTGTGGAAACTTGGGCCCTTTAAGTGTAAGACTTGCCACCAGGGGGCGTGCCTGTTGGAGACCCAAGGGTCACTTGCACACCTCGGACAAGCAAGTATAAAAGGTTGTCTGCCATGCTGCTTCGGCACTCTGGAGTTTGATTAAAGAGACTAAGGTCACACCAGTTTGAGCTTACAGCATACAGTCTTGTGGAGTTATTCTGAACATAACACTTTGATTACCAAATGACGGTTATTTTAGATTTCCAAATACAGAGATAATTACAGTACAATTGCTCTTCCAGCTGTTATGGAAAGAATAGAACATATATTGAATATTTAGTAACAAATTGCACAAATATTCCATGAAAATTTGACATTTGACCAACATCTTATACATATGGATACAGAGGGGAATAACGTTTTTACTAAACCCATTGAACCCACTGAACCCACTGAACCCACTGAACCCACTGCACCCACTAACCAACTGCACCCACTGAACCTACTGCACCCATTGAACCCACTGAACCCACTGCACCCTCTGAAGCCACTGAATCCCCTGAACTCACTGCACCCACTGAACCCACTGCACCCACTGAACCCACTGAACACACTGAACCCACTGAACCCACTGCACCCACTGCACCCACTGAACCCACTGCACCCACTGAACCCACTGAACCCACTGAACCCACTGAACCCACTGCACGCACTGCACCCACTGAACCCACTGAAACCACTGAACCCACTGCACCCACTGAACCCACTGAAACCACTGAACCCACTGCACCCACTGAACCCACTGCACCCACTGAACCCACTGCACCCACTGAACCCACTGAACCCACTGCACCCACTGAACCCACTGCACCCACTGAACCCACTGAACCCACTGAAACCACTGAACCCACTGCACCCACTGAACCCACTGAACCCACATCACCCACTGCACCCACGGCACCCACTGAACCCACTGGTCCATGCTGGGTTTCCCAGTGCATATGCACTCCCAGTTAAATAAATAAAACAAGGCTATTCTAAAATTTGAAGCCATCATTCATTCCTTTTGCGGATTCTGAAATATTATTACGACTTTAAGCCTTATTTTGTTAGTTTGGCAGTTTTACTTAATCCAGCATTTAGGAGTTAATGCTGGATTATAAATTAATTCTGCAGATTTAAAATAAATTTGAGGAAGATAGCTGCATGCAAATAATGATGCACTATTTTCTCTGACCAAAATTTAAAAAACATCTATAACAAGTGCTGAGAATTAAGTATTTTATTAAAAGATAAAAAATTACAAAGAATAATAAAACATTACTTACAGTTACATCATCACTAAAATCTGTTGCATCCAAATCCAAGTACTCAGGAGTATCCATTGTTCATCAAGGCACATTTTGGGTAACTGCTTACCAAGCACGAAATAAGAACCGCAGCTCCGTCACGTTCTGTGGCCTTGGTGCGTTCTCGATTGCCTCTGTCTTGGGGAGGAGGATCGCTGGGCCTGATGACATCCGCCGCGATCCTCCTCCCCAAGAACTCTACTTCAGGTGCCAGGAAAACGCACTTCGAGCATTTTAACCTGAGCCCCACACGGTTGAGTCGACTAAGAACCTCCTCCAGGTTCTGCAGATGCTTCACTGTGTCCTGACCTATAAGCAAGACGTTGTCCTGGAAGACCACGGTACGCGGGACCGACTTCAGTAAGCTTTCCATGTTTCTCTGGAATATTGCCGCCGCTGATCGAATTCCAAACGGGCACCTGTTATAAATGAAAAGACCTTTGTGCGTGTTGATACAGGTGAGGCCCTTCGATGATTCCTCCAGTTCTTCCGTCATGTAGGCTGAAGTCAAATCCAGCTTCGTGAACGTCTTTCCTCCCACCAGTGGTGCAAAGAGGTTGTTGGCCTTTGGTAGTGGGTATTGGTCCTGCAGGGAGAAACGATTGCTAGTTACTTTGTAATCGCCACAGATTCTGACAGTGCCGTCTCACTTGAGGACTGGGACAATAGGACTGGCCCACTCGTTGAAGTCGATCGGTGAAATGATGCCTTCTCGTTGCAGCCGGTCGAGCTCGATCTCTACCTTTTCTCTCATCATGTACGGTACTGCTCTCGCCTTGTGATGGATGGATCGCACACCTGGAATTAGGTGAATCTTCACTTTTGCTCCTTGGAATTTCACGATGCCTGGTTCGAACAGCGAAGGGAACTTTAAGACCTAGGCACACGAAGTGTCGTCAGCTGGCGATAGAGCTCGGATGTCGTTCCATTTCAGCTTATCTTTCCCAGCCAGCTCGTGCCGAGCAGCATGGGACCATTGCCCAGTAGCACCCAGAGTGGTAGCTTGTGCACCGCTCCATCATAGGAGAACTTTACGGTTGCACTGCCGATTACGGGAATCAGTTCTTTTGTGTAAGTTCCTAGTTTCGTACGAACTGGAGTTAAGACTGGCCTTGAGGCCTTGCTGCACCACAATCTTCCGAAAGTCTTTTTGCCCATGATGGACTGGCTCGCGCTCGTGTCCATCTCCATTGACACCGAGAGTCCATTTAGTTCAACATTCAGCATTATCGGGGACACTTTGTGGTGAATGTGTGCACCCCATGTGTCATGTATCTTACATTATTATATATAACTGTATTCTAACATGCTATACATGACTGTAATAAGATATGACCTGTAACCACCAGCATACCTTACCACCAGGGGTGCACTTGCAAGAGACAGGTATATAAGGACAGGTCTCAGGCAAGTGCAGCATTCCAGAGCTGTGAAATAAAGGTGCAGGTCCAGAGTGACCTTGACTTCACTACATGCCTCGTGTGAATCTGTACTGAGGGGACAGGACTTTACAGTGGCGACGAATTACGGGATTACAGAATCCACAGAATGGCGAACAACGGATCAGATGAAAAGTACAATGCTGGAGACAATTGGGAGGACTTTATAGAAAGGCTCCAGCAAAGCTTTGTAACCAAAGACTGGTTAGGAGACAACAAAGCAGACAAGACAGAGCAGACAGAGCTGTGGCTCGAAAACATACACTTTAATGAAGGATCTGCTGGCACCCGAGAAACCAGCAAGCAAGTCGTTTGAAGAATTGAGCACACTGGTAAGAGACCACCTGAAGCCAGCAAGCAGCCTACACATGGCCAGACACAGGTTCTACAACTACAGACGCTGTGTGGGCCAGAGCATACCCGACTTCGTGGCGGAACTTCGGAGGTTGGCTAGTTTATGTGAGTTCTCCAATGAACTGAGGAGAGAAATGCTGAGAGACTTTTTCATTGAAGGAATAGGCCACGCAGGCATATTCCAAAAGCTCATAGAGACCAAGAACCTGACCTTAGAGGCAGCAGCACTGGTTGCACAGACATTCTTGGCAGGGGAAGAAGAAACGAGGTTGATTTACAATGCAGGTACGACAACGAACAAAATATCGTAACAAGAAGTTCACAGCATTAAACAAGCTGCTACCCCCACACACAGACAAAACCGGGAGAACAGGCTCTCGACAGCAGGCAGTGGCGCCAGAAGCCATCAAGGGCCACAGGAACGGCCGTTCACAACTCATCAACCCACAATACGAGCAATCAACTACAAACTGAGAGAAGCTCAAGAGAGATCAGCCAGACGCAGCTCATTCTTTGCAAGCAGTCTGTGCTGGAGGTGTGGGGGTGGGCACTCGTCAAGGGGATGTTGATTTCAGCAGGCTGTTTGCAGGAACTGTGAATATACAGGGCATTTGGCCCGCATGTGCAAAAAAACGGCAGCTCGGCTGGTATATGAATCGGATGGGTCGGAAAGCAGACCAGAAGACGGTGGGGACAGTACCCAGGACACCGATGTACAGCGGGTCAACACGATCAATAGCCACTGTTCCTACAACAGGATGCCTCCTATAATGATGAGGGTCCTACTCAATGGGATACCTGTCAACATGGAGCTGGATACGGGAGCGAGTCAATCTCTCATGGGCGCTCAACAATTTGAACAACTGTGGCCGCATAAAAGAGACAGACCAAAACCCACAAGAGTCGACACCAAACTAAGGACCTATACCAAAGAAATTGTACCAGTCCTCGGCAGCACCATGCTCTCTGTCACACACAAAGGGACAGTGAACCGACTTCCCCTGTGGATTGTCCCCGGAGACCCCCCAGCACTGCTGGGCGAAGCTGGCTGGCAAAACTAAACTGGAAATGGGATGATATCCATGCCATGTCATTAGAGGAACGGACCTCCTGCTCAACAGATATAAAGCAATTTGAACATCTCTTTCAGCCAGGTGTGGGCACTTTCAAAGGGGCCAAAGTCAAAATCTACATCACACAGGATGTTAGACCGGTCCATCACAAGGCCAGAGCTGTACCCTATGTGATGAGGGAAAAGATTGAACACGAACTAGACAGGCTTCTGCGGGAAGGCATTATATCACCTGTGGAATTTAGCGACTGGGCAAGTCCCATCGTCCCAGTCATGAAGCCTGATGGATCCGTACGAATCTGTGGGGACTACAAATCTACCATAAACAGAGTCTCCCTACAGGACCAGTACCCGCTGCCCAGAGCGGAGGACTTATTTGCCACATTGGCTGGAGGTAAACTTTTCTCAAAACTAGACCTCACATCTGCATATATGACGCAAGAATTGACCGAGGAATCCAAGCTACTCACCACCATCAACACACATCGAGGCCTTTTCATGTACAATCAATGCCCATTCGGCATCAGGTCGGCAGCTGCCATATTCCAGCGCAACATGGAGAGTTTGCTCAAGTCCATCCTGGGGACTGTTGTAATTCAAAACGACATACTTATCACGGGCAGGGACACCGACTCCTATCTCCGTAATTTGGAGGAAGTACTAAAGCGGTTGGATCGGGTAGGCCTACGAGTCAAGAAATCCAAGTGTCTGTTTTTCACACCCGAGGATGAATTTTTGGGCAGAAGGATTGCCGCTGATGGAATCCGCCCAACAGAGTCCAAAACAGAAGCAATTCGCCTGGCATCCAGGGCCCGTAATGTCTCAGAACTGCGTGCCTTTCTTGGGCTACTCAATTACTTTGGGAACTTTATGCAGAACTTAAGCACGCTGCTGGAGCCTCTCCACGCGCTACTCAGGAAGGGGTGCGATTGGTTTTGGGGGGATGTCCAGGAACGCGCCTTCAATAAGGCACGCAACCTTCTGTGTTCCAACAGTGTTTTGACTTTCTTTGATCCAGGTAAAAAGCTAGTTCTCACATGCGATGCGTCAGCGTATGGGGTCGGGTGCGTTTTGCAACAGATCAATAGTGTGGGCAAATTACAACCCATAGCTTATGCCTCCAAGTCACTTTCACGGGCGGAGCGCGGGTACGGAAGGAGGCGCTCACGTGCGTGTACGGTGTCAAAAAGATGCACCAATACCTTTTCAGGGCCAAGTTCGCGTTAGAAACCGACCACAAGCCCCTTACGTCCCTCCTATCCGAGAGCAAGGCAATAAACATCAACGCCTCGGCGCAAATTCAACGGTGGGCACTCATGCTGGCGTCCTATGACTATATCATAAGGCACAGACCAGGCTCAGGCAACTGTGCCGACGCGCTCAGCAGGCTACCCCTGGCGACCACGGAAGGGTCTGATGAACAGGGCTGTGAGATACTCATGGCAATCAATGCCTTTGAGTCCACAGGTTCGCCCATGACGGCTCGCCAAATCAGAGCCTGGACAGCCAGCGACCCCACGTTATCCTTGTAAAAAGATATGTCCTAACCGGTGACTGAGCAGAGGCTCGCGATGCCTGCCCCGAGGAATTAAAACCCTTTCACAGGCGCATGCATGAGCTATCACTACAAGCAGACTGCCTGATGTGGGGCAGCTGAGTAGTCATGCTTCTGCGAGGCAGAGAGGCATTTGTCCGGGAGCTCCACCGCGAGCACCCGGGGATCGTTCTCATGAAGGCCATAGCCAAATCCCACATCTGGTGGCCTGGTATTGACGCGGACTTGGAGCTCTGCGTCCGAAGGTGACCATTTGTGCCCAACTCAGCAATGCCGCCAGGGAGGCTCAGCAGAGCACCTGGCCCTGGCCTACCAAACCGTGGTCGTGGGTGCATGTAGACTATGCGGGCCCATTCATGGGCAAAATGTTCCTCGTAGTTGTAGATGCATTTTCAAAGTGGATCGAATGCACCATTTTAAACTCGAGCACAACCTCTACCACTGTGGAAAGCCTCGCAACCATGATTGCAACGCACAGAATCCCTGACATATTGGTCAGTGACAATGATCCGTGTTTCACCAGCGCAGAATGCCAAGACTTTATAATTGACCACGACATAAATCACGTCAAGACCGCACTGTTCAAGCCGGCCTCCAACGGCCAGACAGAGAAAGCAGTGCAAATCATTAAACAAGGCATGCTTAAAATCCAAGGTCCCACACTGCAGGGTCGCCTGTCGCGACTGCTGCTGGCATACAGATCTCGTCTGCACTCATTGACTGGGATCCCCCCACGCAACTGTTGATGAAAAGGACTTTAAAGACAAGACTCTCATTAATCCTCCCAGACATGCACAAAATCATTGAGGCAAAGCGCCGTAAGCTGACTGAGTACCATGACAGAAATTCGAGGGGGAGATGGAATGAGATAGGGGACAAAGTGTTCGTACTAAACTATGGCAGGGGTCCCAAATGGCTTGCAGGGACAGTAACGGGCAAGGAAGGAAGCAGGCTACTGGTAGTACAAATGGACAATGGCAAAACCTGCCGGAGGCATGTAGACCAAGTCAAAAGCAGATTTACCAACAACACTGCGGAACCAGAGGCAGACTACAATGTGGAACTCGCACTACACCTGGTGGACAGACAGAGGGAACAACCTGAGGAAAGGGCAATCCCAACAGACAGCCCAGGCGAGTCAACAACAATCACACCAATCGATACAGACAGCCCAGGCGAGATACCAGCAACTACACCCAAAGAAAAACAGACACCAAGGCAAACAACTGAACCACAACTCAGACGCTCCACGCGAGAGTGTAGACCACCTGAGAGACTGAACCTATAAAGACAATAAGACCTTGGGGGGAGGGTGATGTCATGTATCTTACATTATTATATATAACTGTATCCTAACATGCTATACATGACTGTAATAAGATATGACCTGTAACCACCAGCATACCTTACCATCAGGGGTGCACTTGCAAGAGACAGGTATATAAGGACAGGTCTCAGGCAAGTGCAGCATTCCAGAGCTGTGAAATAAAGGTGCAGGTCCAGAGTGACCTTGACTTCACAACATGCCTCGTGTGAATCTGTACTGAGGGGACAGGACTTTAGACCATGTACCTCTGCCTCCTTGGTCTGAGGCTCTGGTTCATTGTGATCCTCTGTGGATCTGTCCTCCTCTGCAATATGGTGGTTTGCAGGATTAATAGGATTTGCAGCTCGCCTGCACATACGTTGCAGGTGTCCCATTGTTCCACAGCCCTTGCAAATGTCCCCTTTGAAGTGGCATGACTGGAAACGATGATCACCCCCGCAGCGCCAACAAGGTGTTAATGGCCTCGCATTCATCACCCTTGATGGTGGACTCTGAGTCATCTGCGGACATGTAGCTGCAGGTATGTGTGACCTGCCTTGTACGTTGCGATTTGGAAACAACATCACTTTGTTCACAGTTCTTGTAGCAGCACTTGTGTGCTGAGAGATTTGCTTAGTATTGTCACTGGCGGCAATGAACGCCTGGGCTATCGCTATGGCTTTACTCAAGGTTGGAGTACGTCAGAGGTTTGCAAGGTATGGTTTTGTGGCCAATGCCAAGTACGAAAAAGTCTCTGAGCATGTGCTCCAAATGTCCTTCAAATTCGCAATGTCCCGCAAGGCGTCTTAGCTCGGCCTTTGTTTGGCAGCGTTCTCTTCTCCATCTAGCTTGTTGGTTATGAAGAGTTGGTTGAGTCGCTCCACAAAGGTTTCCCAATCATCTCCCTCCAAGAATTTCTCCAGGATGCCCACTGTTCTCTGCATCTTTGGGTTCGTTATCTGTATCTCATTACCAGTTGTTATGTATGGAGAAAGAGTCAGACTGAACACTGTGAGCTCAAAATAAAGTGTGAGCTTAGTTTTTTATTGCAGGTCTCCAGAGTGCCTCTCCAACCTGTGAGGCCTCCTTAAATACCTGTGCTCCCAACGGATTATGGGATCCCTAGGGACTCCAGGGGATGAGCCCTCTGGTGGCTATACAAAGTATATACAAGTTTACATATATAACAGTAATTGTGTCTTTTATCAACATTGCTACTCCCCCTCCTTTCCCAATTTCCCTGTCAATGTAATGGTGGATAGTTTAAATATGTTAGGATTTATAAGTTGCATGTGAGAGTGCCATATATTATACCAATCATATTGTATAGAATTCTCTAGATTCCCTCTAAATAATATTAAAATGAAACGGTACATTCTCCTTTCATTAATGTTGATGCAAATACAAAGTGTTGTTCCTCTTTCTTTTTTACTTCAATTGCTCAATGGGGAAGAGTGTAGCTCTGAATGAGTTAACTCATGATTTAGTTTAAAATTAAATGTTCTACCTGTTTCAGGTCTCCATTAATGTTCCAATGTTACCATTACCATCTCTTTTTGCCTTGCAACATCATCCCTTTTGTCTCTCTAATCTCTCCTGCCTTCCACCCTATCACAGACCTTCCCTTTTGTCCTTTCCTCCCCTCCCCCATTCCCTGCCCCTACATTTGCTTAAAACCTTACATCTCTAACTTTTTCCACTTCTGACGGAAGGTCATTGACCTAAAACGTTAACTTTATTTCTCTCTCCACAGATGCTGCCTGACCTGCTGAGTATTTCCAGCATTTTCTGTTTTTATTTCCAATTTCCAGCGCCCACAGCATTTTGCGTATGATTTGGTTAAGGGTATTGAGTGCAGTTGCCTAAACAATGGTTTGGTTCCCATGATGAGGTGAAGTAATTTTAAATGTAATTAAATCTGAAGAGACACCTCTTGCCTGAGGTAGTACTCCTATGTTGAGTGATCTTACTGCACACAGGTTTCTATCTCACCTGCTTTACATTCTGACCTGGAATTTCCTCTAGCTTGCGTTGTTTTTAAATTCTCCTGTAATCGGCCAAACCAGCCCAAAAGATCGTGGAATTATAAACTCAAATTATATTCAGCACTCATCGAGTTTTTACGATATTTTGTGCTAGTTTAGAAAACTAGAAGTCGGCCCTGCTGTAAAACTGGCCCTGCCCCAGATTGAATTCATCACCATGGCAAGTTTCCACTAATTGTGCCCATTTGCGGGCCTTCGAGGAGGCTCTTAAAATTAAGCTTTTTTTTACTCTCAAGGATAATAATAGGCATGTTTTAAAAGCTTTAAAATAGTTTTTATTAATTTACTAAAAACTGACTACGATACACCAATATAACTAGCAAATGGTTGTGTATATTTTTTAAGCCATTTTCAGTTATTTAAAACCAGGTTACTCACAGATGGTGGACGAGATACACTGATTAAAAATGTTGAATTTTTATGATAAACCCATTTTCAGCTGTATTAATAAAACTGCAACAAGTTACCACTATGAAATATATTAAGGAATATTTTTTAAAGCAAATTGTTTTCAAAAAGTAATGCTCGCTGGTTCATGGCAGGTTTCATGTTCGGTGATATGCAAATGAGTTTGAGTGGAAACTTGGGGGGGGCGGGGAAACAAGTAAAATGATTTATATTTCATGCTTGCAATAGATCACCTCAGCTGTGTATTCCTTCTGATCTGAACATTAACATTGATGATTATACATTACAATAGTCACTAAACTTAAAAATATGTATTTAATTGGCTGCAAACGCCTGGGGACACTCTGGGGTCGAGAAAAGCACTATATAAATGCATGTTCTTTCTTTTTCTTTCTTTTAAACTGAGAAAGAACTTCCCTGACTCAAGCAGATAACCATAAAAATTAGAATCAAAATCAATCTCATGCAGTGAATTGAAGTTTTGCAGCAAGTATCTTAGCTGCCACATTTGAACAATGCAGAAATACTCGCCCTGGACTTAAACTCATTTGTCTATATTATTTTATTGTTATTTAGATGGAATCTACAGATGTCTGTACAATATAATTCTGATTTTGAGAGAATAAATGAAACTATCCACTTGTGTAAATGTTGTGATATCCCCAGTGATCCACTGGATTGAACGTCACCAAGGTCCAAGTCGCTGATTGGAGGGTGGGCGGATTTAGCAGGAGTGGCGAGGTTGGGGCGCAGGAGTGGTGAGAGATCGTGGAGCAACATGATCGGGGCCCAGGAGAGTCGTGAGTTCGGAGCCCAGAAGAGGCGCGGGCACAGGGTCAGCACAGGCCAGCCCACGCTGCGATATGTGTGCGCATTAGGTCCATGCAGCAGAGCTGGTCTCCAGTTGTCTTGGTTAATCCTTGCTACTGGACCAAGACCTGGCTCTGTCAAGCCCGTGTGGTGGCTGGTGTGCAACGGTCACCACACGTTAAAAAAATCCACGCATAGGTATTTTTCACACTTCAATATGCAGTTCAGGACCTGGAATATTAGGTCCTTCATTGAAACACATGTGAACTCATCCCTTTTTGGCGTGGAAGCAAGTCATCCTCGATACAATGATGATGATGATGATGATGATGGATGGTTTAAATTCCAGTGAATACCACAATGTGTTTTATGGTGCACATTGCTCGTTTTGATGATGGATGGTAATATTGAGAATTTAATTTTTCTTTCTACTTTGTAGCTAAGAAATTGCATTTAACATTCTTGGTCAGGAAGATACAGGCAAAGTAAAACTGTTCCAAACTGGGTTAGGACAGAGTTACCTGACATTATTACAAAATACCCAAGAATTGCACTCTTAATTTAATTTTCTACTCTTTTTATGATTCACTCAGTGGCATCATCATTAATCCAACTGGCAGCTAAATAAGACTATTTTTGTGCTCGGAACTTGTATCTCCAGAGAGCTGGGCTGTGACTGATCACATTTATTTTCTGCCTTGATTATTGTTAAAGAAAGACCATTATGAGTTTGATTGAATCCAATCATCCGAATTAAAAGATATATTATACTCACTCAACATCCTGTCTGTTAAATTCGCATATCCAGACAAAGCATTCTAACTTAAGTAATGTGACTTTTTTTCAAATTGAATATTGTCATTCCATTTCTCTTATTCTCTTTTTAATGCTTTCACTGATGTGAACCAATTTATTCCTGGGTCAATATGATAGTTTTACTGCACAGTAGAGTGACAGCTTACAAGTTTAAAATGTACAAATTATAATATGCACAAAGAATTTGTTAGTTAATAGTTGACAGGCATATGCAGCATGTTTACCACATTATATGCATTTTGTACACATTAAGAACAAATACTGTATGATAATCAAACTCCTCTGCAGAAGGCAGCCTAAAATTCAGTTTTTACTAATACCATCTTCTAGGCTCCATTAAGCTACGTAGCTTTAATCAAGTTTCCTTAATTAAAAATGTAACTGGTAAATCCGACACAGAATTGATTCTAAGTACCTCCACGCTGGGCAAAATGTGATAAAACTGAGGAAACAGAGCAGCAGGCTTGTTCACAGCATGTAAGACAATGGTCGAGTAAGGGTCAAGTGCTCAATTAGATGATGCACATTATAAAAGCACATCTTAAAAAGTAAAATAAATCAGTCAGGAAAAGTGCCAAAGTACTACCAAGAATTTTAATTTTGCTCTTTATAATTGGTTTCTGTCAATTGGCTCATTTGGTAGCAGCCTCACCTCTGAATCAGAAGGTTGTGGGTTCAAGTCCCACTCCAGAGACTTGAGCACAAAAATCTAGGCTGACACTCCAGTGCAGTACTGAGGGAACGCTGCACTGTCGGAGGTGCCGTCTTTCAGATGAGATGTTAAACTGAGGCTCTGTCCGCTCTCTCAGGTGGGCGTAAAAGATCCTATGGCATTATTTTGAAAGAGAGCTGAGGCGTTATCCCCGGTGCCCTCGCCAATATTCAGTCAGCATCATAAAAAAAAATGATCTGGTCAATATCGCATTGCTGTTTGTGGGAGCTTGCTGTGCGAAAATTGGCTGCCATGTTTCCTACATTACAACAGTGACTACACTCCAAAAGTACTTCACTAAGCTGGGTGGCAGTGCGAGCTGCGAGGAGGCTGCTAAGAGGCTGCAGGGGGATTTGGACAGCTTAGATGAATGGGCAAATGCATGGCAAATGCAGTATAATGTGGATAAATGTGAGGTTATCCACTTTGGTGGCAAAAACAAGAAGGCAGATTATTATCTGAATGGTGACAGATTAGGAAAAGGGGAGGTGCAAAAAGACCTGGGTGTCATGGTACATCAGTCATTGAAGGTAGGCATGCAGGTACAGCAGGCAGTAAAGAAAGCAAATGGCATGCTGGCCTTCATAATGAGGGGATTTGAGTATAGGAGCAGGGAGGTCTTACTGCAGTTGTACAGGGCCTTGGTGAGGCCACACCTTGAGTATTGTGTGCAGTTTTGGTCTCCTAATCTGAGGAAGGACGTGCTTGCTATTGAGGGAGTGCAGCGAAGGTTCACCAGACTAATTCCCGGGATGGCAGGACTGACACATGAGGAAAGACTGGATCAACTGGGCCTGTATTCACTGGAATGTAGAAGAATGAGAGGGGATCTCATAGAAACATATAAAATTCTGACGGGACTGGACAGGTTAGATGCAGGTAGAATGTTCCCGATGTTGGGGAAGTCCAGAACCAGGGGTCACAGTCTAAAGATAAGGGGTAAGCCATATAGGACTGAGATGAGGAGAAACTTTTTCACCCAGAGAGTTGTAAACCTGTGGAATTCTCTACCACAGATAGTTGTTGAATCCAGTTCGTTGGACATATTCAAAAGGGAGTTAGTTGTGGCCCTTGCGGCTAAAGGGATCAGAGGGTATGGAGAGAAGTCAGGGGCGGAGTACTGAGGTTGCATAATCAGCCATGATCATATTGAATAGTGGTGCAGGCTCTAAGGGCCGAATGGCCTGCTCCTGCACCTATTTTCTATGTTTTTATGTTTCTATTGGTTGTAAAGTGCTTTGGGATCTGCAGTGATTGTGAAAGGCACTATATAAATGCAAGTTTTTCTTTCTTTACTTATTCTGGTGCATTTTTTTATGCCATTTAAAGTTCTAAAGAAGTACCTTATTCACATCTGATAAGCTTTACTATTTGTGCTAACATAGTATTGGGGGTCTTGTTTTTAATATGCTATTGTAATATTTATATACCTAAAGCTGGTTAGTTAGTAATTTGCAATTATTGTTTTGAATATAAGCAAATACATTTCATTGCATACATACCAGGAATGGTAGCATAGTGGTTATGTTCCTGGACTAATAATCTGGAGACATGAGTTGAAATCCCACCATGGCAGCTGGGGAATTTAAATTCAGTTAATTAAATAAATCTGGAATAAAAAGCTAGTATCAATAAAGACCCTTCTGATTCACTAATGTCCATTAGGGAAGGAAATATCCTGTCCTTACTTGATCTTGTCTATCCCTGACTCGAGACTCTTAACTGCCCTCTGAATGGCCTGGCAGACCACTCAGTTGTATACCAAATTGCTACGACAAAGTCATTGTGGCTGTACCTTCATCACATGGACTGCAGCGGTTCAGGAAGGTGGCTCCCCACCACCTTCTCAAGAGCAATTAGGGATGGGCAATAAATGTCGGCCTTGCCAGCGATGCCTAAGTCCCATAATTTTTAAATAAACTCTAAATACTAATTTTTCTTTACACAAATTTTCCCCATTTTTATCCCTCCTCTCCTGAAGATGCTGCTTTATACTGGAACAAGGTTTCATGTTTGTTGGCAACCTTCCAGTATCTTTAAAATTTGTATCATTCTAGCCCAGGGGTCTGAGGCCAATTTTGGCACCTTCAGGCCAAATGTAGCTACCTCAGCCAGACTAGGGATTGAACCTGAGATTTTCTTAACTTCTATAGCTCGATTCCACACTAGTTCTGCATTTAATTGCATTGAGGATAATATAGGACACAAGACAAATACATTAATTAGGATTAACTGCCCACTTTAGGCTAAATTGTAGATCTAAATATTGCATTGTAAATTCAAATAGTTTTATATACATACAAGGTAGACTGTAGTGTACCTCTCCATTGAAAATAGCAGAGCTTATTTTCTTTTTCGTAAATAAAGACAAGAGAGAGATGAAGAAGATGATGTAGTACCTTATACAGTTGTATAAGCTCTGGTTATTGTGTTCGAGGCTAAACAAGCAAAATCTACAGAAATGTTTTTGTCAAAAAAATTGAATTTCGCTTCTGACTTGGGAACTGAAATGCATATTCTGCAGCGAGCTAAACCTTGGCAGTAGCAATGAAGGTAACAGCTGTTCTCACCTTCTGTGCTCTTAGTATCTTTCAGGTCTCTGCAGGCTACATCTTAGGCTTCTCATTGTGCGCCATATTTGACTTCAGTTGTTTTTCTTATTAGTAACAGGAAACACAGGAATTTCCATGCCATCGCTAGGAATGACATTCAAACTTAATTTCATTGATGTATTATTATTATTATGACTCTTTAGCCCAGAATTTACAATATTAGTGTCTGAACCCTTGACATTTCTTTTCTATTTTAATGGAAGCATTAACGTCATTAAAATAGCAAACTGAGGGATCGCATATGAGTCCATTAAGTATTTGTACAGTAATATTACACAATAATTTCTAGGCTTCAGTCTTTTGGGATTGGTGTTCGTTAAATTGTGTACATCTAAATATCACATTTTTTCAAACTGACAAATGTGTACAATTATACATGACCACCTAGAATTAATATTTGCACACAGGAGGGGTAAAATGGAATCCATAAATTCATGGTATTCTTGGGTAGAAACTAAAAGGGAGAATAATAATTTAAAATATCTAAATACTTGTGCTATTAAATATCAGATTTAAAAATTCACCAGAGATTTTTATTGTTTCCAGACATGAATTAAAATATAGAAAAAGTAGACATACACGTTCATTAAGTGCAATTGTGTATCTCACAAATATATCATTTGCACATCATTTGCATCTAACTGACATTAAAAATAATCATTACAATTTTTTTTGCAACAATCATCATTGTCCTGATTTATGTACTATTTACCAATAAATCCATCTCACAATGGCTGCCTGGTGATAGGCACTGTCTTTTATTTATCCACAAAGAAAATTCACTCTTGCACAATTTCAGTGAGTTTAAATGGGGTACTGTATCAGCTTGACACGACTATCAATTTTTTACAATCTGTAAATCTTGATATTTGTATAACATTCTATTATTTACAAGACATTTTGGGGCCGATATTGCCCTCCACGCAAATGGGGCGCACTTACCGATTTTTAAGGGTTCCGTCCGCCCCAATGCATGGGGCGGACAATCCGGAGAAATTCAGGACTTTGGGGGTTTTTTTGGAGGGGGGGGGGCGGAAGTGGTTTCATCAGCGGGGCGGGGGTGCAGCCTGAGCAGCTGTCGTCATCGGGGCGGAAGTGTGGGTGGGTCGGAATGGTCGTTGCTCCGAGTCATCAGCGCTATGCTGATGACGTCAGCGTGACACGGACATGCCGCATTGTGCTGACGCATCACAACATCCTTCCCCTTCAGTTAAATGGGAGAGCCACTGAGAACTCTGCAACCACTTTAGTGGCAAACACTGGGCCACCAGGGAGGGTTTCGGCCGGGCCAGTGGCCCCGGTAGCCAAGAGGGGGGTGCTGGGCTACCTGTTGGCGGCCCGGCAGAACCCGTTGCCACCATTGTCGGGCCGACCCGGTAGTCGGCCGACAATTAAAATAAAATGGCAGCTGCGGCAGTGCGTCCTCCCCTTTAAGGGTGGATACGCCGCCCAGCCACAAGAAGGTTGCCGTGGGAAAAGTTGTCACGGGCACTGAGCAGCAACCAATCCGCTCCTGCTGGGCAATTTCCCACGTGGGGCGGAAAGGGGGTCGCCGCCAGTCAGTAACAGGTCGGCGGGGCTGCAACACGGGTGGAGTAGAGGCATTCTCTACCCGGAAAATCCACAAAGGCAATTTTCAAAATGTCGGTCCCTCCGCGCCGACAGAGCAGTGAATCCTTACCAACCCGTGGCCGCCACGGGTCTTATAAAAAGAGGCAATTTCGGCCCCATGTAATGATTGCAATTTAATACAGGGAACTATATAGTCATTTCAAAAAGCTGCACACCATTTTTCACAAAAGTTTTTTATGTTTGTAGTTAGCCATATTTGCAAATCATATTTGAATACAATGCAAACTATATATCAACGATTAGTGCAAATATCATAATTCACCACAAATAGTGGAGCTTATTTTCACAATTTAACTGATCGCTTATAATAATAGCAAAAATATGCTACAACTAAAACAAAGGTAAACATTAAATCATTCAGAAATTAGCCAAAATATCGACATAACAACTAAGAGTTTGCCAGTAAACACAATGCTTGTATGAAGCAAATGTTTTGTCAGTCGTCTTATCTCCGTTTCAGCTTTTCCTCAAACAGTTTCCTGTGTGTGAGATACAATCAGATCTCTCTCTCTACCATAGTACGTTCATTTTCCCTGAGAATTGGAGGCAGCAGCTGCTCATTAAACAGAAGATAATCACAACCAACTGAACAAGAAAAACAAGTGGAGTACTATGACAGGAAAGAAAGTGCACAAATAGAGAGATAACATGAAGAAAAAGCACAGAAAATAGGAAGAAACAAAAAACAAGATGATGGCAATTCAAAAGCTGGAATGAAGAGACTAAGGTAGAAAAACTATTAAAAAAAGAAAAATACAAAACTAAAAAGATAAACAAAGAACAGAAGTGGAAATCTGGATGAAACAAAGATAAGAAACCAATGATGAAAAAAGAAAAAATGTATAAAAATAATATGATCCATTTTTCTCTGGCTAAAGTGTAACAAAAAAACTAAATATGAGTTAATCCTCTGCATATTAAGTGTGGCTGACTCGATAGCTGTATGTTCATTCATTGGAGAATGCGATTTGCCGGCAGGAATTGGGCCAGGTTGGGGTTGCCAGCAGGAGTCACATCCAATCAGGGCAGAGAGCAAGAGTTGGGTTTGGACATCACAGCTTAGAAATTAGGCCCTGTAACACATGTTTTTCAGGCACTACACGGCCACTTAAGTACCGGAATTGGCGGGATCGATGCAGCACACACTTCCAACCAGAAGTGCGGCGCCCACCATTTTTGTGCAGGAGGTTTGCATTAGGTTTGCACGCAGGCAGGATTTAAAACAACCAGAAAATTAAGCAGCTGAGGGTCATGTGCAGTGTGCAGAATGCACTCAGCATTTTGGACCACCCCAGCCTCACAGATTGTCCAGCTGCAAACATGGGTGGTCTGCTGGGGAATAGAACACAAATGGGAGTGCCAAAGAAGAAACTACAGAGCAAGGCAAGCTGCCAGCAAAGGGAGGAGAAGGATACTCAATAGGAGGCCATATCGACTGCATGGCCTTGGACAACGTGGACCATTTTCCATATCTCGGGAGCCTACTATCAGCAAGGGCAGACATCAACGACAAGGTCCAACACCGCCTCCAGTGAGCCAGCGCAGCCTTCGGTCGCCTGAGGAAGAGAGTATTCGAAGACCAAGACCTCAAATCTGGCACCAAGCTTATGGTCTACAGGGCTGTAGTGATATCCATTCTCCTAGGGACGTGGACCATATACAGTAGACACCTCAAAACACTGGAAAAATACCACCAATGCTGTCTCCGTAAGATCCTGCAAATCCCCTGGGAGAATAGATGCATCAAAGTCAATGTTCTCGATCAGGCCAACATCCCCAGCATCAAAGCACTGACCACACTCGACCAGCTCCGTTGGGCGGGCCACATCGTCCACATGCTTGTCACAAGATTCCCAAAGCAAGCACTCTACTCGGAACTCCTACACGGCAAGCGAGCCCCAGGTGGGCAGAGGAAACGTTTCAGGGGCACCCTCAAAGCCTCCTTGATAAAGTGCAAATCCCCACCGACACCTGGGAATCCCTGGTCAGAGACTGCCCTAAGTGGAAGAAGAGCATCCGGGAGGGCGCTGAGCACCTCGAGTCTCGTCGCCGAGAGCATGCAGAAACCAAGTGCAGGCAGCGGAAGAAGCGTGCGGCAAACCAGGCTCCCCACTCACCCTTTTGTTCAACCACTGTCTACCCCACCTGTGACAGAGACTGTAATTCCCGGATTGGACTGTTCAGTCACCTAAGAACTCACTTTTAGAGTGGAAGTAAGTCTTCCTTGATTTCGAGGGACTGCCTATAATGATGATGATAGCCACAGAGGGTCTTCAGGGAGCAATTCTACTACTTCAACTTACTGAGGAGCAATGCATGAGCTGCCTTCACTTTGCTAAGGAGGTTGTTATCGAGCTATATCAGCTGCTATTGCCACAACTGCAACATCAAACCACTGCTTGCGGCCGTCAAGGTCACCGTCGTACTGAACTATGATTATGATTATGCCATGACCTCCTTCAGGCTGCAACAGGTGACATCAGCAACATCTCACAGTTCGCAGTGCATCAATGTATCAGGTAGGTCATCGAGGCTCTCTACACCAAGAGAAACACTTGCATCTCCTTCCTTGTTGACAGAGAGAAGCAGGACGAGAGTATCGAGGATTGGCACACATGGTAGACTTCCCCATGGTGCAAGGTGCCACTGACTGCACCTACATTGTCTTGTGTGCTCCACATCAGCACCCTGGAATATTTAGCGATCGGAAGGATTTCACTCCCTCAACGTACAACAGGTTTGTGAGCACAAGCAGTGCATCATGAAGTTCTGTGCCCGCGATCCCAACAGCAGTCACGACTCTTTCATTCTGTACCAGTTCTTTTTGCTGTCTTTATTTGAACCAGACCTCCATGTTACAGGTTGGCTATTGAGCGACAAGGGTTATCCCCGCCGGACATGGCTTATGACTCCATTAGGGACCAGCACATAGCTGCACAGCAGGCTTACAATGAGAGCCATGCTGCCACAAAGAACATCGTCGAGCAAACAGTTAGGGTACTTAAGCAACACTTCCCTTGCCTGGATCATTCTGTAAGAGCTTTGCAATATGCCCCGGAGTGGGTATCCAGAATTGTGGTCGTCTGGTGCATGCTCCACAGCCTTGTCATCATGATGGAGCAGCTCTTGCCACCTCCTGCAAACCAACAGGTTCAGGAGGAAGAGGAGGAGGAAGAGCAAGGGGGAGGGGAGAGCAGGGGGAGAGACAGTGACCCAAAGAAACCCTCTACCAGAACTCTGAGACCAGCTAATCGAGGAGCAGTTCAACTAAGTTATATCTCCCATTCCCCATTCACCAACAGTCCCAAAATCATCATCTCTCTTTTTACAACCACCTTCTTTCACTGCCTTCCTTCACTCCACACTTATTGATCTTGCCCTCACTTCAGTACAAACATAAATGCCAACACCAAATTCAAATGCAAAACCAAATGTTTTGTGGTTTAGGCAGGCTGGCTAGCTGAAGGGTGTCAGCATGGGCACTGGTGGAGTGGCTGGCTGGGGAGCAGGCTTGCTGTCATCCTGAGAGAGAACAACAGGTTCCTCTACCAGGGAGCCAAGGCCACTCCTGGGGGGGTGCCTTCACACTCCTCGTGCTCTACTGAAGAATAGAGTGCTGGAGTGATGTATCACTCTGGAAGCCCTTTCAACAGTGGCCCCCCGAGCTAAGGTGGCATTCATTTGAGCTTCCATGGTGGCAGTTTGTGCTGCGATAGAAGTTGTCACATTTGTCATGGGATGTTCCATCTTGGTGGGTTCCACTGCATTGCTGATGGAGTTGACCATTCGTTCCATTTTGGAGAGAATGGGCTCCAGGCCCTGTGCTAAGCCTTGTGCCAAGTTGGAGATGGACTCTTCCCTGCTCCGAGACATTGTGCACAAGCTCTCTGGCCAGAGTACCAAGCATGCCCTGCTGTCAGTCCTTTAACCTCCTTCGGTAGCCTAGCCCATTGAAGTTTGCATTTCCATCCTTTGCAACAGAACTAGTATGCAACCTCACCCTCTGGTGAGCTGGCATCTGTGATGTTCAATCCCCTTGCCCTAGCTCCTGCACACTTTGCCCAGTGAGTCACCACGTGCAGATTCCTCATCTAACCTAACCTCTAAGGTCCGTATGGTGTCAGTATCTAAGCTGCAAGAGTTAGATCAAGTGATGGTGTATCTTCATGATCACTCTGTTCCTTTTCCTCCCCAAAGTATATCCCTTACTCCTGAAACCTGTGCTGTAAGGGCCTATTGCCCATCCCCCAATCAAGACTTACCTTCCAGATCGACTTTCCTGCTGCCAAGACCTTCCAACTGGACCTTCGCTTTTCGCTCCCCACTGGTTGTGGCCAACTCAGCTGCTGCACTCGACGGCATCCGATGAGCCTCCGACCAGCTCTGACCACAAGTTTGGGCCCTACCTTCCCTCTTCGCCCTCACGTTCGGGCCTCCACTCCACTGGCGACATCTTGGCCTCCACCCCACCGGTGATGTTCAGACTTCCACTCCTCCGGTGACGTCCTGGCCTCCAATCCATCGGCGATGTTGGGGCTTCCATCCTTCCGACAACGTTCGGGCCTCTATCCCTCCGGTGACATCCTGGCTTTCCTCCAGCCACTGGTCCCACTCAACTGTGGAGCCCCTGGTGAGCATGAGGTGTGCACAATGGCTGCGGCCACTTTGACCTCTCCTCCTTCCACAAAGTGGACCTCTGACCATCCCAATGCTTGGGAGAGGGAAGCATCACCTCAAATCTCTCACCCCCACCGTCCACACCTAGGAACTCTCACCATCTCACTGAAGGGCGCTACTCAGCACCGAGTTTATGGCTCACATCCCATCATAGGCAACTAGGCGTATACAGTAGAGCATGGTCTCCAGTCGTCTTGAACCCCCTTGCCACTGGACCAAGACCTTAATCTGCTAAGCCCATGTGGTAGCCAGTGTGCAATGGTCACCCCACATTAAAAGAACTCATGCACAGGCATCTTCTTCCCTTTTCCTCCACTCGCTGAGCGGCTTCCAGATTCTGAGGAGCTGAAATGAAAAAGGGATATGGGTTATGTTGTGGTGTGAGGGAGAGCAGAGAGAAAGAAGTGTGTGCTAGAATCATCTGCTGCTTATCATGCAGAGTGTGTGGGGTGAGGGAGAAATCGGAGGATTAGGTATAAAGAAACCCTGCTTGGTGCATCCTCCAGCATCGCCAGTGGTCACGGCCTTCACTCTGCCTCCCTCCATGTACGGTCTCTTCAATGGGCAAAGGGTGTATGGAAATGCTGGTTCCCCCACTGGTCCAGCCTGCTGCCAGGTGTTATGTGCCACCTTCTCCTTTCAGAAAGAGGGAAGTGTGTTAGTGAGAGTCTTAGGAAATGATTGGGGAATGTTGCTGTCATGGCTGGATGGCTTCCTTCCTCCACATCCTGCACCAAGGCCACCAGTGCAGCATCAGAGAACCTTTCCACCTGTGACACGGACTGTGGTTCTCGTATTGGACTGTTCAGTCACATAAGAACTCATTTTTAGAGTGGAGTCGATTCTGAGGGAGTGCCTATGATGATGAGAGAAACTTGGTGCCTGCTCTCTCCTAGCTTCAGCCATTTCACTGATAGTATCACACAGCACAATTTGCAGCCAGAATCAACCTCTCCTTTATGAGGTGCTGGTTCCCTTTAAGTGGCATGGACTCATCCCAATATCATCCCCAACCCGATAGGTATGCAGCTGCAGTATGAACTGCTGCAGTCCCTGTGATGAAGATGCTTTCACAATGCCAGCCCTGCCAGCGCCTCCCACTTTCCAAAATTAATTTTTAACAAGCAATTTTCTGCAGGGGAGCCCCAAAGGAAGGAGGGACCGAGCACAGCACAGCATTCTCCAACCGAGTCCATTACTGGAGTCTATCACTGCTGTTGTGTCCTTACACACTACAGCAAATCAACACGAGGCACATACTGGAGACAAGGTCACTCTGTGACCTGTACCTTTATTCACAGGACCAAGGAATGATGACCCTGTGTGGGACCTCCCTTTATATACCGGGATGACCAGGTGAGAAGTGTCTCCCACAAGTTCACCCCCTGTGGTCAAGGTGTGCATTTCTCAGGTGTATACAGTGTACAGTGTTGTTACATAAAGGTTACAGTTATGTGAAAGTTATAAACATGACATCACCTCCCCCCAACGTCTTTGGGTCAAAGATTGAGTCTTTCAGACGGTCGACGCTCTCTCGTGGAGCGTCGCAGTTGGGGCTCTGGTTGTTGAGCCTTGGCATGCGTCTCTGTCACCTGTGGTGATTCCGGCTCATCCGGGCTGACCGCAGGGACTGTGCATGCTGCTGACGGTTCCTGTTGCTCGTTCACTGGCGGTGGTGTGGGCAACATCTCATGATGTTCCTCAGGTTCCTCAGTGTCCATGCTGAACCTTTTTTTCACTTGGTCCAGATGCTTGCGGCATATCTGCCCATTGTTGAGTCTGACCACTATGAGCCTATTCCCCTCTTTACCAATTACAGTATCCTCGAGCCACTTGGGCCCCACAGCGTGATTCAGAACAAATACATGGTCATCAATTTCTATACACCTCCCCCTTGAGTTACGGTCGTGGCACTCATTTTGGGACTGGCACTTACCCTCAACAATGTCTGACAGGACTGGATAAATGAGGGACAGCCGAGTTTTAAGTGTACGTTTCATGAGTGGTTCCGCTGGCGGGACTCCCGTGAGCGAGTGTGGTCGGGACCTGTAGGCCAGCAGGAGGTGTGATAGACGGTATTGAAGGGAGGGTCCTTGAATCCGGAGCATGCCTTGCTTTATGATTTGGACCGCATGTTCTGCCTGGCCATTGGAAGCCGGCTTGAACGGCGCTGTCCTGACATGTTTGATGCCATTACCCG
This sequence comes from Pristiophorus japonicus, assembly GCF_044704955.1. Taxonomy (NCBI): domain Eukaryota; kingdom Metazoa; phylum Chordata; class Chondrichthyes; family Pristiophoridae; genus Pristiophorus; species Pristiophorus japonicus. The sequence goes on along the minus strand of NC_091987.1, from coordinate 77,530,557 downwards.
ACATGAACTCCCGGAATTCATAGCTGGTGAAACACGGGCCGTTGTCGCTAACTAGGATGTCCAGCAAGCCATGGGTCGCAAAGACCACCACAGACTCTCCACTGTGGTGGATGTCGTGCACGAATTCAATATGATCCATTTCGAGTACGCATCAACGACAATGAGGAACATTTTTCCCATGAATGGGCCTGCGTAGTCCAAATGAATACGTGACCATGGCTTGGTGGGCCAGGGCCACGGGCTGAGTGGGGCCTCTCTGGGGGCATTGCCCAGCTGGGCACACGTCATGCACCTGCGAACACAGTGTTCCAGGTCTGCATCAATTCCTGGCCACCATATATGTGACCGGGCAATGGCCTTCATTAGCACGATGCCCGGGTGCTCGCTGTGGAGTTCCCTGATGAATGCTTCTCTTCCCTTCTGGGCATGACTACCCGGCTGCCCCATAGTAGGCAGTCGGCTTGGATGGAGAGTTCATCCATCCGTCTGTGGAATGGTCTGACCTCTTTAGGGCATGCTCCGTGTGCGGGCGCCCAATCCCCAGTCAGGACACATTTCTTAATCAGGGATAGGAGGGGATCTCTGTTTGTCCAGGTTTTGATCCGGTGCGTTGTGATGGAGGAGCCTGCGCTGTCGAATCATCGACAGCCATGACCATCTCGGCGCTTTGCTCCACTGCCCCCTCAGTGGTGGCCAGTGGAAGCCTGCTGAGCGCGTCAGCGCAATTTTCGGTGCCTGGCCGGTGCCGTATGGTGTAGTCATACGCAGCCAGCATGAGAGCCCATCGCTGTATGCGAGCTGACGCATTGGCATTGACAGCTTTGCTGTCGGACAACAGGGATGTTAACGGCTTGTGGTCCATTTCAAACTCGAACCTTCTGCCAAAAAGGTACTGGTGCATCTTTTTCACCCCGTAGACACATGTGAGTGCCTCCTTTTCAACCATCCCATACCCCATTTCTGCTTGGGAGAGCGACCTGGAGGCATAAGCCACAGGTTGGAGTTGGCCCTTGTCATTACTCTGTTGCAACATGCACCCAACCCCATAGGATGATGCATCGCATGTCAAAACCAATTTCTTACAGGGGTCGTACAGGGTCAATAACTTCTCAGAACAAAGCAGGTTTCGCGCCCGATTGAAAGCCCGTTCCTGACAGTCCCCCCAAAACCAATCGTAAACCTTACGCAGGAGCACGTGTAGCGGCTCCAACAATGTACTTAAGTTCGGCAGAAAGTTCCCGAAATAGTTCAATAGTCCCAGAAATGAACACAACTCCGATGTGTTGCCGGGCCTGGGCGCGCGATGGATCGCCTCCGTTTTGGATTTGGTAGGCTGGATCCCGTCTGCGGCAACCCTCCTGCCCAAAAACTCGACCTCTGGGGCCAAAAACACACACTTGAACTTCTTTAGTCGCAGGCCTACCCGGTCCAGTCGACGTAGCACCTCCTCCAGGTTGTGGAGGTGTTCCTCGGATGTCGTCCTGAAATACGATTGTTCCGGTGATTGATTTGAGCAAGCTTTCCATGTTCCTCTGAAAGATAACGGCTGCTGAACGAATGCCAAACGGACACCTGTTGTAGACAAACAGCCCCTTGTACGTGGTGATGGTGGTCAGTAGCTTGGATTCTTCGGTCAGTTCCTGGGTCATGTAGGCCGAAGTGAGGTCCAACTTGGTGAACAGGTTGCCGCCTGCCAGCGTGGCAAAAAGATCCTCCGCTCTCGGAAGTGGGTATTGGTCCTGAAGGGACAATCGGTTGATGGTGGTCTTGTAGTCGCCACAGATCCTGACCGAGCCATCTGTTTTTAGAACAGGGACGATGGGGCTTGCCCAGTCGCTGAATTCAACGGGCGAAATTATGCCCTCTCTTAGCAACCTGCCCAACTCACTCTCAATTTTCTCCCGCATCACATACGGCACAGCTCTGGCTTTGTGGTGCCCTGGTGTGGCATCTGGGGTGATGCATATCACTACTTTGGTATCTTTGAAAGTCCCGACGCCAGGTTGAAATAATGACTCGAACTTTTGTAGGACCTGTGAGCATGAACTTCGCTCCACAGATGAAATGGCGTGCACGTCCCCCCATTTCCAGTTCATCTCGGCTAGCCAGCTCTTCCCCAAAAGCGCAGGACCATTTCCCAGGACAATCCAGAGTGGCAGCCGGTTCTGGGATCCATTATGTGTGACCACCAACATTACACTGCCCAGCACTGGGATGATCTCTTTGGTGTACATCCGTAATTGCGTGTCAATGTGTTCAAGTTTGGGTCTGCTAGCTCTGAGTGGCCACAGTTTCTCGAATTGTTGGACACTCATAAGTGACTGGCTGGCTCCTGTGTCCAGCTCCATGCGTGCCGGGATGCCGTTTAACAGTACTCTCATCATCATAGGTGGCGTCTTTGTGTATGAGCTGTGGATGTTTGCCATCTGAACCCGCTGAACTTCAGCGTCCATTGCTGTGTCCCAGGCATACCCCTGCCTTGCAGACCCCTCTTGTGGTTCATCCACTTCGTAAACCAGCCTCGCTGTGGGCTTCCTGCACATTCTGGCTAAATGTCCACTCAAGTTACAATTTCTGCAGATAAATTGTTGAAACCGGCAGGTCTTCGCAGCATGTTTGCCCCCGCACCTCCAGCATGAGCTGAGATTGTTGTGAACAAAAGAGCTGTTACCAGGCATTCCTCTCTGATTGTCTCTTTGATTACTCTTGAGCATTCTGTTTGTGGGTGTCAATGGTCCCATCCCGGGACGTATTGTCCCTTGTGATGATGTAAATGTCCGTTCAACCTGCCACTGTCTCTGTTGAGGACCCACCCTAGAGTCTGTTACTGCCTGGTTGGTATCGAATTGCCCTTGCCTGCCTGCGGGGTTCTGAGTCGCGGTTACCATGTTAACTCCCTGCTCCATCGCCATGTTGGGAACAGAGTTGCGCGCGTAAATGATTTTGGTTTCCTCCTCCCCCGCCATGAAGGTTTGAGCCATCAATGCCGCTGCTTCCAAGGTCAAGTCCTTGGTCTCAATTGGCTTCCTAAAAATCCCGGCATGACCAATGCCCTCAATGAAGAAATCTTGTAACATCTCCCCCCTGCAGGCGTCTGTGAACTTACAGAGGCTGGCCAAGCGCCGAAGGTCCGCAACGAAGTCCGGTATGCTCTGCCCTTCCCGACGTCGGTGCGTATAGAATTGGTGTCGGGCCATGTGTATACTATGGGATGGGATTGAAGGCCGATAAATCCCCGGGGCCTGATTGTCTGCATCCCAGAGTACTTAAGGAGGTGGACCTAGAAATAGTGGATGCATTGGTGATCATTTTCCAACAGTCTATCGAATCTGGATCAGTTTCTATGGACTGGAGGGTAGCAAATGTAACAGCACTTTTTAAAAAAAGAGGGAAAGAGAAAACGGGTAATTATAGATCGGTTAGTCTGACATCAGTAGTAGGGAAAATGTTGGAGTCAATTATTAAGGATGAAATAGCAGCGCATTTGGAGAGCAGTGACAGGATTGGTCCAAGTCAGCATGGATTTGTGAAAGGGAAATCATGCTTGACAAATCTTCTGGAATTTTTTGAGGATGTAACTAGTGGAGTGGACAAGGGGGAACCAGTGGATGTGATGTATTTGGACTTTCAAAAGGCATTTGACAAGGTCCCACACAAGAGATTGGTGTGCAAAATCAAAGCACATGGTATTGGGGTAATGTACTGGCGTGGATAGAGAATTGGTTGGCAGACAAGAAGCAGAGAGTCGGGATAAACTGGTCCTTTTTGGAATGGCAGACAGTGACAAGTGGAGTGCCGCAGGGCTCAGTGTTGGGACCCCAGCTCTTTACATTATACATTAATGATTTGGATGAAGGAATTGAGTGTAATATCTCCAAATTTGCAGATGACACTAAACTGGGTGATGGTGTGAGCTGTGAGGAGGATGCTAAGAGGCTGCAGGGTGATTTGGACAGGTTGGGTGAGTGGGCAAATCCATGGCAGATGTAGCATAATGTGGATAAATGTGAGGTTATCCACTTTGGTGGCAGAAACACGAGGGCAGAGTATTATCTGAATGGTGGCAGATTAGGAAAAGGGGAGGTGGAACGAGACCTGGGTGTCATCAGTCACTGAAAGTTGGCATGCAGGTGCAGCAGGCAGTGAAGAAGGCAAATGGCATGTTGGCCTTCATAGCTAGGGGATTTGAGTATAGGAGCAGGGAGGTCTTACTGCAATTGTACAGGGCCTTGGTGAGGCCTCACCTGGAATATTGTGTTCAGTTTTGGTCTCCTAATCTGAGGAAGGATGTTCTTGCTATTGAGGGAATGCAGCGAAGGTTCACCAGACTGATTCCAGGGATGGCAGGACTGACATATGAGGAGAGACGGGATCATCTGGGCCTTTATACACTGGAGTTTAGAAGGATGAGAGGGGATCTCATAGAAACATATAAGATTCTGACAGGATGGGACAGGTTAGATGCGGGAAGAATGTTCCCGATGTTGGGGAAGTCCAGAACCAGGGGACACAGTCTTAGAATAAGGGGTAGGCCATTTAGGACTGAGATGAGGAGGAACTTCTTCACTCAGAGAATTGTTAACCTGTGGAATTCCGTACCGCAGAGAGTCCTTGATGCCAGTTCATTGGATATATTCAAGAGGTTGTTAGATATAGCCCTTACAGCTAAAGGGATCAAGGGGTATGGAGAGAAAGCAGGAAAGGGGTACTGAGGTGAATGATCAGCCATGATCATATTGAATGGTGGTGCAGGCTCGAAGGGCCGAATGGCCTACTCCTGCACCTATTTTCTATGTTTCTATATTTCTATATTTCTATGTTTCTACTCGCCGGTTTGAGGTGCTCACTGATCAGTTTGCTGAGCTCCTTGAAGGTCTTGTCTGCCGGCTTCTCGGGTGTGAGCAGGTCTTTCATCAGCGCGTACGTCTTAGGTCCACAGCTGGTCAGTAGATGCGCCCTTTGCTTGTCAGCCGCTGCAGCTCCCAGCCAGTCCTTCATGACAAAACTCTGCTGGAGCCTCTCAACGAAATCGTCCCAGTCCTCACCAACACAGTACCGTTCCTCTGTGCTACCGGTGGCCATTCTCTTGAGTCGTTGATTCCCGTTTCTCATCGCCAAATGTTGTGTCCTTACACATTACAGCAAATCAACACGAGGCACATACTGGAGACAAGGTCTCCTTGTGACCTGTACCTTTATTCACAGGACCAAGAAGTGATGACCCTGCGTGGGATCTCCCTTTATATTCCTGGATGACCAGGTGAGGAATGTCTCCCACAAGTTCACCCCCTGTGGTCAAGGTGTGCATTTCTCAGGTGTATACAGTGTACAGGGTTGTTACATAAAGGTTACAGTTATGTGAAGGTTACAAACATGACAACTGCCACAGTGACATGATTTTACTGACTGGGTGGAAGTCTGGAATGAGCTGAGATGGTGATCTACAGCCATTGGAGACACCCTGCAGTCTTCTGCAATGAAGATTGCAGCCCACTTAGTTGGGAGTCCCAACCCTTAGGGCATTGGAAGAGTCCTATGAGGCAGAATCCTCCCAAGGAGACTGCACACGATCCCTCTCCAGCCAGGGCCCTCAAAGGATTAAAAAGACCTCCGAAAATGGTGCTACAAGCCACAGCATCAGAGCCTGTGAGTGCAGTTGTTGCAGAGACTTCATGTGACCTTGCACCCAGCGCATTTACACCCTGACCAGACCAACAGGACCACACTCCCTTTTGCCAGCCTGCCACCAAGTTCCTCCTCAGCAAAGTTAAAGAGTAGGTCCAACACGCCATATAAGTACACCAAGGGGAAGCATGTGTAGCAGAACAGAGCAGAATAAATCCTATCATTTTTGTTTCTAGTTGCACATATTGTGCTTTTTGGGGAGGGGGTTGTAACGAATGCGTTGGTAAAACCTCAGCAATTTAGTTGCACTGTATGGAATGTATGCTGTTGTCTTGGGGTCAGAATGTGTTAGCTTTGATTGGTGAAGCAGAGCTGCACAATACCAGAAACCACCCTTCACTGTAAGTAGTTGTGGGTGTTTCACTGCACTGCTCCCACCAGCCTCTTCCTCCTCTTCATCCTGGAAAACCTCCCTCTTCATCCGACACCACCTGCATATTGACACTTCTTTGGATAGCTTCATTTTCCTTGCTTTGGTTTGAATGAACAAAAGCAACTTTCCTGACTAGTCCCAACAGTGAAACCATTGTTTCAGCATGCCAATGGCATACTTCACATTAATTCTAGTGCTGGCATGGGCCTCATTTTATTGGTGTTCCACTGTTATTAGAGGGCGTGGGGTTGGTGTTACCAGTCAGTGTCATGATCCATGGCTGTAAAGGGTACTTATGGTCTCCTAAAAGCCAGCAATTCAATCTGCGGGGCCCCTCAAAGAGTTAAGGAACAGTGGACTGCTATAGATGAGTCATGGCTGCTCCCTGGGAAATGAATTGATTACATTTGATGTGGTCAGTAACGTGTACATTTTTAGAGTGAAAGACATTCCTGTTAATGAAAATATTAGGATACTCGTGTAGAGCCTTGATGGTCACATGGAGTCCATCTAAGACCATGCAGTTGTGGAAATACTGTCACTGGGATTGCATTCTGAGCCCTCTTCAGCTGATGAATTCTTTCCTATTAAAAACAGATCGAAACATAGAAACATAGAAAGTAAGTGCAGGAGTAGGCCATTCAGCCCTTCAAGCCTGCACCACCATTCAATATCATCATGGCTGATCATGCAACTTCAGTACCCCATTCCTGCTTTCTCTCCATACCCCTTGATCGCTTTAGTCGTAAGGACCACATCTAACTCCCTTTTGAATATATCTAACGAACTGGACTCAACAACTTTCTGTGGTAGAGAATTCCACAGGTTCACAACTCTCTGAGTGAAGAAGTTTCTCCTCATCTCGGTCCTAAATGGCTTACCCCTTTGCCTTAGTCTATGACCCCTAGTTCTGGACTTCCCCAACAACCTGTCCAATCCCGTCAGAATTTTATATATTGCTATGAGATCCCCTCTCATTCTTCTAAATTCCATTGAATATAAGCCTAGTCGATTCAGTCTTTCCTCATATGTCAGCCCTGTCATCCCGGGCATCAGTCTGGTGAACCTTTGCTGCACTCCCTCAATAGCTAGAATGTCCTTCCTCAGATTAGGAGACCAAAACTGTACACAATATTCAAGGTGTGGCCTCATCAAGGCCCTGTACAACTGTAGTAACTTCTCTGTTCCTATACTCAAATCCTCTCGCTATGAAGGCCAACATGCCATTTGCTTTCTTCACCGCCTGCTGTACCTGCATGCCAACTTTCAATGACTGATGTAACATGACAACCAGGTCTCGTTGCACCTCCCCTTTTACTAATCTGTCACCATTCAGATAATAATCTGCCTTCCTGTTTTTACCACCAATGTGGATAACCTCACATTTATCTACATTATACTGCATCTGCCATGCATTTTCCCACGCACCTAACCTGTCCAATCATCCTGCAGCCTCTTAGCATCCTCCTCACAGCTCACACTGCCACCCAGCTTAGTGTCATCTGCAAACTTGGAGATATTACATTCAATTCCTTCGTCTAAATCATTAATGTACATTGTAAATAGCTGGGGTCCCAGCACTGAACCTTGCGGTACCCCACTAGTCACTGCCTGCTATTCTGAAAAGGACCCGTTTATTCCTACTCTTTGCTTCCTGTCTGCCAACCAGTTCTCTATCCACATCAATAAATTACCCCAATACCATGTGCTTTAATTTTGCACCCCAATCTCTTGTGTGGGACCTTGTCAAAAGCCTTTTGAAATTCTAAATACACCACATCCACTGGCTCCCCCTTCTCCACTCTACTAGCTACATCCTCAAAAAATTCTAGATTTGTCAAGCATGATTTCCCTTTCATAAATCCATGCTGACTTGGACCGATCCTGTCACTGCTTTCCAAATGTGCTGCTATTACATCTTTAATAATTGATTCCAACATTTTCCCCACCACCGATATCAGGCTGACCGGTCTATAATTCCCTGTTTTCTCTCTCCCTCCTTTTTTAAAAAGTAGGGTTACACTAGCTACCCTCCAGTCCATAGAAACTGATCCAAAGTCTATAGAATGTTGAAAAATTACCACCATTGCATCCACTATTTCTAGGGCCACTTCCTTAAATACTCTGGGATGCAGACAATCAGGTCCTGGGGATTTATCGGACTTCAATCCCATCAATTTTCCTAACACAATTTGCTGACTAATAAGGATTTCCTTTAGTTCCTCCTTCTCGCTAGACCCTCGGTGACTTAGTATTTCCGGAAGGTTATTTGTGTCTTCCTTAGTGAAGACAGAACCAAAGTAGTGCTATTCCTAGCAAGTGCTACTCCTAGCAAGCATGCCATCTATGGGCTAGAACCTCCACTTTTGAGCTTATCACCCAAAAATGGGCGTTATTTCCGGCGTGGGTGGTAAAAAAGGGTTTTCAGATCGCCGGCTTCTTGTCCATTCTCAAAACAACTAGTTTACATTTTTGAAAAAGGGCATTACCACGAACGATAGCATTAAATTTTTTTGACCTTCTGCTGTAAAGTGTGGCCGTCCTGAGCAACGGCATATGACCTGTAACCACAAGCATACTTTACCACCAGGGGTGCACTTGCAGGAGACACTGCATACCTGTTCCACACAGGTATATAAAGACAGGTCTCAGGCAAGTGTGGCACTCGAGAGCTGTGAAATAAAGGTGCAGGTCCAGAGTGACCTTGACTTTAGCATGTGCCTCGTGTAAGTCTATACAGCAGGGTCAGGACTTTACAGTGACGATGAGTTACGGGATCACAGAATCCACATAATGGCTACCAACGGCTCAGATGAGAAATATAATGCTGGAGACAATTGGGAGGACTTTATAGAAAGGCTCCAGCAAAGCTTTGTAACCAAAGACTGGTTGGGCGACGATAAGGCAGACAAGAGAAGAGCCCAGCTCTCGACCAGCTGTGGCTCGAAAACATACGCCTTAATGAAGGACCTGCTGGCACCCGAGAAACCAGCAAGTAAGTCGTTTGAGGAGTTGAGCACACTGGTGAGAGACCACCTGAAGCCAGCGAGCAGCCTACACATGGCCAGACACAGGTTCTACAACGACAGATGCTGTGTGGGCCAGAGCATACCCGACTTTGTGGAGGAACTTCGGAGGGTGGCTAGTTTATGTGAGTTCTCCGATGAACTAAGGAGAGAAGTACTGAGAGACTTTTTTATTGAAGGAATAGGCCACGCAGGCATATTCCGAAAGCTTATAGAGACCAAGAACTTGACCCTAGAGGCAGCAGCACTGGTCGCACAGACATTCTTGGCAGGAGAAGAAGAAATGAGGTTGATCTACACTGTGGATACGACAACTAACGAAACATCGGAACAAGGGGTTCACAGCGTGAAACGAGCCGCTGCCCCCACACACAGACAAAGGCAGGAGAGCAGGCCTTCAACAGCAGACAGTGGCGCCAGATGCCATCAAGGGCCACAGGAACGGCCATTCACACCTCATCAACCCACAATGCGAGCAATCAACTACAGACTGAGAGAAGCTCAAGAGAGATCAGCCAGACGCAGCTCATCCTTCGGAAACAATGGAAACGGTCTGTGCTGGAGATGTGGGGGAAGGCACTCAACAAGGGGGTGTCGATTTCAGCATGCTGTTTGCAGAAACTGCAACTATACAGGGCATCTGGCTCACGTGTGCAGAAAAACAGCAACTCGGCTGGTATATGAATCGGAAGGGTCAGAAAGCGGACCAGAAGACGGTTGGAACAGTGCACAGGACACCGAGGTACAGCGGGTTAACACGATCAATGTCCACTGTTCTTACATCAAGACGCCTCCAATAATGATGAGGGTCCTACTCAACGGGATACCCGTCAACATGGAACTGGACACAGGAGCTAGTCAATCTCTCATGAGCGTCCAACAATTTGAACAGCTGTGGCCGCACAAAAGCAACAGACCAAAACTCACAAAGATCGACACCAAACTAAGGACCTATACCAAAGAAATCATCCCAGTCACTGGCAGCGCCACGCTCTCAGTCACACACAAAGGGACGCTGAACCGACTTCCCCTGTGGATTGTCCCCGGAGATCTCCCAGCACTGTTGGGGAGAAGCTGGCTGGCAAAACTAAATTGGAAATGGGATGATGTTCACGCCATGTCGTCAGAGGAACGGACCTCCTGCTCAACAGTTCTAAGTCGTTTTGAACATCTCTTTCAGCCAGGTGTGGGCACCTTCAAAGGGGCTAAAGTTAAAATCTACATCACACAGGATGCCAGACCAGTCCATCACAAGGCTAGAGCTGTGCCTTATGTGATGAGGGAAAAGATTGAACATGAACTGGACCGGCTTCTGCGGGAAGCATTATCTCACCCGTGGAATTTAGCGACAGGGCAAGTCCCATCGTCCCCGTCATGAAGCCTGATGGATCCGTATGAATCTGTGGGGATTACAAGTCTACCATAAACAGAGTCTCCCTACAGGACCAATACCCGCTGCCCAGAGCGGAGGACCTATTTGCCACATTGGCTGGAGGAAAATTTTTCTTGAAACTAGATCTCACATCTGCGTATATGACGCAAGAACTGACCGAAGAGTCTAAGCTACTCACTACCATCAACACACATCGAGGCCTTTTTATGTACAATCGATGCCCATTTAGCATCAGGTCGGCAGCTGCTATATTCCAGCGCAACATGGAGAGTCTGCTCAAGTCCATCCCGGGGATGGTTGTGTTTCAAGATGACATACTCATGACGGGCAGGGACACCGACTCCCATCTCCGCAATTTGGAGGAAGTACTAAGTCGATTGGATCAGGTAGGCCTAAAAGTTAAGAAATCCAAGTGTCTGTTTCTCGCGCCCGAGGTAGAATTTTTGGGCAGAAGGATTGCCGCTGATGGAATCCGCCCAACAGAATCCAAAACCGAAGCAATTCGTCTGGCACCCAGGCCCCGGAATGTCTCGGAACTGCGCGCCTTTCTCGGGCTACTCAATTACTTTGGGAACTTTATGCAGAACTTGAGCACGCTGCTGGAACCTCTCCATGCACTACTCAGAAAGGGGTGCGATTGGTTTTGGGGGGACGCCCAAGAACGCGCCTTCAATAAGGCACACAACCTTCTATGTTCCAACAGTGTTTTAGCCTTTTTTGACCCAGGCAAAAAGCTAGTTCTTACATGTTATGCGTCAGCGCACGGGGTCGGGTGCGTTTTACAGCATGTCAATGATGCGGGTAAATTACAACCATTTGCTTATGCCTTCAGGTCACTTTCGCGGGTACGGTATGGTTGAGAAGGAGGCGCTCGCGTGTGTGTACGGTGTCAAAAAGATGCACCAATACCTTTTCGGGGCCAAGTTCGCATTAGAAACCGACCACAAACCCCTCACATCCCTGCTATCCGAGTGCAAGGCAATAAACGCCAATGCCTTGGCGCGCATTCAGCGGTAGGCACTCATGCTGGCGGCTTACGACTACACAATAAGGCACAGACCAGGCACAGACAACTGTGGCGATGTGCTTAGCAGGCTACCCCTGGCGACCATGGAAGGATCCGACGAACAGAACTGTGAGATGGTCATGGCAATCAATACTTTTGAATCCACAGGTTCTCCCATGACGGCTCGCCAAATCAGAGCTTGGACGACCAGCGACCCGACGTTATCCTTAGTCAAAAGATGTGTTTTAACTGGTGACTGGGCAGAGGCTCGTGATGCCTGCCCCGAGGAGATGAAACCTTTCCATAGGCGCATGCATGAACTATCACTACAGGCAGACTGCCTGATGTGGGGCAGCCGGGTAGTTATGCCCTTGCGAGGCAGAGAGGCATTTGTCCGGGAGCTCCACCGCGAGCACACGGGGATCGTCCTTATGAAGGCCATAGCCAGATCCCACGTCTGGTGGCCTGGCATTGACGCGGACTTGGAGCTCTGCGTCCGTCGGTGCACCATTTGTGCCCAACTCTGTAATGCCCCCAGGAGGCCCCCCTAAGCCCCTGGCCCTGGCCCACCAAACCGTGGTCGCGGGTGGATGTAGACTATGCAGGCCCATTCATGGGCAAAATGTTCCTCGTAGTCGTCGATGCATTTTCAAAGTGGATCGAGTGCACCATTTTAAACTCGAGCACCACCTCCACCACTGTGGAGAACCTTAGAACCATGTTTGCAATGAAATTCCTGGCATATTGGTCAGTGATAATGGTCCGTGCTTCACCAGCGCAGAATTTCAAGATTTTATAGTTGACCACGGCATAAATCACGTTACGACGGCACTGTTCAAGCCAGCCTCCAATGGCCAGGCAGAGCGAGAGTGCAGATCATTAAACAAGGCATGCTAAAAATCCAAGGTCCCACGCTGCAGAGCCGCCTGTCGCGACTGCTGCTGGCATGCAGATCTCGTCCGCATTCGTTGACTGGGGTTCTATTGATGAAACGGACCTTAAAGACTAGGCTCTCGTTAATCCTCCCAGACATGCATGAAATTGTTGAGGCAAAGCGCCGGAAGCTAACTGAGTACCATGACCGAAATTCGACGGGGGGGGTGGAATGAGATAGGGGACAAAGTGTTTGTGCTAAACTATGGCAGGGGTCCCAAATGGATTGCAGGGACAGTAACAGGCAAGGAAGGAAACAGGCTACTGGTTGTACAAATGGACAATGGCCAAACCTGCCGGAGGCATGTAGACCAAGTAAAAAGTAGATTCACCAACAACACTGCAGAACCAGAGGCAGACTACAATGTGGAACTTACACCACACCTGGTGGACAGACAGAAGGAACAACCTGAGGAAAGGGCAGTCTCAACAGACAGCCCAGGCGAGATACCAGCAATCACACAAAAGAAAAACAGGCACCAAGGCAAATAACTGAACCACAACTAAGACGCTCCACACGAGAGTGTAGACCACCTGAGAGACTGAATCTATAAAGACAATAAGACCTTGGGGGAGGATGATGTCACGTATCTCACACTACTGTATATAACTGTATCTTACCATGCTATACATGACTGTAACTAGATATGACCTGTAACCACAAGCATACTTTACCACCAGGGGTGCACTTGCAGGAGACACTGCATACCTGTTCCACACAGGTATATAAAGGCAGGTCTCAGGCAAATGTGGCACTCGAGAGCTGTGAAATAAAGGTGCAGGTCCAGAGTGACCTTGACTTCAGCATGTGCCTCGTGTAAGCCTGTATTGCAGGGTCAAGACTTTACACACATGACAACAGAGAGATGGTACAGTTGTCCAGGAGGATTGTAGACATGGTGACCAGCTCATCGAAGCATTGGGAGAGCATATCCCGACACCTGGCCACTATGACCGAGTACACTCAGCGCATGGCGGAGTCCCTGGATGCGATAGCCAGGAACACTGCTGCCACAGCCCTCCCAGCGGTCCCCGAGCATGGCACTCCACCCCTAGGTTCCGCACCACCACTGCGAATGACAGATGAGACCAAGGACCTAGATCCTGCTTCTGCATCAGAGAATGTTGCCCCCTCGGCAACCCACTTTCCCGTACCCGTGCAATCACCGCATCTGCCTTCATCCCCCCCCTAATGAGGCACCATCCGAGGAGCTCCTCAGCCAGGCGCCATGAAGCGAAAAGGGGAAGGGGTAGAGATGGGGAGAAGAAGGAGAGGAGGGAAGGAAAGTGAGGTGCATGTGCGCAGGTGATGGCTGTATTATATCTCCATCTGGGTGTATGCAATTTGTTGCAATGTATGGGGGCTGGGGACCACGCCTTTGTATTCTGTGTTGGTGAACATGTTGAACATATGATTTATGTCAATGGTGTAAAAAGTGGGGTATGGGCGGGGGTTGGGTGTTATTAGCTGTGATACTTATGATTTCAGACCAATGTTGGTATTAAGCTTTTGTTATTGAACATAACCTTGTTGCGCATTGTCTCAGATAGTTGGGCCATTACACACTGGTGATTCCTTACCATGAAAGGATTAAATACAGCTTAACATCAATCAACGTGAACTTTAACTGGCACCAAGGTGATGGGCACCATTGATGTCTGAGCTGCACACACACAGCAGTGTGTCAGCGTTGTCACTCACATCAGCGCTCTTTCAGGCAAATCTTTCTGATATCAGCTCCTCACGTAAGAGTTGGATTTAACAAATGCCAGCCACACCGCTGGTGTTCATTCCGGTTAGTTCCACTTTTTGTGGGCGTTTTTTTGAGCGAGCGATATTGTGGGCGATATGTGTACGAGGTGGTGAAATTGACGATGGGTGATCTTCATGGCCACTAGTTTGGTAAATATGCTCTTTACGACAAAAAACAGTGGGCGGGCGTTAATATTGAATCTCGGCGTTAATTCCGTGCGGAAAGAAATGCTGGGTGATATTATGGGCGTTGAAATCGCCCATTCTGCTGATTCCGCCCCCAAAAAAAGTGGGCGGGCAGTAATATTTTTTCTCGGCGTTAAGCCCATTGGGAAAATAACGCTCGGCGACAAGTCTCCTAAAAAAGTCCGTCAGCTTCCATTTTGTGTCAAAATGGGTGATATCTGGGCATTATACATAATTTCAGAGGTAAAATGGGCGTTAAGTGGGTGTTCAGCAGGCAAAAAAAGTGGAGATTCTAGTCCTATGACTTGGTTGATGCATCTGTGAACAGATAACTGGCTGATTTGACTGATGTCCTTTGTTGTGGTTGGAGGGATCATGTGTAATAAGAAAATAAAGGCTGTGGTCCACATCACAGTCAAGGGTTGAGCTATTGAATTCCTGGAGGTGATTTGTAGATCCTCTGCGGCAAAGTGGCACAACTCTGTCTCTGCTTCTCTGGTGATGCAGAGATGATAAAAATATGTCTCCTCAGATCCCCTTCAGCCAAAATAGAACCTTCTCAACTGAGTAAAATGCCCAATGCAGGTATTGCAAAATGGTATGCCAGATAAATTACAATGAAATCATTGCCATTCAAACTGCAGAAAGCTAGCTCTCTGTGTATCTTTAAAGCATGTCACAACAGTGAAATGAATTTGCCTGTTTCATATCGCTGAGCAGTTTGTGGTGGGGTTGGAGCCTTGCCCAATGTTTGAGCATTTAGTGTGGGTCTTAATTTGCAAAATCTTTATTTGTAAAGGATTGTGCACGCACAAGCAAGTTCTACTTTTACCCCAGCAAAAATGGTCATTGGAAAATTGGGTGCAGAAACAATAGAAAATGTGAGGGCAAAGAGATGATTTTCTGTCCAGTGCATGCTGTGATTGAGGATCTGCAAAACATTCACACCATGATAAAATTCATCATAGTATTTATATTGTGCCTTATCATATCCTCAGGATATCCCAAAGCATTTCACATCCAATGAATTACTGTTGTAGTGTAATTGCTGGTGTTATGTATTAACAATCTCGGGCTGCTGAAAGAAGCGGGGACATTTGTTAGGGTCAGGAAATGTACTTAGCAAAAAAGGTTAAAATTCCACAAATGCAGGAAGATTTTGCATTCCATTGAATGCTTTCTTCTAATTATGATTTTTGATTCCTATTGTATTTGTATGGAATAGCACCAGAAAGGGAGTGGCCTCATGAAAGATACAAGCAGCAATGGAAAGAAAGTATTATGGACTGTCGGAAGATACTACAATCTTATTATCTTGGACTCTACCATACCACAGAAATTACAAGACTTTGTGACAATAAGGGAAGATTTCATCTGGATGTTATAAGTAACAAATCCATGAATTCCTTCTTTAGAAATAGAAGAAAGACTGGATCGACTAGGCTCATAATCATTGGAATTTAGAAGAATGCAAAGGGATCTCATAGAAACATATAAAATTCTGACGGGATTGGATAGGTTAGAT
Source organism: Pristiophorus japonicus (assembly GCF_044704955.1). NCBI lineage: Eukaryota > Metazoa > Chordata > Chondrichthyes > Pristiophoridae > Pristiophorus > Pristiophorus japonicus. Next base: position 77,514,677 of record NC_091987.1, on the reverse strand, counting down.
GCAGGAAGAATGTTCCCGATGTTGGGCAAGTCCAGAACCAGGGGTCACAGTCTGAAAATAAGGGGTAAGCCATATAGGACTGAGATGAGGAGAAACTTTTTCACCCAGAGAGTTGTGAACCTGTGGAATTCTCTACCACAGAAAGTTGTTGAGTCTAGTTCGTTGGACATATTCAAAAGGGAGTTAGTTGTGGCCCTTACGGCTAAAGGAATCAGAGGGTATGGAGAGAAGGCAGGGGCGGGGTACTGAGGTTGCATAATCAGCCATGATCATATTGAATAGTGGTGCAGGCTCGAAGGGCCGAATGGCCTACTCCTGCACCTACTTTCTATGTTTTTATGTTTCTATGAATCATAGAAAAATTACAACACAGAAGGAGGCCATTCGGCCCATCGTGTCCATGCCGGTCGAAAAAGAGCTACCCATACCAATCCCACCTTCCAGCACTAGGTCCATAGTCCTGTAGGTCACGGCTCGTTAAGTGCACATCCAAGTACTTTTTAAATATGATGAGGGTTTCTGCCTCTACCACCCTTTCAGGCAGTGAGTTCCAGACCCTCACCACCCTCTGGGTGAAATTTCTTTTCCTCATCTCCTTTCTAATCCTTCTAGCAACTACTTTAAATCTATGCCCCCTGGTTAATGACCCCTCCGCTAAGGGAAATAGGTCCTTCCTATCCACTCTATCTAGGCCCCTCATAATTTTATACACCTCAATTAAATCTCCCCTCGGCTTCCTCTGTTCCCAGGAAAACAACCTCAGCCTATCCAATCTTTCCTCATAGCTAAAATGTTCCAGTCCTGGCAACATCTCTCTCATGCATCCACATCTTTCCTGTAATGTGGAGACAGTACTCTTGCTGTGACCTAACTAGTGTTATATACAGTTCCAGCATAACTTCCCTGCTCTTGTATTCTATGCCTCGGTTAATAAAGGCATATGCCTTTTTAACTATCTTATCGACCAACGCCAGCCTTGCGGCCCACCGGGCAATTTCCCCCGCAGGGCACAAAGGGGTTGGCACATGGCAGTGAGGGGTTGGTGCGCACAGTGATGACATTATCGTGGTTGCACGCCGGCACGGGGCACTAACTGTGGGAAGTTGCTGGGACAGCGACACCCAAACCTCCAGGGCAATTTCCCTGGAGGCGCCCCGCTCCCGCAGGCGAAAATGCCATTGCGCCCCATTAGCACCCCCTGAAGGTGCTAACGGGGCTATAAAAAGGGACAATTTCGCCCCCACTGTTTTCCAAAACCAACATTGTGACCCCCCTATTCAGTTAACTGGGAGGCTTAGTTGTTTTATTGAAATGCAAACAGAGCTGGGTCTCACAGCTGGTTGTAATGATGGTGGATTGGGAGATTGTAAACAGTACAGTCAGCTGTGACTTCAGTTAAGTGGGATGATCAGTTAATCGGGACAATTCAGTTCCTACCCAAATGTCCCACTGAGAAGGTTTCTACTGCAGTACATTTTTGACAGTTTCAATCAGCAAATATAAACGGTGTGGAAAGTAGAAAATTCACACTAGAGGGTGCTCTCCTGCAGTTAAGGCCCATTATTAGTACAAAGATGGGGAGTTTTTCACTGCAGCTGGCCGTGCAATACATTACTTAATATTGACATTGGTTATCCAAAGTGAAAATAGGTTCTGTTGTCCAGTACTGACATCACTCATCTTGATGAACATGAGAAAGAATTTAATACATTTTTTACACTTGATTACAGGGAGGTGGGTACAATACGTCTTACCAAACTACACTTGATAGTGATAGCCAAAATTGAAAAAAATATTCTATTCCCCAGCAAAGATAAGCACAAACTTTTGAATTAGGCAACAGACAGAAAAAGGAATCCCTCCATGTCAATGCCAAAACATTGGTTTGGCTGCAATACCATCTCATTCAATCAATTTCCAAAAGTTGCACCAGGTGTTCCTCCTAGTGAGGAAGCCAAGGTGTGGCATAATTTCAGCTTTTTTTTGAGAAGCCCAAACTTTTCTGTACTTTGTAATTTCTGTGAGGCAAAACATATTTCATCAACATTTGAAGATTTTTGGCAGAATGAACAGATTGTAAAATTGTGGCCTACATGCATTTGTTGTGAAGCACTTCTCAAATTCAAGTTTAGTTGTTATTATTATATTGAATACATTTTTGCACTCTTCAAAGTGAAGGGTGTAAACGTTTTACTTTTAGCAGCCAGTGTTAATGCATGAAGTACTCAGGTCATATATAGGTCATAGATTGCTGTTGCCAACAGCCAATATTTGAAGTCTTTAATAATGATGATTACTTTGGCAATAGGAGAAAACATTTAGTTGGTCATTTGGAAGGAAATGGGTGACCATCCATCAAGATAGGAAGCTGGACGGGCTTCAACTGAACAGGCTGGAACCAATACTGTGAGAGTAATTGGGCTTTGGAGGAGGGACTAAAATAACATGGCAGGAGGAGGCAAATAGCAAAATGAGGAAGCATAAAATAAATCAAAAAGGCAAGGGGTATAGGCAAGGAGGAAGAAAAACACAGGAAAGTAATAAAGAATAGATCAATAAAAAGAATTGAGATTGCCAGAAAATTGAGCCAGGATAGAGTGGTATGTATGTGAGTGGCTCAGTGGGTAGCACCCTCACCCAAGTCAGAAGGTTGTCGGTTCAAGTCTCACTCCAGAGACTTGAGCGCAAAAATCTAGGCTGACGTTCCAGTGCAGTACTGAGGGAGTGCTGCACTTTCAGAGGTGCTGTCTTATGGATGAGACGTTCTCTCAGGTGGACGTAAAAGATCCGATGGCACTATTTTGAAGAAAAGGAGGCGTTATCCCCGGTATCCTGGCCAATATTTATCCCTCAAACATCACAAAAAAATGATTACCTGGTCATTATCACGTTGCTGTTTGTGGGAGTTTGTGCAAGTTGGCTGCTGCGTTTCCTACATTACAACAGTGACTGCACTTCAAAAAGTACTTAATTGGCCGTAAAGCGCTTTGGGATGTCCAGTGATCGTGAAAGGTGCTATATAAATGCAAGACTTTCGTTTTTTACCAGATATAATTAAAAAGTAGTAATTAGAAGCATTGCTAACTATAAAGAGGTATGATACAGTAGCTAAATATTTGGAGAAATGGCTTCGTTTTGGACAACTGTGAGCTTACTATTCCTGGTTATAACAGGGCTGATTTTAACCATGCCTGCCCGGGGTGTTAAGGGCCAAGCTTTAAGGGCTCTCTACATATTCTTAGGAAGCTCCGTGTGGAAAACACCATGATTGCAAACTTTCCTATTCCTGGGCAGGAAATCGTGTGCTGTTGCAGGTTTTAAAAGCCGATAGAGCTTAAAGAGGCAGGCATTCTGCTTTCAAAGACATCACCCCTCTTTCCGTAAATATCTCTGCAAACAGTTCAGCAGGGCACCAAATTGTAAGTTTCTCTGATGGCATACTTGAAATTCTGATGGAGGAAGTAAAGCAGAGGAAGGAGACATCCAGGCAAGCTGCCCAACAAGAAAGTGAATATCATGAACATTATACAGCATATCAGGTGACAGTGTAGAAATTATTTTACAATAATAACTTACATTTATGTTGCACCTTTAAAGTAGAAAAACATCTTAAGATGCTTCATAAAATCCTAATCAAACAAAAGTCGACGCCGAGCCGAAGAAAGAAATAGCAGTAGAGATGACTAAAAGCATGCTAGAGGTAGGTTTTAAAGAGGGTCTTAAAGGAGAGGAAGATAGATAGGCAGAAATTCTATAGCGTAGGACCTAGATGGCTGAAACATGGCCACCAGTAGTGGGATGAAAGGAGTGGCGGATTCACAAGAGGCCAGAGATGTAGGAATGCAGAGTTACTGGAGGGTTCCAGGGCTGGGGAATGTTACAGAGAGAGGGAGGGGGCACGGCCATGAAAGGATTTGAACACGAGGATGAGAATTTTAAATTTGAGGCATTAAGAGAACTGGGAGCTAATGTAGATCAGTGAGCACAGGTGATGGGTGAGTGGGACTTGATGCGGAATAGGATATAGGCAGCAGAGTTTTGGATGAGCTGAAGCTTATGGAATGTGGAGGATGAGAGGCTGTCTAGGAGAGCATTGAAATAGTGAGACTGGAGGTGATGAAGCCATGTATGAGGGTTTCAGCAGCAGATGGGCAGGGGTGAAGATGAGCAATATAACAGAGATGGAAGGAGGTGGTGTTTGTGATGGAGATAATATGGGGTCAGAAGTTCAGCTCAGAGTCAAATAGACTGGTTCAATCTCAGACAGTGTCAAGGGAAGGATGTAATTGATGGTAAGGGTATGGAAATTGTGGCAGAGGGTCAAAGACAATGGCTTTGTTCTTCCCAATGTTTAACTGGAGGAAATTGCAGCTCAACCAGGACTGGATGTCTGACAAGGAGTCTAACAACAAAGAAGCAGTGGAGGGTTAAAAGCGGTGCAGGAGAGGTAGAACTGAGTATCATCAGTGTAAATGTGGAAATAGTCCAGCCTCCCACCTTCCACCCTACATAAACTTGAGTTCATCCAAAACTTTACTGCCCCGTGTCCTAACTCAAACCAAGTTCCATTCACCCATCACCCCTGTGCTCGCTGGCCTACATTGGCTCCCGGTGAAGCAAGGCTTCGATTTTAAAACTCATCCTTGTTTTCAAATGGACACGCCCCTCCCTATCGCTGTAATCTCCTCCAGCCCACAACCCCCCAAGATTTCTGTGCTCCTCCAATTCTGGCCTCTTGAGCATCCCTGATTTCCTTCATAGAAACATAGAAACTAGGTGCAGGAGTAGGCAATTCGGCCCTTCGAGCCTGCTCCACCTTTCAACAAGGTCATGGCTGATCATTCAACCTCAGTACCCCTTTACTGCTTTCTCTCCATATCCCTTGATCCCTTTATTGTAAGGGCCGTATCTAACTACCTTTTGAATATATCTAACGAACTGGCCTCAACAACTTTCTGCGGTAGAGAATTCCACAGGTTAACAACTCTCTGAGTGAAGAAGTTTCTCCTCATCTCAGTCCTAAATGGCTTACCCCTTATCCTTAGACTGTGACCCCTGGTTCTGGACTTCCCCAGCATCGGGAACATTCTAACCTGTCCAATCTCATTAGAATTTTGTATGTTTCTATGAGATCCCCTCTATTTCTTCTAAACTCGAGTGAATACAAGCCCAGTCGATCCAGTCTCTCTTCATATGTCAGTCCTGCCATCCCGGGAATCAGTCTGGTGAACCTTCGCTGCACTCCCTCAATTGCGAGAACGTCCTTCCTCAGATTAGGAGACCAAAACTGAACACAATATTCCAGGTGTGGCCTCACCAAGGCCCCACCATTGGCGGCCATGCCTTCAGCTGCCTGGGCCCCAGGCTCTGGAGCTCCCTGCCTAGACCTCTCTGCCTCTCTCCTCCTTTGAGATGCTCCTTTGGATCTGCCTCTTTAGCCGAGCTTTTGGTCGCCTGTCCTCATATCTCTTTGTGTGGCATATTTTGTTTGATAGCACTCCTGGGTGTGTATAGCGCCTTTGCTACGTTGAAGGCACTGTGTAGGTGCAGGTTGTTGTTGTTGCCGGCTCTTTGGGGGAGCTGTCCAATTGGTCCTGCCCCCTCCGCGCTTTCCCCGGTGCCCTGTGGGTGTTTCCTTTCCGAGTGTGTTGGGTTGCGGGAGGTTGTCATTATGATTCATGCGTGCTGCATGTGTGCTGCAGCGACGAATGAAGGGTATTTGTGGGTGTGTTTGCGCAAACTCTCCTTTTTTGTGGGGTGCCTGTGGAGTTCAGGGTCCATATGCGCCGGTTGGCTTCTCTCCTGTTGTGGTTCTTGAGGTGCTGCTTTGGGATGTGGTTGCATTGTATGGGTGAGTGGCTTAGGATGCATTCAAGGCTGCATAGGGTCCTCCTGGACATTTGTTGGTCCTTTTCAGTAAAAGTTGTTAACCACTTAGATTTACTGAATTCAATTTCACAACTTGCCATAACCTTTGGGTTACTAATCCACTAGCTCATGGTACAAACTCAGATAGCCAATGGCAAACCAAGTAGAAAGTGGTCCTGTAGGAAGGAGGAAGGAAGGGCAGTAGGAGTATGTTTGAGTTTGTGTTTATGTATTGGCACATGCGGCGGAGCCTGGTCTCCAGTCGTCTTGGATCCCTTTGTCACTGGATCAAGACCTTGCTCCGTCAAGCCCGTGTGGTGGCTGGTGTACAACAGCCATCCCACATTAAAAGAATTCACGCACCGGCATCTTCCACCATTTAAAATGAGCTCATCAGTCACCTGAGTACTCATTTTTAGTGTGGAAGCAAGTCATCCTCAATCCGGAGGGACTGCCTATGATGATGATGATGTAGTAGACTCCATGTCTTCAGATGATGTCACCAAGGGGCAGGATGTAGGTTGTGAAGAGGAGGCTAAGAATAGATATTTGGGGGATGTCAAAGGTAATAGTGCATGTGGAAAGAGAAACCATTGCTGGAGATGCTCTGCCTACAAGTGGATGAGTTAGTGAAGAACCAAATGAGGGCAGTCTCACTCAGCTGGACAAGGGAGGAGAGGCATTGTAGGAGGATGGTGTGGTTGACCTGGTGAAAGGCCGCAGAGGAAGAAAAAAAGACGTCCCACCGTACTTTGCAGCCAATTACATACTTTTGGAGTAGTCACTGTTGTAATGTAGGGAAATATAGCAGCCAATTTGCACACATACGGCATTGAGATAATGACTACATAACCTATTTTAATTATGTTGGTTGAGGAATAAATATTGACCAGGACACCAGACCAGGACAGGCCTATAATAGTGCCATGGATAGGAGTGGGAAGACAAGGCCTCGGTTTAACATCGCATCTGAAAGACGCGCCTCTGACAGTGCAGCAATCCCAAGGTACTGCACTTAAGTGTTAGCCTAGATTATGCGCTCAAATCTCTGGAGTGAGACTTCTGTCTCAGATGACAGTGCTAACATTGAGCCAAGGTTGGCACCCAAGAGGTCGAGAGGGACAAGGAGGGATATGCACCACAGTCACAGTCACAAAGAATGTAATTAGTGACTTTGATCAGGGTTAAAGACGTGTGTGCAGACTGTTCTTGCAACCGTGCTTCATCAGTCAGAAAAATTTAAGATTAGTTGCCTTGAAGATCAAAGGTAGTGTGGATGAAGGTATCTTTGAAAAAAGGCATGGGGAAGCTGTAAACAGGACTGTTGATGCAATGGAAACATTTCCAAAGTAAATGGTTGGGTTAATCAAAAAGAGTGGTCTCCCACTGACTGGAACACTGGAAACTGGGTGAAGGACTTTAATATCTCATTGGAGCCTCATTTACATATACAAACTGTCAAACTGGCAGGCATCTCCAGCACCCTAAGAAAATGTTAGCGTAAACTTGCAATCGGCGTTAAATGGGCGAACTGGCGTTACAATTCTTGACCCTGATTTTGATTGGAATATCTGGGCTCCTAAGTCCCAAATACCCAATGTTTCTATTATCCAAAATATGAAGCAGATGGATGCTTCTGTTTTTTCAGCATTTAGCTTCATTAGAGGTTTGATTTTTTTTTCTTTGCGTTATTAACTGTCACAAAAAAAGATAGAACGCCTGCTCCCACATGAACAGTGAAACCCTTTAAAAAAAATTGTAAACCCCAAAGGTCTACTGAAGCCGTAGTTCCCAAAGGCACTTTTGTCCGTATAATAATATAGAAACAGCCGACCAAAAAAAGGTTGCCCTTTCCACTCGGGAATTTCCGTCCATTTCCGCCGCCATACGCGCCAAGAATGAAAGCGATTACGAAGAATTTTAATAAACAGCGGAATACAATGCAAGCAAATGAGTAGTTAATAAGCAGCCAGCGGTTGCAGCTGAGACATCTGCGGCCGATTACCATTCGGCAATTTCCGGAAACTACCAAAAGACGCGCTTTCAAAATAAAACCGATCATTTTAATGCTGAATTGTCTCCGAAATGACGTAAAAATCAACTTTCATGATTATAATTTTGGACGTAACAAAATGTACCATTTAAATCTGGTCGTTCATTTCCGTTCATTTCCGTCGAAGGGGCCGAAGCAGCGACAAAGACGCGCCTTAAAAAGTAAAAACAAATCGTTTTTTAATGCGATTGGACGTCACATTTTTAAAACCAGGGAAATAAATTCAGTCGTTCAGTAGTGGGTTATAAAAAGTTTTCGAAGCATTTGCGATATTTTTACTTAAGCGCGGGGCCCCCAAACGCGAGGGATTCCGGGTAAAGTGAATTGATATTCAAAATGGCGGATGGAGCGTCCAAAGATGAAAAGCAAGGTAATGGCTCTAATTTTACATATTCATATTTCAATTTAGCATAATTTATTTTGCCTTATTACTGTATTTGATTGCGGGGCGAGCAAAAAGAAAACTTTAATGCATTTATTTCTGGTATAGACACAGCCGGATCGGCCGTTTCGACGAAGCGCATTCCGCCAGGAATTTTTTTTAAAAGGAAAAAAAATAAAACAAATAAGAAAGCGAAAGACAGAGAGGGGAGGACAATTTTGACTAAAAAAAATTATGCAAAGTAAGCCGCGGCGTTTTACATTTTTTACTGTCTTTTATCGATGCAAAAGCGTTCTATGCTAATTTGGGATCAAATATTAACCTCGGTTATATTCAAGGGGATAAAATAATAGAAAATGTTTCGGATGGTTTTGTTGAGACGGGCAAATGCGGACCGGCGAAACGGCTGAAGAAAGGGAGCATATTAAAAATCCGGTTCTTGTTTGAGCGGGATCAAAATCTGAATGTGTAATATACGCTGAAGTGGGCTTGTTTTTAAATCGTAGGAACGCCCCTCATGTTTAGTTGAATAGATTTAATAACAGACGTGTGCGTTTGGTGTGTAATTTTTTTTTACTATTGAGTTGGATGATGATCATTACTTCCCCCAGTGCTGCTGGTGAGCTCAGATGACGGAGAATTCAAGCAGGGATGCTTATTAAAATCTGCCCCGAGGTTTTAATGAGCAATCTAGGCCTCGTCTGATTTGTTTCACTTTATATTTTTAAATCGTTCTTGGCATTTAGATTACATAGCGTAACATCCACATTTACTGAAACAGATTGCTAAACGATTTGCAAATCTCTATTTACAATTTCCTATTTTGATTTAATCCTAGACATTTACATTTATAAACAAATAAGTTCTCCTACCAAGTACTGCAACACGCTAGTTGGTTGCAACGTTTTGCTTACTTAGTAAAAGTATTTGTTTAAAATGAATTCACTTTTCATTAATGTAGTTTATTGTGGTTGTCATGCTCCTCATTCTGAAAAGAAAGACTTGGATTTATATAGCGCCTTTCACCACCACCGGACTTCTCAAAGCGCTTTACAGCCAATGAAATGCTTTTGGAGTGTAGTCACTGTTGCAATGTAGGAACCGTGGCAGCCAATTTATGCACAAACAAGCTCCCACAAACAGCAATGTGATAATGACCAGATAATCTGTTTTTTTTGTTTTGTTGATTGTGGGATAAATATTGGCCAGGACACCGGGGATAACTCCCCTGCTCTTCTTCGGAATAGTGCCATGGAATATTCTACTTCCACTCGAGAGAGAGCAAACGGGGCCTTTGGTTTAACGTCTCATCCGAAAGATGGCAGCTCCGACAGTGCAGCGCTCCCTCAGCACTGCACTGGCGTGTCGGCCTATATTTTTTGTGCTCAAGTCCCTGGAGTGGGACTTGAACCCACGACCTTCTGACTCTGGCGAGGAAGAAAATGATCAACTACACACGATACAACTGTACAATATTTTGCCTTTAAACATAACCACAAAATATAGTGACTAATGTTTTGCGCACTGCTCTTGGGGATTTAAAAAAATATGAAATGCATATTTACAGTTACAATAAAGTTAATATTTAATCAGGTTGTGTTTGTGTAAATTTGTATAAACCATTTTTAATTCCACAGGTGATGTTACGAATTAACTGATTTTTTTTATCTATGCTGACTGGCCTGTGACTTGGTTATACAAAAATGTATGGCAAAATGCTATGTGAAATATTATGCTGCTGAATGGGTTTTAGAAATTGTGTCCTGGAATCTGGTGCATCTTCCAATAAACTTATTTGTAGATGCGATTACAAATGAGCTTAACACCGTGCTCAATTTCTGAAAATGTAGGGCTTAAAAGCACATCAAACTTTTTTTGTAGCAGCATAATTAAAGCTGAAAGAAAATAGTTTGCAGTAACCTTTTCCTAATCCCAATTTTCTCCTTCCAAGGGTATTGCTGGGCCACTGTTTTTCCATGACCACTGTTGAGCTGTGTGGATGTGTTGGAAGGGCATATGATTCAAATAGGGTGACTAGTTTTCTCGTTATTACCCTGTCTTTTAAAAAAAAATCTACTGTATTAACATGTGGCTGGTGCCCTTTTCATGGAGAAGCCTAGGTGGATGGCCAAAGCTAATGGTACAAGACAGCACCAAGATTGACAAGGATAGTCGGGAAATTAAATAAATCAAGAATTAAAAAAAATGTTCGTGGCATGTGGATTATGCTGGCAGGTAGTATTTAATGCCTATTACAACAGCAGCATTTTATTGTTCTGATAAGATGATGGGTTATCAACATCATCCACATTTGCTGAGTAAATTGCTGAGCCACTTCAAAGGTTTTGAGAGTCAACCAGGTAATATGGACTATAGTCACATGTAGCCCAAACCTGGTAAAAGTAGTAGGATTTTGTTTCCAAGGGACATGTATTTGGGTTTTTATAATTCAATATATTTCATGGTCACTTTTTTCTGGTTGCTAGCCCACAAATTACCATATTTATTTAATTCAATTTCACAGCTTGCCGTAACCTTTTGGATGGCTAATGCGGTACCCTAACTACTGCACTAGGTGGTGTGCTGAGTTTGGATCTTAACACCTGTAGAATGATGGGGAAAGGGAATCCAGTTTTACCATTTTGTGAATGAAACAAAAGAAGGTGGTGTAGTGAGCCTCGATTTTGATGAGGAAAGATGAATGTGTACAATCGTGTATTTGTGGAGTTTAGCAGGATTAAGAAGAAAGTTAAGAGCATAGAGTATTGATAAAATGGAGAGAAACAAGAAAGTTGATAGAGGGAGAGGTGACGATAGAGTGGATAATGTGGGTTTTCTTGTATAATGTCTAGATGTGAGACGGAAGTTATGAAAGGGTGCCCTATTGTAGTGGTCAGATTATCTTGATTATCATAACAGATGGAAAGTTATATGGGAGTGAGAAGAAAGTCTGCAACGCAATTCATCGGGTTTAAATTTGATTTCCAGCAGAAAACTGCATAACTTGAATCAGTGATTTAATTTCATTCATGGGGTATGGGTGTCTCTGACAAAGCCAGCATTTATTGCCCATCCTCAATTGCCCTTGAGAAAGTGTTGATGAGCCGCCGCATTGAACAGCTGCAGTCCATGTGAAGGTACTCCCACAGTGCTGTTGGGGAGGGAGTTCCAGAATTTCAACTCCACTGCGATGAAGGAACAGCAATGTGTGTGACTTGGAGGGGTACTTGCAGGTGGTGGTGTTCACATGCACCTGCCCTTGTCCTTCTAGGTGATGGGGATCGCGGGTTCAGGAGGTGCTGCCAAAGAAACCTTGGCGAGTTGCCATGGTGCATCTTGTCGGTGGTGTACACTGCAGCCATGGTGCGCAGGTAGTGGAGGGAGTGAATGTTTGGGGTGGTCGATGGGATGCCAATCATAGTGTACTGAAGGGTCAGAGAGGTTTCTACTTCTTGGGTATCTCGTGTGTGAGTTAACACTTAAATTTGTTCTGTTTTTTTGTAATTTTAAAGATGCCTTTGAAAGTAAGAAACAGAAGTTAAAGCATCCGATATGAACATAATAAATTCTATATTTAAAAAAAAAAGTATTCTTAGAAACATGTTAGTCTCGCCAAAAATGAATTATAGGTATGGGTGCATGCGGCTTAATGTTTTAATTGTGTTTTGAAATGTTTTTGTTTATACCTATAGTTTCAGTATTACTTGATCTATTGCAGTCAGTCCAGTTAGGTACTTCACCTTTGTTCCTGTCCTTTTTCCTATCCCAATAAATTTGACTCGCCACAGTATGGTCTTTCTCGTTATTTGTTAGTATAAATAGTACCCATTTTAAGAACAAAGTAAACAGCCTATCGCTTTGAGATGCATTTTAAAATATACATATCCAAAATAAATAGTAATATTTGGCTTCCACATTCGATACTGTAGAAGATTATACTATATAAAGTAGGTTATTTGTGAACTTTTGAGTAGCTCTTACAGCAGTTGACTGATGTTTGGAGTTTACAATCTAATCATAAATAAAGTTGAGTTTTAGTTTGGTAATAACTTTGAGTTGCAACAGAAACTTGTTTTTTCAATGGCAGGAAAAATATTACACATCAAAATTTTAAATTAATTGGATTGCAGAGACACTTTGTATTGTTTGGCTTTGTGTAAAAGCCTGATTTGAAGCTTTTATACCACCAGTTCTTATTTGCATTGGCTTCAATCTTAATTTTCCATCCCAATGGATGGAAGCTGCCAGTCCTTCAAAACTTAGAAGCCGGAAGAAATCCCGAGTTTGTTACAATTCTTTCAATTGAATTTACTTGCTGGTGGATGAATCAATGTATGTGTATTGTTTGTGAGGGCTTTCACTTGACTAGTGAAAAAAATGGAAATAACTTATGAATTTCCAGGTTATTATTTTTCCCTAAACTATTCTTTTTTTCTTACCTAAAAATGCTGTTACAAACTTTGTTTCCATTTCTGAGTGTTTTCTCTGACCGCTTCAGTACATCAAGAGGTATAGAAATATTTTTCCTTTTTCCTTTTTTAAACTGTGTAACCAGTAACTAAGGATCCTCCATGGTGTTGGATATTCTTGAGGTTCTGTTCAACATCAAAAACTAGAAGAAAATCTGGAGAGGGGAAGTTTAATCCTACAAAAAAATCTTCAGTGAAACCAGGAATATTGGAAACCAGGAGCATTTTTCTTAGACAGCTCTCCATAAGTAGTGATTCTTTAGGATAGTAGACATATTTTCCCAAGCTCCAAGGCGATGGCAAATGAAGCTCTACTACTGTGAAGAATTTTGGTGGTGGATGAGAGACTACTCTGACATACCAACCAGAAGCCACTTATTTTGAAAATCGCTGCTTCATCAGTCCTACCAGATGTTACACTTGCATTAATTTAAATCCATTTGGTGTATTTGTTCTAAGTTTTTACTAAATATATATAATATATATTTAAAAATTCTATTATACCACACATCTCACATCATGCTGTTTGGCATCATACTCAACTATTATAGTGCTTAAATGCATTGGATACATAAGTCTGTTTGCAATGTAAACAAAACTTCATAAAATACACAAATGGTAAAAACAATTAATGTATCCCAGTGTGATCTTAAATCTGTTCTTGCTGCTGAACTCACCTCACCGTCTTCAATTTTCCAAGTCTGTTGAAAGAATTCTGTGCTGAAAATTAAGTCCTGAGATGTAGATGCACTGCATTGGTGATACCATTGTATGATATTGTTACTAATATAAAGCGTGAACATTTCTGGACTGAAGTTTCAGTGTAATGACCAAGGAGAACTCGTTGCTTTTAAAGTCAGGATTGTCCTGATTTCAAATGGCAAAACTTTTTAGCCATCAGTTTTACCCTCTTCTTCATTGAAATGTTTTTTTTTAATTGAGAGGTTCATTTGTGGCATGACTTTGTGTTTCAAATTAAGTTTTGTTAAAATTTTTATATTCTCATTTAAAAGAAGCTGACTTTTGGATAAAAATCTTGCATATAATTTACTAAAATAGCATGATTGAAACACATTTAATTTTAGCTGTAAGTTATTCACTGTATGCAGTTAGTCATTTTTATCAAAATCCCTTTCCTAAATAAAAGTGATGGCTAAAGGATAGTATTAAAATACAACTTAAGATAAGGCAGTCCCCTTTTATATTGTAACTACTATTTAGTTATTTTTAATGTTCTTATCCCCCTCATTGTTTGGTGGTCTGATCATCATGGTTTTGTATAGACAACTAGGAACATTTGGATGCTGTCAAATTTGTCATAAGATCTATGTGTACTACCTGTCTGCACGACTTTACTTCATGTCATGTTTTGTCGCACACTTTGTGCCAACATTTTCCCATTAGAAATTATTCTCTGCACAGTATCTCTAGACCGTTGTTGTATTTGATGCCGAAATGTTCTTCCGACCACATATCGGTGCTGTCACCAAGACCACCTACTTCCACTTCCGTAACATTGACCGACTCCGCCTCGGCTCATCTGCTGCTAAAACCCTTAACCATGCCTTTGTTATCTCTAGACTTGACTATTCCAATGCTCTCCTGATTGGCCTCCCATCTTCCACCCAACATAAATTTGAGCTCATTGAAAACTGCTGCCCGTATCCGAACTCTCACCATCCCGTTCACCCATCACCCCTGTGCTCGTTGACCTACATTTGCTCCAAGTCAGTCAACGCATACATTTTAAAATTCTCATACTTGTTTTCAAATCCCTTCAAGGCCTCACCCCTCCCTATCTCTGTAACCTCCTTCACACCGACAACCCTTCAAGATCTCTGCCCTCCTCCAATCCTGGCCTCTTGAGCATCCCCAATTTTAATCGCTCCACCATTGGCGGCCGTGCCTTCAGGGTCCTTAGCTCAGGAATTCCCTCCCTAAACCCCTCTGTCTCTTTACCTCTCCTTCAGGAAGTTCCTTGACCAAACATTTGGTCTCCTGCCTAAATATCTCCTTGTGTGGCTCGGTGTTAAGTTGTGTTTGATAACGCCCCTGTGAAGTGCCTTGAGACGTTAAAGGTACTGTATAAATGCAAGTTGTTGTGTCCACATTGATACTGGGTTTTGCCAATCTGCACACTGGATACCCACAAATACTCACATGCCTTCTGAAATTCTTTTCGTCTGTCATTATTTTGTAGTAACTGAAATTTCTATTGTTCAAAATAAGGGTTTAAACAAAAATCTATCTATTGAATTGGTTTTGACTCCCAACATCTAATACACCCACTCGCACCCTATCATTGGCATTTGTGCCTTCAGCTGCCTAGATCCCACTCTGGAAATTCCTCCCTAAACCCTTCTGCCTCTCCCCCTTCTAGTTTTTCAAGACATTCTTTAAAACCTCTTTCTTAAACCAAGCTTTTGGTCACTGCGCCTAATCTCTCCTTTTGGTGCAATATTTATTTTCCTTGCACATTCATGAATCTCCTTGGGACATTTTTCTAGGGTAAAGCCTCTATATAAATGCAAGTTGTTATAATCAAAACTGCATATGTACACTTGTCATGGTGTAATTCTTTAGCTCGGCATCCATTTTTATCTGATTACATGCCCGAAGCGCTTTGGACTTGCAGCACTACTACTAGCAGGTGGGTGTGATTACAGTGTCACAGGTTGACATAGGCAGTTGGGAACATTAGGGACAGGATTAGGCTATTCAACCCCTCAAGCCTTCTCCGCCATTCAATTAGATCATGGTTGATTTGCACTTCAACTCTATTTACTGGCTGTTGCTCCATATCCCTTGATCCCTTTTCCAACAAAAATCTTGTCTATCTCAGACTTGAAAACTCCAATTGTTGTAGCATCCATAGCCTTTTGAGAGCATAGAGTTTCAGATTTCTACTATCCTATGTGTGGAAAAAGTGCTTCCTGATTTCAATCCTGAACAGTCCAACTCTTAAGATTATGCCCCCTTGTTCCTGATTCTCCTGCCAGAGGTAATAGTTTATCTGTGTGAAGCTATCAAATCTTTTTAACATTTTGACCAGATTATTCCCCAATCTTCTATACTTAAGGGAATACAAGCCAAGTGTATGCAACCTGTCCTCATAATTTGACCCTCTAAGCCCTGGCATCATTCTGGTGAATGATACATTCATATTACATTAGATATGGGCATAGGATTTGTAATGGAATATAAAAGCAAAGATAGAATATTTGACCTTAAATAGAGATTGAAATATGTCTGTGCTGCCTGATCCAATTATTCTTTGCCATTTAAGCTTGTTTCTCCTGATGACTACGCTTGATCTTGCATCCCCAAGTGTAACATTGCTGATTATTAACTAATGAGTCAACAGTTACAGAGGCTGAGAGTGAGACATGCAGTGAAAGAAAGGCTTGGATTTTAGTATCCGAATATTTCAGTAATTTCTAGAAGTACTGTGAAGTTATTTGTTACAGAAATAAATCTGAAGGCCATTTTGTTCATCAAAGGATCCCACAAATGGCAATGAGATAATGCCCAGGGTGCTGTTAGTTGAGGAGTGAATTTTGGCCAGGACACTGAGATCTAGATATTTTGATTAGCAGATAAAATAGTGCAGATTGGAAAATTAAGGCTTGAGAACTCCCAGCTGCTTGCATATATGCTAGTGTCTATAATGTCCACCTAAACTTTAAATAGGAAAACAGCATCTTGGTTTAATGCCTCATCAGAAGAATTCACTTTAGAATCATAGCAGTATTTAAAAAAATATGTTCCAAAATATGGTTGTACAGTATTAAATTTATCAAGGTAACTTGTGCTAAAAATCTGTTTCTGAGCATGTATTTAGAAAAATCCATACCAGCATACCTGTGAAAGAAAGAATTGTTATAATGTATTGCTATAAACAGCAGTGAGCTGGCTCACTGTGAACAATGCCACAGGAGATCTTTTCAGGGTTGACATTTCTGTTAGTTTTATGATTAGATGAGCAGAAAATTAAAAAAGTTAACAGATCCGGGTGAACAATTCGACAGGTGTAAAATGTGATCCTTATTTGCCAACCCCCTGGCTCTCCAACTTGTGGAAAATGTAATCACTGGATGGAAAGCAGGAAAAACAAAATGTGGAGAGGAAGCTGTACCTCATCCTAAACTGTAAAATTCCATTTGGCTTAAAATTTCTAGAAATTAAATATTTAGAAAAAAACAATGATTATAAAAATGTATTTTTATAACTTTTTTCCCCTAAATATTTGAAATATTGAAATAAGGTGGCACCTGCTACCATTTAAATTTGCTTTTTAGTCCCAGGCCAGGTGAAATGGACATGATGCATTATGATGGATGCTGTGACCTGGCTCACTATATCTGCTCTTACTTAATACTTCAGCATCAGCAATGATCAAACAACATTTCTGAACTTCAGTTGTTCATTAGCTGGGCTATCAGTGTATGTCAGTTAGAAAATGTAGTCCAGGCTAGTTGTTTGTAGGGTGTGTCTTTAACACATTTGTGTACTACACTTAACTGTAATATAGCATGTGATTACTTCATGCCTTTTACTGTTCAATTACTTGTTTAAATAACTGGTAATGTAAAAGTAAATTTGAGGGGCTAACTGTAGTTAGATTGTTTTAAGGTGCAATTTTATCATGCATTTCACTGCAGGTAATATGAACTGGCAACACTGAGTTACACCACTCAAAGGGAAACGCTGTATCTAAATACATGCTCAAAGTTCTGCTAACTGATGTTTGAATGTTGATTACATTTTTACTTTATTAAAATATTTTAAATGAAGGAATAAACCGAGATATCTATTAGACTACTGAGCCTAGCATTGATGGATAAACTTTTAGAAGTCATAATATGGGATTAAAATAATAGTCACTTAGGACATATGTTAATTGAAGATGGGGTTAGTAAAAAGCAAGTCATGTCTAAGAAATGTGAGTATTTTAAGGAAATAATGAGTATTAATAAAGGAAGTACAGTGCATGTTGTGTAGAAGAGTTTGATAAGGTGTCATATCGGGGTCTTGTTGATAAAATATGTAATAAAGGACATGCGGGAGCATGCTTAGGAATTTTATTAAAATACCTAAAACAGAAGTGGTTAATAGTGTTTTAGACTAAACGGATTTATTTATCAGCAGATTTCCCATGGTGTTGCTCATGGAGAAGCTTTATAAGAACAGTGGTATTTTTCTAAGCAACATTCACAGGAACATTGACTTATCAGCATTCGTTCATGGGATGTGAGTGTTGCTGGTAAAGCCAGCATTTATTGCCCATCCCTAATTGCTCTTGAGAAGTTGGTGGTGAGCCGCCGCCTTGAACCGCTGCAGTCCTTGTGATGAAGGTACTCCCATAGTGCTGTTGGGGAGGGTGTTCAGGATTTTGACCCAGCAACAATGAAGGAACGGTGATCTATTTCCAAGTCAGGATGGTGTGTGACTTGGAGGGGAACTTGTAGTTTCTGGTGGTGTTCACATGTGCCTGCTGCCCTTGTCCTTCTAAGAGATAGAGGTCGTGGATGATCTGGTGCCAATCAAGCAAGTTGCTTTGTCCTGGATGGTGTCGAGCTTCTCGAGTGTTGGAGCTGCACTCATCCAGGCAAGAGGGGACTATTACATCACAGTCGTAACTTGTACCTTGTAGATGGTGGAATGGCTTTGGGGAGTCAGGAGGTGAATTACTTGCCACAGAATCCTAACCCTCTAACCTGCTATTGCATCCACAGTATTAATATGGTTGGTCCAGTTAAGTTTCTGATATGTTGGTGGGAGATTTAGCTATGGTAATCTCGTTGAATGTCATGGCTAGACTCTTGTTGGAAATGGTCATGGCCTGGCACTTGCGTTGCGCAAATGTTACTTGCTACTTATCAGCACAAGCGTTAATGTTGATATCATCTGCAAATGTTGACACCACTCATAGCTTGTATCCAAATCATCCAAACAAGTGAACAGAATTGAATGCTGAGGGAAACCACTACCCATTTCCAACCACTCTGGAATAACTGCCCTTAATACTGACTCTGTTTTCATCCTTCTAATCAATTTTTAATCCAATGTTATTCTCCCCCTAAATCCATATTACTTAATCCTCTCCAGTAATCTCCCATGCCGACGGTTTTCCTAAAGTCCATTAACACTACATCCACTGCATTTCCCCCTTCCACCCTGTGTTTGGATTTTCAAACTATAGACAGATCACAGCCATGCCCAATCTGTCTGACATCTACACAGGTGCATTTCTACTAAGGGTTTTTGAATAGCAATCTGGAGCTCTTTCCAATGCCAGGGCCACAAGTTAATTGCAGTTTCCCTGTCGCTGTTCTGAGTGAAAGTATAGACCAGCAATTGAATGTGAAAGCTTTCTGGTTATTTGTGTAGCTCCAACGCGGTGGACCTTACAATATAAAAAGAGCTATGTCGATGTCAGAACAACTGTTTTTAGAAGTGATTCTGCACTATAAAGAGGATCTTGGATCACTCGTATTTTGGAAATGCCTGGCTAGATGGCAGAAATGCTAATTTGCTTTGACATTTTAAGGAAAATTGGCTTTAAACACGTTTTGTTCATGGTACTAACACTGTCAAAAATATTACTACCATATTAAAATATACCACTCCTTGTTGAGTTCTAATTTTTGTAATGCATTTAAAATTTGAATAGATACTTTGCATTGCAGATTATCATAGTTATTTCCATTTTGATTGCATGGACCTTTTTAGAAGCTGATTTTATATTGCAGCCTGGGTCTTGCGAGAGCAAGCTAACAAAGCCACTCTCCCCTAATTTCCAAACACGCAGCCAACTGTCCTGTAAATCTGTTGTTCTTTCCCAACATTCTGTGTAGGGTTGAATGCGACATTTTGGCCACTCTGCATGCAGTGGTGACATGCTGTTACTATGAAAATAACGGGGAATACCTATTAGATATTTTTTTTATCTGCTTCTGTCCAGGTATGCAAGAAAGATGCCTCTGCAAATATGGGAGCCATATTGAAATCTTGGATGAACTTGGGCTTTCTATAAAAGTTCAGTGTTGTAGGTGGGAGTATTAACTTTTGTAAATTTGTCTGCAGTGTTAGATACTTGTATCATGGTTCTGGAGTTTATTGACCATGGCTTTTTGATTCAGAAAATGTATCTTTTTAAAAAAAAATTAAGCTTCTGACTGTTCCATCGATGATCTTTAAAGTGAATAATTGTTGGAGCATATGCAGATTCTTTTTTTTTTAAAAAGTACATTAATGTGAATTTCGGGTTATTTTGAATAAATTGTAAGGCATACCAGGTTTCCACTTTGGATACAAATAAAGCTCTAACATTGATGTGGGAATAAATCCCTGACCATAGTTTATATGCAGTGCTATACATCAGGCATATTGTATTAGCATTTTCACTCTCAGAATCGCTCAATTTTCTGTGGTTCTAATTCCATTTTAACTTCTGGCGCAGTTATTTTTATTCTTTTTAAAAAAAAAACAGTTATAGAGCGAATCTAACCAGAATTGAAGCATTTGCACAATTTCACAAACTGAAATTAGATGAACATCGAATTTCCCAATCCCCTGTGTGTATATATTTGCATTGCATTGTCACCAGCATTCAGGAAAGCATCCTGGTGGTGAAGTGAATTGAAGTCTGATTGAAATGTGGGAAAACACCAAGCATTATAATTATGTCCTTTGTTCTTCCAAGTGTGCGTTTCTCAAGACAGCATTTTGAGCAGCAGGGAGAAGTGTGAGGTGATGAATGAAGAATATGAAGCAAGAAATGTATTGTAGAAGTGCAATTTTTCAAATAATGCATTGGTACCAATAGGTAAAGCGAACCCAGTGATGACACTAATAGACACTGCTTCTGCACATTTATATATTCTTGTATCATCTGAAAGTTGATTACATATGAAATATAGTGAATGAGGCATGGAGGTAACTTTTCATGAAGACATCAACACTGAGATTTGGAATTAGCCAGCTGGGTTTCAATTGTGTATAGGCCAAGTGATTGTAAAATAGGGTAAATACATTTTTAGTGTTTAAGTTTACATTTTTATGATAAACTAATTAAAATGACACACTTTTGACCATTAAAACTTCCAGCAGTGGTAATATTTTAAAACTGAGTGCAACATGCAAATGAAAAAGATTGATTAGAGTATGCAGAATTGAAAGGAATTCATGGTGTGAATACAGAATCATTGGCAGTACCACATCAAGAAGGTAGGCTTAGGACTCTGGAGTTGGCCAATTCACCCCTTGAGCCAGCCTGCCATTCAGTCAGATCATGGCTGATTTGTACCTCAACTCCATTTACCATTTACATCCCTATCCCTTGGTACCCTTAACAAAAACATTTTTTTTTAGTTCTATGAGGAGAGATTGAGTAGACTAGGCATATATTCCCTAGAGTTAAGAAAGAAAGTGCCTTTCACAACCACTGGATGTCTCAAATCGCTTTACAGCCAATGAAGTACTTTTGGAATGTAGTCACTGTTGTAATGTAGGAAGAATTTAGAAGAATCAGAGGTGATTTCATTGAAACGTAAAAAATTCTTGTACATTTAAACCATGGTATAATTCTGGAGAATCCATGGAAAATATATGATTCCTGAGGTATATTGCCCAAAATAGAATGCATTACTCTAGATGGCGTCTGACCAAAGCTCTGTACAACTGGAGCATAACTTTCTCTCCCTTGGTATTCCAACTCCATTGACAGGAAGGCCAACATTTCACTAGCCTTTTTAATTACTTTTAGTACGTGTGCACTAGCTTTATGATTTGAGTACGTGGACACCAGATCGCTTTGCTCCTCTAAAGTTCCTAGTCTCTCACCATTAAGAATATGTTGGAATTTGTATTTCTTGGATTGAAAGTGCATGTCCTCACACTTCCAGACATTGAATTCCATTTGCCACATTCACTTAATCTATGTCCCTTTTGTAATTTCCTACTCTCATCTAATCAAGTCACTGTTTCCTAATTTAGTGTTATCTCCAAACTTGAATATATATATTTTTTCCTTCATCTTAGTTATATGTTATATACATACCCCTAGGAAACACCAGTTGTCATATCTCACCAGTCAGTACATTCTCATGGTCCCTACACTCTTGTCTCCTACCTCCCAAACAATTACCATCTCATGTCACCAGCTACAATTTTGCAGGTTTTATTTTTGCTAATAAAAGTATTTGCAAGAAAGTGTAACTTTAAAACTGGAATTGAATTACATCCGTTTACTGGTCCAATTCCCTGGCCTCTTAAATAAATCCATTTCACACTTGGTCTTTAGTACCCTTGTACAATACCACGGAAAATTGACTAGTTACTCAGTGTTTTTCGAAAATTGTTTCTACCATCAACTTGTTTTCTGACTGAGCGCATGATCACAGTTCCTGTACTAAAAATAACGTTTCTAGCATAAGAAATTTAAAAATTCACAATCATTAAACTTATCCAGAAAGTTGCGTTCTGTGTGTTTGAAATGTCTCAAAACTATTTACATCAGAGATCTGTCCCTGTCTGTGAAGCCTGGGCTTGCATTCATAAGGTAGAACTATTTGTCAACTGTATGAAGAAGCTCGGTCAGATAGCAGACTACAACACCCAGAATGCACCACATCACACTGTGAAAGCATCATGTGCACTACAATTCCAAGAATACAGCTGACCAACGCTTCTCCTGACTAATGAACACCACCACATTTTGTAATTGGTGGGGGATGCACATAAGATACCAGTTTTTAAAAAAAAGTTTGACAATTGTCATTCACACAGTATATAGGAGTTGTTCGCTCTTGCTACTGCCCCTGGGGAGGGGGAATTGATTGTTTTTGAATTTAAAGCAAGGAAATGTAGTAGGATGATGTATCTTATCTGCTTGTACAGTCAAAGTTATTTCACTGTAGTTAACTATGTATGTACAAGGACAAAAAACTGGGATTAGAAACAGAATAGGCAATGCTGCAGCAAATCTATACAGAAGTGAGATTTCTGGTGATGGCTTACACTTGAAATACTGAGATATTATATCTAGCTAATTAAAAATAATTGCTTCTGCGCCCATTTCCTATCACTGATTTTATGATTTGACTTCCTGCTTTTATGCATTGCCAGTTTTTTGTATCAGCTTTTTCCAAGTATGAAAGGTTTTGTCTATGTAAGCTTGTCACTGTGCCAATAGGGCTGTCGACTTCCCACAAATCACTCAAAACACATTCTGAAATTATTCTCAACTGACATGTTTTCTTTGAAATTTCTAATATCCAAAATAAACAATTAAATAACATTTCAAATGACATATTTCATGATGACATTAAATTTGTTCATCTTTGAATGCCTCCATTAACTTTTTTCACTTGGAAGTCTCGGCATCTCTCAGATGACAGAACTGTAATTGAACTGAATTTGTATTGTGCAGTCTGAGCATGTGCAGTGAAATTCTGAGGACTAATGAGCAACATTCAGTCTGTGTGTGGCCTGTATATGTGAATTAAAAAAAACACTACTGATTAGACTTGTAGCTTTTGTTTACTGTGAACTTCTGGAAGTGCATTAGGTTCAGAGTCTTTCATCATTCTAATTCACAATTCAATTTTTTATTTGAAAAATGAACTGAAACAACAGCCTCTGATTATCCTACTTGATTATCTTCTATGTTGTGTTGTCAGACTAGCCAGTTACCACCTTTCAAACCTTCAGTCATCATCTGCTCTTCAAAAACGCACCCATAACCACTCTCTCCTTGCAAACTATCATGTCCCATCTCCAGCCTCCCTTTCCTCTCAAGTCTTTGAATGTGTTGTCGCGCCTCAAAACCTTGACCATCTTTCCTGCAATTCCATGTTTGAACATCTCCATTCAGGTTTCCACCACTTCCACAGCACTGAAACGGCCCTTTATCAAATTCACACTTTCCCTCATTATTCTCGACCTGCCTGCAGCTTTTGATATGGTTGACCACACCATCTTCGTCCAAGGCCTCTCTCCCATTCTCCAGGTGGGACTGCCATTGCATGGTTCCATTCCTATCTGTGTACTCGTTGCCTGCAGTGGCTTCTTTTCACACTCACGCACGCACACCATTGCCTCTGGAGCCCCCCAAGGATCTATCGGCTCCCTCCTATTTCTCCTCTATGTGCTGCCCCTCAGTGACATCATCTAAAAACACAATGTCCGATTCCACATTTATGTTGATGACGCCCAGCTCTACTTCACCACCACCACCTCTCTTGACCCCTCCACAGCCTCTGATTTGTCATGCTGCTTGTCTGACATCCCATATTGGCTGAGCAGAAATTTCCTCCAATTAAATATTGGGAAGACCGAAGCCATTGTCTTTGGTTCCTGTCATAAACTCCGTTACTTAATCACCAATTCCATCCATCTCCCTCTCCCTGGCCACTATCTGAGGCTGAATCAGACTGTTTGCAACTGTGACATCCTATTTAATGCTGTGCTTCCAACTCCATATCTTCATCACCAAGACTGCCAACTTCCACCTCCTGTAATATCACCCATATCTGCTCATCGGCTGCTGAAACCCTCATCCATGCATTTGTTACCTCCAGACTCGACTATTCCAATGCTCTCTTGGCTGGCCTCCCACCTTCCAGTCACCGTGAACTTCAGCTCATCCAAAACTTTGCTGCCCGTATCCTAACTTGTACCAGATCGTGCTCACCCATCATCCCTGTGCTTGCTGACCTACATAGACTCCCAGTACAGCAATGCCTCAAATTTAAAATTCTCATCCCCGTTTTCAAATTCCTCCATGGCCTCACCAATCCCGATCTCTAACTTCCTCAAGCCCTAAAACTCTCTGAGATCTCTGCTTTCCTCCAGTTCTGGCCTCTTGCGCCTCCCCGATTTCCATCACTCCACCATTGGTGGCTGTGCCTTTAGCTGCCTAGGCTGCAATTTCCTCCCAAAACATCTCTGCCTCTCTGCAATCTCCTTTTTAATACTGCCTCTCTACCATCTCCTTTTAATACACTCCTTAAAACTCTGACCAAGTTTTAGTCACCTGTGCTAATATCTCTCTGGCATATTGTTACATTGTATTGGATAGTGCTCCTGTGAAGCGCCTTGGGATGTTTTATTATATTAAAGATGCTATTATAAATGCAAGTTATGTTAATAGAAAATATCAACATTCTAATTACTAACTACTCCTCTGGTACTTCCTCAAGCACCTCACCATTCCATCTGTTAAAATTCTTTGCCTACTGACCACTCCTAAGTCTCATCCAAAGTTCTTCATTGAGGCATCTTCTGCACTATGACAACTCATCTGTGACTATTTCAATCTTCATCTCTGCTTCCCTTGCCCTATCTATTCCGAATTCACTGCCTCCTGTCTTCTTGCCATATAAATTCTCCTACCCATATTCATGATCACCCTCTTGATCATGCCATCTCCTGTGGCCTCTCTACTTCTTCTTTGGTCTTCATCACAGATGAGGCCATCTGCAATCACTTCCCAGGATTCCTTGGCATCCCATCCAACTCCACTTCTATCTGTGTCTGACCATAGAAAATACTTTTTTTCGCCCAAGCCCCTTGCAACTGCACTGCAAACTCCCAAAAGGACTTTGGCCCTCCATTTGCCATGATACTTGTGCTGCTCAAAACTCTTCTCCCCATCATTTTGGCACACTTGACCCGAGCAAAATCTGTACTCTCCAATCCTGATTGTTCCCCATCTTCGATTCCTCAAGTTCAAGGAGAATGGACAGTGTGCAACCTCCATACTTGACATTCCAGTACTGGCCTGGCTGGGCTCTCATTTTTCACTTTCTATAAACCTCAGCTCATTTAAAATTCTGCCTGTATCCTATCTGGCACCATGTCCCTATCGCTCTGTCCTTGCTAACCTCCACTAGCTCCCGGTCCCCCTTCACTTCCAAGTTAAAGTTCTCATCCTAGTGTTCAAATTCCTTCATGACCATTTCTCTATCCTGCAGCCTACAACTCCATCTCTCCCAAACTCTTGTGTTACTGACTCTGACATTTTACATAAGAACATAAATGGGAGCAGGAGTAGGCCATACTGCACCTCGAGTGTGCTCTGCCATTCAGTAAGATCATGGCTGAACTTCTACATTAACTCCACTTTCCTGCCCTATTCCCATATCCCTTGATTCCCTTAGTAGCCTAAAATCTATCAATCTCGATCTTGAATATACTCATCAACTGAACATCCACAGCCTTTTGAGGTAGAGAATTCCTAAGATTCACAACCCTCCTGAGTGAAGAAATGTCTCAAGTTCTAACTAGCCGACCCCTTTTCCTAAGGCTATAACTCCTAGTTCTAGCCAGGGAAAACTGCCTCTCCGCAAGCCCACTAAGAATTTTATACGTTTCAATGAGAACACCTCTCATTCTTCTAAACTCCAGAGAATATAGGACTATTCTACTTGATCTCTCCTCATTTTCCTGTAACCTGAGAGAAGCCGACACACAGACATGTCCAAGAATCAGTCATGAAACATGAAATTGATTACTTTGAGATCAGTTAGAAAGTCATAAACCAGTGCTGACACACATGAAAGGCTCCCTCCCCTCTAACCAGTGCTGTCGGGGCCCATGCCCTGCCTTTCCCCTCATTATTGCTGATACACATCAAGTAGTGAGCCTTGCATTCTACTTCTTGTCGCAAACCCTAGGTTCTCACTCCACAGTACTGCCAGATCAAAGGACCACCCCAATGCTGTCGAGCTCAAGCAACCAGCCCCACTGCAGTTCTGTCAACTTCAGAGTCCCCACCCCAACTCTGCCAAATCCAAAAACCATCCTCCATTGTTGCAAAAGCACAGGATTGCCTCTGATGCAGTTAAACCCCATTTCCTGACCCATTATTGCTAAATACTAGATATCTACCTCCAGTGATGCATCTTGCATACCATCTTGCTGTGTGATCTCAGCATTAAAAATGGTTAAATTAAATATATAGGTCACTCATTTGCAGTATTCACAGAATATTGGACAACTTTGTGAAATTCAATCCCTAAAATACCAGTAAAAATCCCAGAAAACCTTTTAATGTGGAACTTGACTTATTCAGTCACTGCTAGTTAGTGGACCAGATGTTATTTTATATATAGCATAACAATGACAATTTACATTTATATAGTTCCATTAAAATAAGAAAACGTCCCAACTCGCTTTAGAAGAGCGTAATCAGACAAAAGTTGACGACGAGCAAAAGGAGTTGTTATTGGGACAGGTGACTAAAAGCTTGGACAAAGAGGTAGGTTTTAAGGAGGCTCTTAAAAGGGGCAGAGATTTATGGAGGGTATTCCAGAGCTTAAGGCCCAGATGACTGAAGGCATGGTCACCAATGATGGGAAGAAGGGAGTGGGGGATATAAAACAATGCAGTGTTTGAAGAATGCAGGGTTCTTGGAGGGTTATCGGGCTGGAGGAGGTCAGAGATAGAAGATTGGGGCAGTGGAGGAATTTGAAGTCTAGGTGACTAATTTTAAATTCGAGGCGTTGGTGGACCGACAGCTAATGGAGGGAAGCAAGCACAGAAGTGATGGTTGAGCAAGATATAGGATGCAGGCAACAGTGTTGGATGAGCTCCAGTTTATAGAGAGTGGAAGATGGGAGGCTGGCCAGGAGAGCATTGGAATAGGTGAGTCTGGAGGTAACAAAAGCATAGATGAGGGTTTCAGCAACAGATGAGGTGTAGCAGGGAAGGAGATGGGCAATGTCAAGGAAACCATAGCATAATGGTTATGTTACTGGACTAGTAAGCCAGAGGTCTGGACTATTGATCCAGAGACAGGAGTCCAAATCCCACCATGGCAGCTGGAGAACTTAAATTCAGGTAATTGAATAAAAAGCTAGTATCAGTATTGGTGACCATGAAACTATTGGATTGCTGTAAAAACCCATCTGGTTCACCAATGTCCTTTTGGCAAGGAAATCTGGTGTCCTTGCCTGGTCTGTACTATATGTGGCAAAGTGGATCCAAAATTGGCTGAGGCAGGAAGCAAAGGGTAATGGTTGATGGGTGTTTTTGTGACTGAAAGGCTGTTTCCAGTTGGGTTCCGCAGGGCTCAATACTAGTTCCCTTGCTTTTTGTGGTATATATCAATGATTTAGACTTGAATGTAGGTGGTATGATTAAGAAGTTTGTAGATGATACAAAAATTGACCGTGTGGTTGATGATGAAGAAGAAAGCTGTCGACTGCAGAAAGATATCAATGGACTGGTCAGGTGGGCAGAACAGTGGCAAATGGAATTCAATCCGGACAAATGTGAGGTAATGCATTTGGGGAGGGCTAACAAGGAAAGGGAATACACAGTATATGGTAGGACACTGAGCAGTCTAGAGGAAAAGGGGGATCTTGGAGTGCATGTCCACAGGCCCCTGAAGGTAGCAGAACAGGTAGATAAGACAGACGGGATACTTGCCTTTATTGGCCGAGGCATAGAATGCAAGAGCAAGGAGGTTATGCTTGAACTGTATAAAACACTAGTTAGGCCACAGCTGGAGTACTGCATGCAGTTCTGGTCACCGCATTACAGGAAAGATGTGATCGCACTAGAGAGTAGATTTACGAGAATGCTGCCTGGATTGGAGAATTTTAGCTGTGAGGAAAGATTGGATAGGCTGGTTTTTTTTTTTAAGAACAGAGGTGGCTATGGAGAGACCTAATTGAGGTGTATAAAATTATGAGGGGCCGAGATAGGGTGGATATGACAGACCTATTTTGCTTAGCAGAGGGGTCAACAACCAGGAGGCAAAGGTTTAAAGTAAGTGGTAGGAGGTTTAGAAGCGATTTGAGGGAAAAACATTTCACCCAGAGGGTGATTGGGGGTCTGGAACTCACTGCCTGAAAGGGTGGTAGAGGCAGAAACCTTCATAGCATTTAAAAAGTATTTGGATATGCACTTGAAGTGCTGTAATCTACAAGGCTACGGACCAGGAGCTGGCAAGTGGGATAGGCTGGATAGCTTTTTGTAGGTCGGCACTGACACGATGGGCCAAATGGCCTTCTGTGCTGTAAGTTTCTACGATTCTGGTATGTGACTCCAGACCCACAGCAGTGTGGTTGACTCTTAACTGCCCTCTGAAATGGCCTAGCAAGCCACTCAGATGTAACAAACCATTACAGGAAACAATAATAATAGAACGGTAGCATAATGGTTAACTTACGGAACTAGTAATCCAGAGGCCTGGACTAATAAACCAGAAACGTGAGTTTAAATCCCACCATGGCAGCTGTGGAATTTAAATTCAGTTAATTAAATAAATCTAGAATAAAAAGCTAGTGTCAGTAATGGTGACCAAGTAACTATCGGATTGTCATAAAAACCCATCTGGTTCGTTAATGTCCTTTTAGGGAAGGAAATCTGCTGTCCTTACCTGGTCTGGTCTATATGTGACTCCAGACCCACAGCAATGTGGTTGACTCTTAACTGCCCTCTGAAATTACCTAGCAAGCTATTCAATTGTAACAAACTGTTACGAAAAACATTAAAAATAAAACCAGATGGACAAACTGGCATCGACCTCAGCACCGACTTTGGACATGATAGCGGCACACCTAGCCCAGTCGACCCTGCAAAGTCCTCCTCAGTAACATCTGGGGACTTGTGTCAAAATTGGGAGAGCTGACACAGAGACTAGTTGATCAACATAGCCTGACGTCGTCATACTCTCGGAATCCTACCTTTCCGCCATTATCCCAGATTTCTCAATCACCATCCCTTCCTCCTTTTAAGATGCTTCTTAAAACCGACTTCTTTGACCAAGCTTTTGGTCACCTGCCTTAATTTCTCTTATGTGGCTCGGTGTCAAATTTTTTGTTTCATAATACCCCTGTGAAGCGCCATGGGACGTTTCACTATGTTAAAGGCGCTATATAAATGCAAGTTGTTACTGTCCTGTCCCACCAACAGGATGGATCCACCAGAGGTGGCGGCACAGTGGTATACAGTCTGGAGGGAGTGGCCCTGGGAGTCCTCAACATTGATTCCGAACCCCATGAAGTCCCATAGGTCAAGCAAGGGCAAAGAAACCTCCTGCTGATTACCACCTACTGCCCTCCCTCAGATGATGAATCAATACTCCTCCATGTTGAACACCACTTGGAAAAAGCACTGAGGATAGCAAGGGCACAGAATATATTTTGGGTGGGGGAACTTCAATATCCATCACTAAGAGTGGCTTGGTAGCACCACTACTGACTAAGCTGGCCAAGTCCTGAAGGACATAGCTGCCAGACTGGGTCAGCAGCAGGTAAAGAGAGAACCAACACGGAGGAAAAAAATACTTGATCTCGCCATTGCCAATCTACCTGTCGCAGATGCATCTGTCCATGATCGTACTGATAGCAGTGACCACTGCAAAGTCTTTGTGGAGATGAAGTCCCGTCTTCACGCTGAGGACACCCTCCATCCAATTGTGTGGCACTACCACTGTGGTAAATGGGAAAGATTCAGAACAGATTTAGCAGCTCAAAACTTGGCATCCATGAGATGTTGTGGGCCATCAGCAGCTGAATTGTATTCCACCACAATATGTAACATTATGGCCTGGCATATCCCTCACACTATCATTACCATCAAGCCAGGGGACAAACCATGGTTTAATGAGGAATATAGAAGAGCATGCCAGGAGCAGCACCAGACATACCTAAAAATGAGGGGTGTGTCAACCTGGGGAAGTTGCAATGTAAAACTACATGCATGCTAAACAGCGAAAGCAGCATGCTATGGACAGAGCTAAGCAATCCTACAATCAACAGATCAAAGCTCTGCAGTCCTGCCACATCCAGTTGTGAATGGTAGTGGACAATCATCTCAGCCCCGGAAATCGTTGTGGGAGTTCCTCTGGGCAGTGTCTTAGGCCCAACCATCTTCAGCTGCTTCATCAATGACCTTCCCTCCATAAGGTCAGAAGCGGGGATGTTTACTAATTGCGCAGTGTCCAGTTCCATTCGCAACTCCTCAGATTATGAAGCAGTTTATGCCCGCATGCAGCAAGACTTGGATGACATTCAGGCTAGGGCTGATGTGTGGCGCGAATGTTACTTGCAACTCAAGTGCCAGGCAATGACTATCTCCAACAGGTGAGAATCTAACCAGCGCCCCTGGACATTCTAAGGCATTACCATCAATGTATCCCCCACCGTCAACATCCTGAGGGTCACCATTGACCAGAAACTTAACTGGGCCAGCCACATAAATACTGTGGCTACAAGAGCAGGTCAGCGGCTGGGTATTTGCGGCAAGTGTCTCATCTCCAGACTGGAAGCCTTTTTTCCCCCATCTACAAGGCACACGTCAGGAGTGTGATGAAATACTCTTCACTTGCCTGGATGAGTGCAGCTCCAACAACACTCAAGAAGCGCAACACCATCCAGGACAAAGCAGGCTGTTTGATTGGCACCCTGTCCACCAACTTTAAACATTCACTCCCTGCAGTAACTTGCCAAGGCATTTTCGGCAGCACCTCCCAAACCCACGACTTCTACCACCTAGAAGGACAAGGGCAGCAGATGCATGGGAACACCATCACCAACGTCCCCTTCCAAGTTACACATCATCCTGACTTGGAAATATCGCTGGGTCAAAATCCTGGACTGCCCTCCCTAAGGAGTTCCTTCACCACAAGGACTTTCTTTCAATTTATTTGTTCACGGGTTGTGAGCATCACTGGCAAGGCTGGCATTTATTGCCCATCCCTAATTGCCCCTTGAGAAGGTGATGCCTTGAACTGCTGCAGTCATTGTAGTGAAGGTACTCCCACAGTGCTGACTTTGTCACAACGATTTGGTACCATTGAGTGTGCTAGGCCATTTCAGAGGGCAGTTAAGAGTCAACCACATTGCTGTGGGTCTGGAGTCACATAGGCCAGATCAGGTAAGGACAGCAGGTTTCCTTCCCTAAAGGACATTTGTGAACCAGTTGGGTTTTTATGACAATCCGATAGTTTCATGGTTACCCTTACTGATTCTAGCGCTTTTTAAAAATTCCAGATTTATTTAATTAACTGAATTTAACTCTCCCAGCTGTCATGGTGGGATTTGAACTCTAGTCTCTGGATTATTAGTTCAGGCCTCTGGATCACTAACATAACCACAACACTACCGTACCCCCTGGTGCAGTGGTTCAAGAAGGCGGTTCACCACCACCTTCTCATGAGCAGTTTAGGATGGACAATAAATGCTGACCTTGTCAGTGATACCCACATCCCAGAAACAAATATGAAAAAAATCTCTGAACAGTACTTGAGAACACAGCATTTCCTCCTCCAGCAGTTTCAGCAATTCCCTCCCCTCCTTCATAGACTACAGCAAACAATCACAAAGGCACTCTGTAATACTTCTCTCTCTCTTTCAACAGCACTCATCTCTTCCTTTGCTCTCTTCACATCACACACTTACACTATTCTCTTCTAACATACCCTTGCACAACCACAAACTCCTCGCACTCCATCACTTCACTTTTCACACTCTTGGCTTTACATTCATCATCTCCCATCCTCATTCCATTTTGCTTCTTCTCCAGCTCTCACTACGTGCACAACACTCCCATCTCCACTTAACCATTTCAGTAGCTAATTACTAACACCCCATCTGTTTCTGTAGGTGAAAGCGGCACATAATGCTAGGGAGAGGATCAAGCTGGGTGGAGGAGTACTAAACATAGCCCTCATACATGCAGGGCAAAAGGCCCTGGAGATCAGTGGCTCAAGGCAGAACCATGAGCATCAGGGAAGGCAATGCTGGCACCTTACTGGAGCAGAGTGTGTGCATATTGTAACCCGTCATTCACTGTAGCATATATTTAGCAAGTTTTACGCTTCAAGCGGCATTCATAAGACTGTCACCTGCTCCATGTCCAGCTTCTATTTCATCTTTCCTCTAGGTCATTCTCTGCAGCATGAGGATACTGCAGAGTACACCTTTTGAGGAGGTCAATCCTCCTGAGGATGCACTTTCACGTGCCCCATTCAACCAACCACCAGCTCAGACATTGGCACTCTGTGTGGGTTAGATAGTGAGGCATAGGAGTTTGAACGTGGTGAAACACCGAGCCTAGGAAACAGCTCTAGGAAGGCAAGCTCCTATCCCAGCTCATAGATGCATTGCTTCCAGCTTTTGTGGGGTTATCTCGCATTGAAGTCTACCCTGGAGTATGGTTACCTGAGGAGTGCTACAGCTCAACCCTCACAAGGCGAGTTGAGGTCACCAGCCTTTGCAACTTTGTTGGAAGCCCAAATGTTTGCCATGCAAACTCTGGGCTCCACCTTGGAGAGATAGAACAGATTGATGGAGGCTTTCAAGGAGTGTCTCACCTTCAGTCTGCTCTCCTACTGATCAGTGGAAGTGATCAGTCCCAGCCCCACGGGAGTGACCGTGATGCTATGGGAGCTGTATGTATTGTCCCCTCTCAGGATGTCAGCCACCCCCTCAACCAATGCCTGTCAGGGTGCCAACAAGTTAGCTGGGCTAGACTGCCCTGGTGCATCAGTCTGCAGCCGGTACTTCACAGGCTTAAGCATCCAGAAGTCAGCTGAGCATCTCAAGGGTTCCAACTTGAGTAGCAGCAGCCTTTCACCAGCTAACTGAGGCCACTGGGGTGGCGCCCCTCCATAGTAGTAACTGTTAATAAATCTTCATACAAGAAAGGCACTACGAATTGATACTTGGGTAAGAAATTAATGGAAGGCAATTACTGTGTGGAGAATTAAATTAATCACCTTTAGCAGATTTGGCACTTTGGTCTACAGTATGGTTTAATAGCAGCTTCTGAGTCTACATTAGGAGTGTGTCATTGATATAGACGTTGTCTAAATATTCTTCAATGCAGATCTCAACAGACAACATGGGAGTGGGGAACTATGTAAAAAGGGCCATTAAGCAGAAGGGCTCTTGAGTTTTGAGAGCAGACGAATGAGCAGGTCAACAAAGTTGCTGAGCAATTAGCTGATTCCTCGCATCTCTTGCTGCATGGTGTTACGGTGGCTCTGCGGCTTCCTTGTCTATCCCTGGTCATCATCCTTCGAAAAGGACTGCTGCTTTGCTTCCTCGAAATGCAGGCCTCTATGGCGAGATTATGCAATATGCAGCACAGTACTATGATGCAGGAGATGTTTAATGGGGCATATTGTAGGGAGCCACCAGACACCTAATCCTTTGCTTCAATGATCTTGGTGGTCCACTGCTTTTGATGATACTGCTGTTGCTCGGGTGTGGTGGTGTTGCGGAGGAATGAGATGAGCCACGTCTGTCGGGGTTATCCCATGACCTCCAGCAGCTAATTTACCATGTTATTGATGGGGAGGTTGAATATTGAGAGAATGGTAGACTGTCGCAGGATAAATGAGTCATGACAGCTGCCTGGGTACTTTACACAAATCGCACGATCCTATTTCTGTGATCAGACAGTAACTCAGCATTAATGGAGTGGTAGCCTTTTCTATTGACGAATGCTGTTGGCATGTGTTCTGGTGCCCTGATTGCATGTGTACAGCCAATGATGCCCTGGATCGCAAGGAATCGCAAGGATGTGCGCATCACCCACGCCATGACCGGAACCGACGACTGCTGGACGGACCACCGCTTAATCCGATCCATCATCGACATCAACATAACCCCAAAGCGGAGGGGGCAGCAGAAGCAGTGCTGCAAAAAAGTCAATGCCGGAGCACTTAAGGACCCAGCTAAGAGAGCCCTATACAGCCAGTGCCTCACAGCTAACCTGGCGTGCCTTGACAACCCCAAGACGCAGAATGTCCACAGCGCTGGGTCTGCCCTCCAGGCCTCCATAACCAGTGCCCGCAAAGAGACACTCGGTTACTCAACCAGGAAACACCAGGACTGGTTTGATGAGAATGATCAGGAGATCCAAGAGCTAATAGATCGCAAGCGCAGGGCATTTCTGAGCCTTAAACAACAGCCTAATGCGGGAACAGCAAAAACAGCATTGCAGATGGCTTAAGGCTGAGACCTAAAGAACAGGTGGTGGATGAAGAAAGCACAGGAGATACAGCAGCTGGCCGACAACCATGATGTACGAGGATTCTTCATCGCAGTCAAGGCCACCTATGGTCCAAACGCCCAAGGCCCCACCCCACTGCTGGCCAAGAACGGGGAAACATTCATCCAGGACACCGAGGCATTCAGGGCCTGCTGGAAGGAGCACTTCGAAGATCTCCTCAATCGAAACTCTACCTTTGACTCGAGTGATCTCGACTCCATCCCGCAGCATGCTACCCGCCACCACCTCAGTGAGACCCCAACACTGCACGAAGTGGAAAAAGCCATAAGACAGCTCAAAAACAAGACTACGGGTGCGGACAGAATCCCTGCTAAGACATTGAAGTATGGCGGAGAGGCATTGCTGGCATGAATACACCTCCTCATCTCTCATCTGGAGGGAGGAGAGCATGCCGAGAGATCTCAGAGATGCAGTAATTGTGACCATCTTTTTAAAAAGGGGACAAGTCCGACTGCGGCAACTACAGAGGAATCTCCCTGCTATCAGCCACTGGGAAAGTCGTCGCTAGAGTCCTCCTCAACTGTTGTCTTCCTGTGGCCGAGCAGCTCCTCCCGCAGTCACAGTGCGGATTTCGTCCCCGACAGGGCACAACGGACATGATTTTTGCAGCGCGACAGCAACAGGAAAAATGCAGAGAACAGCGCCAGCCCTTATACATGGCTGCCTTCGACCTTATAAAGGTCTTTGACACTGTCAACCGCGAGAGTCTCTGGAGTGTCCTCCGTTTCGGATGCCCCCAAAAGTTCGTCACCATCCTCCACTTGCTCCATGACGACATGCAGGCCGTGATCCTTACCAATGGATCCATCACAGACCCAATTCATGTCCGGACCGGGGTCAAACAGGGCTGTGTCATCGCCCCAACCCTCTTCTCAATCTTTCTCGCCGCCATGCTCCACCTCACAGTCAACAAGCTCCCCGCTGGAGTAGGACTAAAGTACAAACCAGTGGGAACCCACGCCGTCTCCAAGCCAGGTCCAAGACCACCCCAACCTCTGTCGTCGAGCTACACCTGCGTCTGCGCACATAGAGGCTGCACTCCAGGACATAGTCGACGTATTTACTGAGGCGTACAAAAGTATAGGCCTTACACTAAACATCCGTATGACAAAGGTCCTCCACCAGCTTGCCCTCACTGCACAGCACTGCCCCCCAGTCATCAAGATCCACGGAGTGGCCCTGGACACCATGGACCACTTCCCATATCTCGGGAGCCTACCATCAACAAGAGCAGGCATCGACGACGAAATCCAACACCACCTCCAGTGCGCCAGTGCAGCCTTCGGTCGCCTGAGGAAAAGAGTGTTTGAAGACCAGGCCCTCAAAACTGCCACCAAGCTCATGGTCTACAGAGCTGCAGTAATACCTGCCCTCCTGTATGGCTCAAAGACATGGACCATGTACAGTAGACACCCCAAGTTGCTGGAGAAATATCACCCAACGATGTCTCCGCGAGATCCTACAAATCCCCTGGGAGGACAGGCGCACCAACATTAGCGTCCTCACTCAGGCTAACATCCCCAGCATTGAAGCACTGACCACACTTGATCAGCTCCGCTGGGCAGGCCACATAGTCCGCATGCCAGGCACAAGACTCCCAAAGCAAGTGCTCTACTCTGAGCTCCTTCATGGCAAACGAGCCAAAGGTGGGCAGAGGAAATGGTACAAGGACACCCTCAAAAGCCTCCCCGATAAAGTGCAACATCCCCACTGACACCTGGGAGTCCCTGGCCCAAGACCGCCCTAAGTGAAGGAAGTGCATCCGAGAGGGCGCTGAGCACCTCAAATCTCAACGCTGAGAGCATGCAGAAATCAAGCGCAGGCAGCGGAAAGAGCGTGCGGCAAACCAGTCCCACCCACCCCTTCCCTCAATAACTATCTGTCCCACCTGTGACAGAGTCTGTGGCTCTCGTATTTGACTGTTCAGCCACCAAAGAACTCACTTTAGGAGTGGAAGCAAGTCATCCTCGATTCCGAGGGACTGCCTATGATGATGATTTGAATGCGAGGCAACCTCGCCACGACTGCGCTCTTCGATGTTGTCTGTTGAGGTCAGTGGTCAAGGTGATGTACTGGTTAGACCTGGTGATGGGGTGTCAATGACCTAATCAATGCAGTTATGTACTCTGGACTGGGAAATATGATACCCCTGTCATGGACTGAAAGGAGCCAATGGCTAAGAAGTTGAGGGCCGTGATGACCCCTGATCCAAGAGGCAGTCGGTCCAGTTGTAGGAGACCGCAGAGATCTGGATTGATGCAAGAAAGTGACTTGACCTGTACATCCTGTGTGCCGTGTATGTGTCGAGCAACCCCCTTCACCTGTTATTTACTGATGGGCCCTGCTGGTAGTTGCTCCTGCTTTGCTTTCTCCAAATGTTCTCTAGCCAAATGAAACTAGCAACAATTGCACCCATTGTAAGCAGATAACGGTTCCTGTGGATGATGAGGCAAAAAGGTGAGGCAGTGATCTGCAAGCTGGAAACACACCTGACCATCCAAATAGCACAAAGATCCTGTGATCCAATTAGTTGTCCCTTTTAAATACTACTTTATTGGCTCTCTGATACCAATCCCACCTAGTTTTATTGGCGCGTTAGCCACTGGGCAAGACTGTTGAAATTTTTTGCAAACATGTTCTTGGGATCCTAATTGCGTTATACAACCCTAATTGTAATAAATTCATGAGGCTCCCATCTACCTGTAGCAGTCTACTCGACTGCCTCTGAAAAGTGTGCTGTGTGTGTCGGGAACAAAGTGCTAATACTCTACCACTATTTTAACCACCTGCCCATCCCTTCCCATTGGGTGGGCAGTTTAAAATTGAGGCTTGTAGCTTTTGAAGTCAGAAATCTTCTGATTTGTAATTAACTTAATGTTAGTAGTTACAGAAGAATTATTTATATTGCTCTTTTCGAAGGTTACTAAAGAGCAATTTTGATTTAAATCTTATATAATACACTTTGAATTTCGTGGTGTATTGCATCAAGATAAACATTTTGAATAAATATTCACACTGACTTGTAATAAAAAAAGCTGACAAAGATTTAAAATATTTTTAGGTTTCTGATATGTATCCTTCAATTATATTTTTGTACTCTAAAGTTTTAAATATTGCTTAAGTAAACCAACTATTGGAGGGCTAGAAATTCAGTTTTTGGCTATCAGGTTTTTTCCGTTATTTTAGGACGTGCTTATTTGTACTGTGAAAATGGCAGCATTGCTCCACCCTTTGTCTACGATTGGTCCTCTTCGATGATAAGCCACACCCTGAAGTTTCACTGCAATGTGTAACTGGAACCGCCCATCCCAAGTTTTCTCTGACTTTGCAAATTGTAACTCGATCCACTTTGGCTTCCTGAAACGACAGAGGACAGAGCTCCGCAGAAGACAGCAAGGGCCAGCTGAAGTACCTCACCTCCAGTTCAAGTATATTCCTCCCCCAGCCGAAGTGCCTTACTCCAGTCCAGTACATCCCTCCCCCAGCCAAAGTGCATGTCTCCCCCAGCCGAAGTGCCTTACACCAGCGCGTGCATCCTTACCCCCGCCCCCCCCCCCCACCATACCATAGATGGGGCAATCATTGTGTACGGGTTCATTGGGTATGAAGTGAATTGTGACAGTGTCGTGACTTCTGCATATCATCCACTCCAACGATGTCCCTTGTAGGGGGTTGGAAGAACATGATCTGTCTTCCCCCCCCCCCCCCCCGTGTCTCTTCTCTCGCCATCCTCCTTTTTCCTCTTTCTCCCCCCCCCCCCGTCTCTTTCCTCTTTCTCTCCCTTCTTCTCTTCTTCCCCCCCACCCCCAGGGCAAGTTCTCAGGGAACCAGCGGAATCTCCGGCCTCGGGTCCTGCTTCTCTGCACCACGTGGAGGGAATGATTCGGGGGCAGGGCTTGACGGCTGGTGTATGTCAATAAAAAAAGTACAGTACAAATAGTTACTTCGATTATTTTACGGCAAAAATACCACTAAAAACGTTGGCATTTTTAAAGGGGGGTAAAATTGGCAAAAAAACTGAACCCAATGGTAAAAAATCGGCATTGCACGAGGATTCGTGCTGGAAACCGCTGTCCTCATCAGCTTTAGCCCGAGGCCTATCTCCACCAAAAATACAGGACCTGGGAGAGGAGAAAACACACCCCAAAAAATTGCAAAAATCAAAACCTAAGCAAACATTCACTCTATACTTAACTAATGAATCGCTGAAAAAGATAAAAACTTCAACTTATCTTTTTTGTAGGTCTTCATACCTACCACTATTTCTGGGGCTTCAACGCAGGCTTTTCTTGGGTGTTTTTTTTCCACCCTGAGTACGGGTTCAATGAACGACTAATTTTAAGCGGTGCGGTTTTTTTCTTGTGTTGGTCGATCCGCTTTTGGGCAATACTGTATTTCAAAACCACCATTCTTTTAACTGGCCAATTTAGGTGAGTATCTTTTACCGGCAAAAAAAGGCAAAATATCGCCGAAAAAACGTGTGCAAGGCTGGCCAATTTCCCCCCCCCCCCCCCCGCGGTCTTTTCTGTTTTACACCTCATGCAATTATGATATGAAGCCAATTTCAAGTTTATGAGCAAAATAAATGTTTTCATCATAAAGTTTAATAATGGTTAGAGGTACGGTTGAACCTCCCTTATCCTGCACCACTCCTCGTCCGGTACCATTCCCGGCCGCTCCGACATGAACAAATTGAAGTCCTTCCTCGCTGCCAACTCCCACAATCGCTGGCCTGACCCCACGATCCACGCCCCTCCCCCCGCCCCCCACGATCTCTCTGCCGCACTCCCAGCTCCAAGCCAGCCAGCCCTGATATCCCCGTGCTCAGTACTTGTACCATCCAATTTAACGTGACCTTCCCTTATCCGGCACATGCCAGGTCCTGAGGGTGCCGGATAAGAAAAGTTCAACCTGTATAGCCATTTTTTTTTTACTGGATACATATGAACACCGGTTATTTTTATCAGTTAAAGATCTACATACATGGACAAATATGTTTTAATTTTTGGGAACATCTCCAGTTCTGCATTCTTTACAAGAACTGTTTTAATCAAGAAGACATTAGTTTTCAAAGCAGTTGAGGTACACGACTTCACTTTTATAAAGCTAATTTTGACACGTGTATTGAACAATGTATTTAAAACTTTTAGGTCTGCTGACAGGAAAATTTGATTCAAGTTCCAGAAACTGTTTGGCTTGAAATGTATGAACACAATAGTCAGTATGCACATTTTAAATGGATTTAGGTAAGATTATCGTTTTCCAATTTAAAAAAAAAAGGCTCCCCTGATGGCCAAGAAGATAAATGCACTTTTTATTGTGGTAAGGGGCTACACAAAAGAGGAAGACCCCAGGCTTAATTCCCAGTCTAAGCTGTTGTCATGTTTTGGAGGTTTCATACTAGATACACCTGTATGTTCTTGGGATTAATGTCCACTGGCCACACGTGTAAACTGAAATTCACATTCCCTGCAATTCAGAGTATGCCTTCACACACCAACCTAATCAACAGGAAAACCCGGGATTGTAACTAAGAATCCTTTCACTGTACACAAGCCACCCTGTGATTTTCGTCTCTTGAGATTCTGGCTCTAAGTTTAATTTAAATAAAACAAATAAATGAATTACAGTATAAAACTGATCATACAATTTTCTATTCTTTGCATAAAATAATAAAAACTCACTTTATCTCTGTACATAGACTTTAAAACCGAAGCCTGCCTCTTCTACTGTACAATATGCTGCAGTTTGAAAACTAGTTTAGCTTCTCTGACTGCTGGCAGTCTTCTACACTGAGCTCTTTTTATTGGAACTCTCAAGTACTTTACAAGGAAATAAGCTTCCCATAGAAATACTCCCTTGAAGTTATACTGAAATAAAATGCAATAGACCTCTTCTTCTCTCATAATTACATTAAATCAACAGCCATTTACAGGTTATCAATTATTTGGAATTTTGACACATCAAATACAGTTGCTACTTCCAATGTACTGTGGGAATGTCTAGTAGCCTAACTCTTATTTAACGGAAATGTCGAACTGTGCACATTAAATAGAATAGCATCTAAAGCAGCAAGATGTTATGAAATAGCTCCATTTGCATGCCAGACTGTAATATAGATTGCCTCCAGCATGCAGAAAATGATTCAATGTGACTGTTGTACTGTTATTAACCTCCCACATGCTGTTTCCAGTAATGATAGAGGTTAAAAATTCAGTAGACAAAAATCCACTTTTGTTACCACTGCATTAGCTGATAATAGTCGAGGCAACAGTGCGGCATTACAGTTACGCTTTATTGAAGGGAAAGAAAATTGATGGAATTAATCCAGGCTGTTTTTACACCACTCCTGATTGCTAACTAAGTGGCATTGGAAGAGGTCTCTAGCACAGTTTGGCTTTCTACCCTGTCTGAGTGATGATTGGCTTGTGGAGACCCTGCGTTTTTTTAAATTAAAAAGTGTGGAGTGAAACTTGTATTTGACTGAATTTTTAGTTCTATTTCTTGTGATTAACAAAATTCTTTGGGTTGCATTTTAGGCTTTTCTGTTTTCGAGACGAAAATTGAGGCGGGGTGGGAAAGTTACCGGCCAGGAATAGTTTGCGCTTTGGTAAGGAAGTTTCGGCATCTGGGTACGTTTTCTGTGGTGCAAGGCTGGGAAACTCGCCAACTAAAGTGCCGGGCCATTTGCACTCCGAGAGAGGCCTGGGACGTAAACATTCCCAAAACATTGCCCATGCCACCACAACACACAAAAATTAAAAGAACAAAAGCTCACACTTAATGTTGGAGTACTTTACCTTCCTCTGCACCGCCGGCTATGCTGGACCGCACTGATTTCCCAGGCGGTCATTGCGGGCGGACAGATCGGGCAAAAGTCCAAACTACTGCTGGTGTCACAACGTGAGGCGTTGCACACCCGGCGCAGCTCTTCCTGGCGGTGCTGCTCTACGCCGCCGCAATACCGGGCCGGAGGATCGCGACGGGGCGCAAGAGACCCGGAGCGCAAAGGACCGGAAAATCCAGCCCTTTGTGTTTATCATTTGGGAAGGCTTGTCTAAATTATTTAATGGTTGTATATGTTTTTAGGCACCTATATTAACTAAATACAAATACAATCCATCTAGACCGTGGTCCTGTTTTCTTGCCTAGATTTTAGTTCCGTGGTCTCTGTGTGAGAAGTACCTGGAACCATGTTAAACATGTATCTGAACCAGAAACCAAATCTGAAAATTGAGTGTTGCTGAGAAATGGCCAAAAACAAAGAAAAACATAAAAATGGTTGCTATAGACTTTCTTTTCCCTGGCAACGGTGACAAATCAGTGCTCCTGCTAAATTTTAAGCAGTGCAAGAATTGGTAAAAAAAGTATCACTGAGCACTTCTGAGGTCTGGACACATCATATGGTACAGATATACGTTGCTAAAACGAAATCTACCATAGCAACCATTTATTTCATACACACTGACTGACATTTCAGATACCCGCACTCATTTGTCAATCATATACTTATAATATAATAATAAAAGTAATAATTGATTTTTAAAAAAATATACAAGTACTGAAAAACAAAATGGATCTGAATTAGAGGCTGAAAATGAATGCATATCTATGAATCGTCATCAGAATCAAAGGTATCTGTTTCCTCAGCCCTAGAAGTCTCGGGCAAAGATGCAACATTCTCACAACCTACACACGAGGTAGCTTGTTGAAAAGACAAGAGCACTTTGTGCACACTGGGTCTTTTTGCATGAACAATGTGCAAGCTTCATTATACTTGCTGGTGCTGGAGGAAGTGTCATCCAGTCTGTGACAAGTGCATCATCTTCAAGTTTCCACCCATGGTTCTTCGGAGATGGGATTTCTGGCATGTTCTCAAGACATCGCTTGTGAATTGCAGACTGGTAATTGGCACGCTGTATATGCTTGTACAGTGAATCTTTATTTGGTGGCAAGCACATCTCTGCATGATTTCTGGTCTTGAACATTTGATATCTGGCCGGGTTCGTATCTCTGCATCCACTCTGCCCGCAGATTTTGCAAGTGTATGCCCCTTGTTGTTCACAAAAGGGATTGTGAAACAGCAAACGAGGTCCCTAACTTCTCAAATGTCGAACAGTGCTCTGCTGGCAATCGGGACTTTCGCTGATTTCACCTTCCCCATTCCATACAGAGCACTCACTGAATCGCATCCTGAAAAACAGTGAAAC
The DNA here is from genome assembly GCF_044704955.1 of Pristiophorus japonicus. Taxonomy (NCBI): domain Eukaryota; kingdom Metazoa; phylum Chordata; class Chondrichthyes; family Pristiophoridae; genus Pristiophorus; species Pristiophorus japonicus. The sequence goes on along the minus strand of NC_091987.1, from coordinate 77,471,660 downwards.
CCTGAGAGCAGCACATACATCTTTCCCAAAGTAATCAAAGATGCAATGTACACCTATTGTACACGTGTTGTTTCCTCTTACTGTGCAAAAGTAGAGCTTGGCATCAATGTCCTTGCACAACACCATGCACAGTACAAAGACATCAGTGTCAGGACTGTTTATGATGACGTGCTCACTGGAACTGGCAGAAAATGTGCTGTGAAGCAGTAGTCGTGTGTCTGCCTCTTCCTGGTTGGAGAACAGTGCTGGGATTGGTACCACTTCCAGATCTGTATTGCTGTCATTTTGACGCATAGCATGACACTCACTTCCGTGTTATATCATCAATAATCTCCTTTGCAGACTTGCACCATCTTTCATAGAGGAACTGGAGAAGATTTTCCTTGTCACTGCAAGACAGATATTTTGCCCACTGCTTTGGAATTTTCTGGTCAGAAGAGAAGATTTTGGAGATTTGTGTTCCCCCAACCGACCTCCGTCCCTTTTCACCACTTTTGATGCTGTTGGTCTTGTATCTGTCTGGAACAAAGTGGATCACTTTGGACTTAGCCATCTTTGCTTGTCTCAAGAACTTTTAGTAATTGGTCAGCAAACTGTCCAAATGTTGTTTGTGGTTTCATGACTTGAATTAATGCCATAGCATCCTACACCCATGTTTTACCACTTGGGATCCCATCAATGGTAGGGGGTGGTTGACTGACCCCTTGAAAAAGTGTAAGAGCTTGGCTTTGTTTGTCTTGATGAGGGATCCATCATGATTAGCTAGAGACAAGGGCAATGGTCCTAATGTATGAACCAGCATCTCGTTGATATCCACTTTGCTCACTGTTCCAACAACTATTAGTTTGGTAAATAAGTTCCAATCTGCTTTCAAAGAAATCTCTCCCCTTTACTTTCGTTATGGTGTATTTTCCTGAGCCCTCGAAAGTCTTCAGTTTCATCTTCTTGACAGGATCATGAAAGCTGACATCTTGGTTTTGTAGTTGCTTCTGACAAAAAGTCATGAATGCTTACTCTCCCTTTTCCTCGGCCTCTCTAAGGTCTTTAACTACCCGCGCTGATGCAACTTGGCCTGATGTAATGTGATGCAACTGATCTGTCTCCAAGGAAGGGTCAAAAGGATTAACCATATTCTGAATGGTGTCCATGACATTCCATCATCCTTTTCATGAAACTCCCTTCTTGTCTTGTTCAAATCAACGTGAGATCTTGTTGACATTCTATGACCAGCCATCTTTTGACATTCTCTGCTTATAGCAGCCCTCTTATGCTGTGACGAGGTCCATCTTTGTACAGCTCCCTTGTTGAGAGTAAATCCTGTCAAAACTCCTTGTCTTGGAGTCAGTTTGCCATCTGGTCTATAACTTGACACATTCCTGCTGTCTCTGGGCAACAACTATCGATGGCATTCTCTGCAATTTTAGCTTCTCTAGTTCCAGTAAATTTTGACTGAACACTTGTGAAAAATTCAAAAAAGAAATTATGTTGCCTTTGGCTCCCGCAACTACATGCATGCAGCACGCCATTGTTTCGGTGCATGCAGTCACTGACTCTAATCGATCCAGTACAGAGATCATGATTGGCTGATTTTGCAGTACTGACAAATGCAGCAGTTGTGATTGGTCATTTAAGTAACTCGCAATTGCGTCATCACTTTGGGTTTTGACAAGATTTCTGCCTATTTTCTAATGAAAATTTCTGCAAAATGCTCACTTTTTGAAGATGGGAACATTGGTTTAGGGACCACTTATCACAAAAATCAATGACTATGACTATGAAGTACTTCCACAGAGGGGACCTTGGGAAAGCATTTTTTTGAGACTCGGCTCACTGTCTAATCAGTGACTTTTTTAATCCAATGTGAGGCAGAATAAGCCTTTTTCAATAAACTCCTAAAATGAATTGACTGCAGATTCTGAAACTAGGTAATGGTGACATGAATGGAAACACCGAAAAATGTAAAATAACATTTTTTGATTTTGCTGTAAATTTCCAAATATAGTCTGGGCCAAATTATGCACTTGTTTGTAAAATATTTCAGCTGACATAACACCTGACGTCATTTTGGTGTTATGAGCAGTAATAATTTGAGTTGAAGTGACTTAAAATACAAGAGAGTTTCTTGCAGTCTGAGTCCTGTTCGGATCGACTGCATTATGCACCACGGAGCCTTGGGCCACATAAGTTTAAATTAATTTCCCTCATAATTTTCATACAACTCGGGCAGTTTATATTAACAAATTTTGGATAAATCTTAAATCGGAATACCATCAGTGAGGTAAATGCACCAAAAAAAAAAGTTTCCAAATCTCCAACCCTCAGAATTCAAACCAGATCAATCATAAGAAATGGAAGTGCAAATAGAGCTGAGTTGCTTGAACTTCAAGGGCTTAGACTGCTAGGTCTCAGGGCCACGTGACCCATGGGTTGCAGTTTGGATATCCCTGCTTTATAACATCTGTCAATTCTTTGTCATGTACAAAATCACACTGGAGCACCAGCAGAAACATTTCTAGGACTTGAACCATGTTTTTTTTTCCAGCGACCATGAAAGCAGCTGCATCTCAATGTTCGAGATGATTACAAAAAAAACTACAAAAAGTACTAACTTTGAAGCTTCTTACACCACTTCTGCTGTTGGATTTCTTTCCAAGATTGTGCTGCATCGAGCTCAAACTTGTTTATGTAAAAGTTCAAATGTAGAATTAATCATTTGCTAATGCTGGGAAATAACTTTGCTTTCCCTCTGGTATCTACAGGTGCCTCCAGCTACATTCTGTTTGATATCAAACATATATATTAATAAGTTGTGTTAACTAGGAAACTGTTCTAAAATTGTAGGTGCAAAACTTTGCTGCGGAATTGGTTATTAAACCACAAACTCTCCAAAATAAAACACAAGTTTTGATTTCCTGTCCTTATCTAAACATTAATTTCTGTGCTCCAATTTATTTAGGAGTCTAAATATACATCTTCCACAGCTGCTCCATTCGGTGACCATAGTTGGCCCATTGCCATTTGAAAAGGCTATGGCTTTAGTTCAGAGTGCTGATTTGCTAATATTCCCCCCATCATTTAAAAAAAACATGGTTGCTATTTTGCCATTTGCAGAGTGGCAGGAAAAGAAACAAAGATCAGACAATACACTTTTGAAGGTTAAAAAGATTTTGAACAAGGACGCCATTATTTGATTACAACTCCCTAGTCAATGCTATGGAACATGGCAACTGAAGGAAGGATATATACACTTTTTAAACCTAGATAGCCTGATATTTTGCATGTGATCTCTGCAGTCACAGAATTTTTTTCTCCCCAAATTTAACTAATTAACATTTCAAAGTGATACAAAGCAGACTTTACTGCTGAGCATTTGATTACAATATTGTGAAATTCGAATGCTGCTCCATTTTCACTTAATATGCAATTGATCAGGTGTCTACTATACAGTATTCTAGAATAAAATTGAAAGTGATTTGGGGCGGGGCTTAAATTATGTATTTTGACTTTCTGCAGGGAAGCCATTATCCCCAATGTCTGCTGTAGCATCCAATTAGCTTGTGGCAACATACCAGTAAATTTTCCAAGCTTAAGAGAGCTCTGTCCTTGTGCCATTGTAGCTTCTAATGGAAAACTAGAGCTTTTTTGTATTTTTTTTTCTGATTTAAGAAATCTGTGATGCTTCATTATATCTGTGCATATATATTCCAGTGTAATGTTTTGTCAATTGAATTATAAATAGGAAAACCAGTACTCCATTCTTTGTAGAAGACTGAAGTATTGTATCATTTTACTTTTCTATTCCATTCAATTCTGTTTATTTTGGGGGGGAATACAAGGCTGATCCTTATAGTTGACTGCTTTGGAAGTTACAGGTGACCACATTAGGAGTGATTTATATGCTGATCAGTAGCTAATCAAATTGGCTGGATCAATCTACAACTTTGCAAGTCTTTGGTGGATTAGGCTTTGTTTGCTAACTGGTCTGTGTTCATTGTAATAAGTGATTGGATTTGAATTGATGTTAACTCCTGTAAAAAGTAATATGCCAGTGATTTTTTGTTAGTGTTTGTTAACCTTTCACTTAAGTGGCATTTTTTCTTGGTAATGTCCTTATTCTTGTGATTTGTGTAGTAAGCCCCTTTCTCATAGATTTTTTAGTTTTCATTTATCACTTAATAAACCTCCTGATCAAGGCAGCCATCTGTGTGATGTTTTAGAAGCTGGGTACTGTAGCATATTTCTGTAATTAGCCACTAGTTGGTGATGGTTTGGGACCCGAGTCTTAAGTGGTAATTGTGCCATTACCCCAGTCTCTGAAAAATACATAGCAAATAAAGATCGCAATTCTGATTGGTAAGATGGGTGGAAAATTGTAGGAGTTATTTTTTCAGCACGACTGATTTTACAGGTAGGAGATTCGATTCAGACTCCCATGGAGATAATCTAATTAAGTTTGTTGCAGAATAGTCAAATATTCAACATGATGGCATAGTTTCCAAAAAGTCTAGATGTATATTAAATGGGGCTGTTTGATAATTATTTGTCTTTGGGGGTATTTTAATAAGTTCAATATATTTGGTTCAAAATTATTAATGTTGTCTCCAATCAAAGCATGATCGATCCAAGTATACTAGTATATTATATGAAAGTACTTTCTTTGCACACATTGAATAAAAAGTGCCTAATTCAAGTATGAAATGTTACCTAATTTTATATTTTTAAATGCTCTAACGCTATGATTAGGCAATTATTCGAGTTTATCTAGATAGTATTTTGATAATCTAGAGGAGGAACAGAATAATATTAGAAACAGCTGTTGCATAGTCACTAAAGGTTTAAAGAGCGACTGATTGAAGTATTAAAATGGTTTGTTAAGTTATATTTGCAATAGGCATTTGCAAAAGCATTTTACTGTTTAGTGGTTTCATTGGACATATTTATAAAAACTAGGACAAATCCTTGTTGGTTCCTTAAATCAGATTAATCTGTTGTCACCTAGATTGCACAATATACATAACTGAAATCTCTTATGTACTCTCGAATATATAAGCTGAAATCTTTGCTGGAAGCTAAAATCAGTTTTAATATTGTGAAAAGATTATTGTAGATTGTGATTACTGTTTATAAAATGTCTATGCTACAATAATATGCTAAATTCAACATTTATACCTTTTTAAATAGGAATAATGCTTGTGCACCTGACTGGCTGCTTCATCCACATACCTTGGTGGCAATGGGAAATAGGCTGGGAGAAACAAACTTTGGGGAATGGGTGTTCAGGAACAAGGAAAGTGAGAAATATCTTTTTGGAAGGGAAGAAATGGGGGAATAGGCCTCGGGAAAAGACATTAAGGAACAAGTATTCAGCAACAAAGATAATAAGGAACACATTTGTGAATGTAAAAGCAAATAATGAGGAATACACACAAGATACGTGTTAATAGTTGGGCTGAGATTTTTTGAGAAGGGGAGGGTAAAGGCGGGTGTTTAGAGTCAGACTGGGAAGGAAATTAGGGGAAAAAAGCAGGAGCAGCAATGGGCGGGGTAGGGGGGATTTGAAGAGCATTGCTGGGAAGGCTTTTTAAAAGTATTATACGTGCTGATTTTACTTTCTGAAGTGCCAGTTTCCAGCCAAGATAAAATGAGGCATAAGGGTGGTCTGCAAGATGGGAGACGAGCACAAAACGTGTAGGGGGCTAGGGGAAGATCAGGAAATGCCGAGTGTGCAAATTGGGATGGCTGTGTTGGCAAAAGGGCAGTAGCCCCTGGCCGGACATTAAAGCGCCGTGGGTGCTGGGAAGTGTGTGGTGAAGGCAGTGGACAAGCTGGTGAGGATGACCTGCAACAGCATAGCTGGTAAATATTTACATCAGAAATTCCTGTTTATAAATGTCTATGAAAATTACATTAATAAATATTGATTATAAAAGCATCACAGAAAACTGTGACAATAGGGAATGTATTCGTATGCAAGACTTCAAACAATATAGATAGGTTGATTAGATTTACCTAGTATATAACATCACTTTGTCTGAAACCTGAAATCGGTTTTGTTGTCAAACATTTTAAACCCTCCACTGACTGAATAAGTGTGCTGGAGTTGTTGATGCATATTTAATAGGTTAACCTTTGGGGGGTTTGGGGGAGGGTAATAATGCAACAAAGTAAATCTCCTGAATTTTTAGAACTCCGATGATTTTCAAACTTCTCCATTGAGGCCCTGCTCCCATCAATTGTCCGAATTGTCAATTTCACCTATCCACGATAGAACTGCTTTATTATTGCAGAAAACATCTTTATTATTAGTATAAAAGGAACACCAGAAATAACTCGCTAAGTCCACAAATACAGAAGTCTAATAAGATGGACTGAAATCTAATGACTTCGTAGACTCTTTGAGATCTGCCTCATGGACCCCTTAGAGCTTGGGTTCCCAGTTTGGAAACCTATACCACAAGGGGAAAAAATGTATGCCCAGCACTTGAAGAACTTAAAGTGCAACACGTTGGGGTAAAACATATTAAAAAAAAAAAGCTGTATTCATTTTGAACTTGTCTAATTGTTGCTGACAGGAGCCATGGGGGTAGCAGAGTACAAAATAAGTTAAATAACTTTAAATAAATCCTCTCTCCACTTTGCTTGCAGTTTATAAACTCTGGCAGTACATTATTAGCTGAACTATATTTATACATGCTGCAGAGCAGTGGATTATGTTGGATGTAATTAACTTTCAGATGTTCCAAAAGGCTGTGATGCCGTTTAAATCCTGAGTTTTTTGTTTTTGTTTTTCATCCCAGGAAGGAAATAACATCTGAATTTGCCCTGTGATGCTTATTGTTTCTACTGCAAAATTATGCTAGACATTTAAATGGCCTAATATTCACTTAGTGTGACAAAATGGCATTTTTGCTGCAGAATGTTTTTCATCTGTGGGTGCTAATATACAAATCAACAGATGTTGGGCAATTCCAGCAAGAATTTTAACTTGCCAGAATGAATAAATGCGTAGCTATTTCATGATTCAATTAAGACAAAACAGTTACTTTTATTCTGATGAATGTTAATCAGCTATCATTTCTGATCGCTTTTCGTACTAACAGGAAGCTGAAGATCAGAGACATGAAAATAATGTCCACATAGTTTTGAACCTGTTGGGGCAGAAGGGGATTTTTTGGTTAGTTTCTTCCGTTAACGAGATGCCATAATTGGTGCTTGCTTTGCGGTCATGTTCTGTAACAAATCAAATGTGAATATGACCTCCTTAGCAAAGACATCTGGCTATATAATTATGGCAACTTGGTGGCTTTGAATAGATTGTTAAATGGGGCTCCACCTGTTTTGTTTAAAGAACAAAAACACGCTTGGGAAAAATTTCTGCTGTAAAGCTGTTTTGCTCGCCAAATACTATTTTTAAAAAAGTACAATTATAGTTATTCATGTGTTATGGTACAAAGTAGTGCTATTTTACTTCTGCAATGGAATATGTTTTCTGCTCCAGGAAATTCTCCTCTCATTAGGGTATCAGAGTTGTTAAATATACCTATTTTCTTGCATGCTATCTGGAAACATTTAACCTTGCATGTGCACAAGCAACCTTAAACTCTGAGATTTACTTGAGGATTTTTCAGTAATTATTCGCACTGTTTTAATCTATCGCGTATAGCAGACACAAAGTAAATATTGTTATATGACATTATTTTTATCTATAAGGGAGATACAGATGAAACATTTTTTTAAATAAAAGGAAACAAAAAAATAAATTTGAGTCTTTAAAAAAAAATGCTTCATGCATTTTCTGAAATTTATCTCTTAACTATTGTAGTGGAGGCATTAACTGACTTATGCAGGTTAATGCTGCTACTAAAATAGCAATAGGAAGAATTTCATACTCTGTTCATGCGCTAATATCCCACAGCATAGCTTGATCCTTAAGGTGGCAAGTTTCCAAGAATTTGTCTTATTTCTGATGGTTTAATGGCAGCTGGAAACAGCAGTGCAGTATGTCAGTCATCTACTATGAATGGCGATTACCAGTTACTGGTATAGGTTTTTGATGTAATTGGGTTTGCAGACAAGCTACAAAAATACCAATTAACTGGGAAATGGCATCAATTAAGGGGAGGGGGTTACTGCAGGCTCTGATTACTTAAAGACCCATCTCGTATATTGTTACAAGTCCAGTTTCGAGCAGGTGCTAATAACAGCAACCTGCATCTATATAGTGCTTTTAACGTTGCAAAGTGTCCCAAGGCACTTCAGAGGCATGAGATAAAATGGATGCTGAGCTAAAGGAGATAATTGGGATAGGTGACAACAAGCTTGGTCAAAAATGCGATTTATGGCAGGCCTTAACAACTTGCATTTCTAATAGTGCCTTGAACATAATAAAACATCCCAAGGCACTTCACAGGAGCGATTAGTAAACAAAATTTGACACTGCCCCACATAAGAAGATAAGACTGGTGACAAAGGTAGGTTGGGGCCTAGGCAGCTGAAGGCACGGTTGCCAGTGGTGGAGAGAAGAAAATCAGGGATGCGCAAGATGCCAGAATTGGAGGAAAGACGAGATCTCGGTGGGTTGTAGGACTGGAAGAGGTTAGAGATGGGATGGGATGAGGCCATGGTGGGATTGGAAAAAAAAGGATGAGAATTTTAAAATCTAGGCATTGCCAGACTGGGAACCAATGTAAGTTAGTGAGCACAGGGATAATGGGTGAAGGGGAATTGGTGCAAGTTGGGATATGTGCAGCAGAGTTTTGGATGAGTTTAAGTTTACACCAGGTGCATTGTGGAAGGTTGGCAAGGAGAGCTTTGGAATAGTCGTGTCTAGAGGTAACCAAGGCATGAATGAGGGTTTCAGCGACAGATGAGCTGAGACAAGTGCAAAGATGGGCAACATTACGGAGGTGAAAGTAGACAGTCTTGGTGATGGAGAGGCTATGGGGTTGGAAGCACAGCGTGGGCCCAGATAGGAACCCAAGGTTGCAAAAAATCTGATTTAGCCTCAGGCAGTGGCCAGAGAGAGAGATGGAATCTGTGGCTAGGGAACAGAGTTTGTGGCAGGAACTGAAGACATTGGCTTTGGTAACTTTCCAATATTTAATTGGTAGAAATTCCTGCTCATTTACTACTGGATGTCAGACAAGCAGCGTGACAAATCGGAGGCAGTGGAGGTTTCGAGAGGTGGTGAGGTAGAGCTGGGTGTGGCCAGCATACATGTGGAAGCTGACGTGTTTTCGGATAATGTTGCTGTGGGGTTGCATGTGGATGAGAAATAGGAAGGGGCCAAGGATTAATGTCTCAGTACTGCACTAACATGTCAGCCTAGATTATATGCTCAAATTTTGGAGTGGGACTTGAGCCCACAAATTGACTCAGAAGGGAGATTGCTACTACTGAGCCAATTTGAAATTTGTTGCCATGGTAACTGTCAAAAGGGAATTTGATATGTACTTGAAAAGGAAAAAATTACCGCAGGGAAGAAATGGGAGCAGTAGGGCTAATTGGAGCGCTCTTTCAAAGAGCCGGCACAGACACGATGGGCTGAATGGCCTCCATCTGTGTTGTAAGATTTTATGATTTTATAAGGATTGATCTTTGGGGGATGGTGCAAAAGCGGGATATGAAGCCATTGTAGGGGATCTGGCTAAGACTAATTAGATAGAATCAAACCAGGTGAGGGCAGAAAACGAGAAGAGACCGGTTGTGAAGAAGCAGAGGGGTTTGGTTAAGAAATTCCAGAGAGTGCAAATTAGGCAACTAAAAGGCATGGTTGCTAATTGTGAGACTAAGGGAGAAGGGATGCATTAGAGGCTGAGTTTGGGAGTTATAGCGCTGGAGAAAGTTACAAAGGTAGTGCTGGATAAAGATAGTGGTGAGATCATAAGAGGATTTTAAACACTGGTAAAGATTTTCAATTTTTGGTATTGGGGGACTAAAATGCAATTTGTGTCAGTGAGGATGGGGGTGATGGGTAAGCAGCATTGCTGTGGGTTAGTGTTTGGATAAGCTGAAGTTTAGAGGGTTGAGGATTGTAAAACTGCAAGGAGAGAATTTTGATAGTCAAGTCGGGAGGTTGTGAACGGGTGGGTGTGGGCTTCAGTGGTAAATGGAGGTAGGGATAGAGACATAATTTAAAAAAAAATCTGCATATGGGTGTTGTCTGCAAGGCTGGCAATCATTGCTCAGTCCTAGTTGCTCCAAGAAGCTGATGGTGGGCCGCCTTCTGTTTGATACAACTGGATGGCTTGCTAGGTCACTTAAGAGGGCGGTCAACAACATTGTTGTGGCACTGGATAGGCCAGACTGGGCAAGGGCGGCAGATGACAATCTGACAGCTTTTTGCTGATGCCAGCTTTTCAGTTCCAGAATCTTTTAAAATTGAATTCAAATTCTTAAACTGCTATTCTGGGGTTTGAACTAGCGTTATCTGGATTATTAGTCCAGGCCTTTGGATTACTAGTCCCGTAACATAACTATCTGTACTGTACTACCGTACCTACCTAGGGAGATGGAAGTCGGCAGTCTTTATGACAGAGAGGATATGGGATTGTAACTTCAGCTTGGGGTTGAATAAGATGCTAAAATTGTTAATGGTTTGATTCAGTCTAAGACAGTTAGCCGAGATGAGGTGGCGAGGCTATGGAGTTTGTGCCTGAGGCCAAAGATGGTGACTTCAGTCTTCCCAATGTTTAGCTGGAGGAAAGGTAATACAATACAGAGAGCTCAAAAAGGACAGAGTGATAATGCATCACGATCACAGTCACAATGTCTTTGGTGATTGGATGTTGGATAAGCAGTCTGACAAAACTGAGGCAGCGGGAGGTGCTAGGGAGCTAGATCTGGGTCGATGTGCATGTGGAAACTGACCCCATCCCATGTCTGTGATTATTGTTGCCAAGTGACAGCATGTAGATGAGGAAAAGGACAGGGACCAAGTATAGGTCCTTGGAAGACTCCAGGAGTAGGAAGAGACGTCACTGCTGGAGATGCTCTGGTTATGTACAAATAGGCAAGAGAGGAACCAAACAAAGGCATTTCCATGGAGAAGTGTGGGAGGAGGGTGGCGTGGTTGACTATGCCAGTGGCTGCAGAGATTGAGGGGGGGGATAATACTCTGCAGTTGCAGAGAATATCATTTGTGACTTTGCCAAGGGCCATTTTGGTGCTGTGGGAATGGCAGAAACCTGATTGGAGGAATTCCAACAGAGTTTTGGGCAGATAGGCATGTATCTGGAAGGCAACAAGGAGATTGGTGTAGTGAATGATTTTGACAGAGTGAAGGCTGCTAAACCTTAATGTGATCCAGCCAGATCTGACAATCAATGGCTAAGCCAATTGAGTGCCAGATATGCTCAAATTTTGTTCCTTGGACTTAAGGGGAGGGAGATCCTCGTCACCAGATCCTAGAAGAGGACAACAATACAACTTTTAGTCTGAACTTTTCAGTCAAGAAATAAGATAACTGGAGATTGTGTTCCAAGCCTCTTAAGGAGAATGCCATGTCTGGGGGAATATGCTATAGGTCCAGAATGTCATAATTCAGATGCTGCTTCTATATTTATCTTAAGATGTTCAGGTTTTCTTTCTACAAAGGTGAATACTGAAGTTTGTCAAATGGTAGCAGTTGAATTAAGGTTGTTTTTTCTGAATTGATCTACTACTGGCTCATTTCAGTTACCTTGGTGGAAGGGGATAAGAGAGATTTTGGCATTTATCTATAGAATGATGCCCTTTGGGAGTTGAAGGGAATGACTTATCAGGGGAGAGCAGCAGCAGCCAGGTTCATGGCAGTGTGGTGGGCTCTGCTGCACAGGAGGGAAGGAAAAAGAGTGGGAGAGCAATAGTGATAGGGGATTCGATTGTAAGGGTAATAGATAGGCGTTTCTGCGGCAGCAACCGAGACTCCAGGATGGTATGTTGCCTCCCTGGTGCAAGGGTCAAGGATATCTTGGAGTGGGTGCAGGACATTCTGAAAAGGGAGGGTGAACAGCCAGTTGTCGTGGTGCATATAGGTAAAAAAACGATACAGGTAAAAAAAACGGGATGAGGTCCTACGAGATGAATTTAAGGAGCTAGGAGCTAAATTTAAAAAGTAGGACCTCAAAAGTAGTAATCTCTGGATTGCTACCAGTGCCACGTGCTAGTCAGAGTAGGAATCGCAGGATAGCTCAGATGAATACGTGGCTTGAGCAGTGGTGCAGCAGGGAGGGATTCAAATTCCTGGGGGAGGTGGGACCAGTACAAACCAGACGGTCTGCACCTGGGCAGGACCGGAACCAATGACCAAGGGGGAGTGTTTGCTAATGCTGTTGGGGAGTAATTAAACTAATATGGCAGGGGGATGGGAACCAATGCAGGGAGACAGAGGGAAACAAAATGGAGACAGAAGCAAAAGACAAAGGATATGAGTAAAAGTGGAGGGCAGAGAAACCCAAGGCAAAAAACAAAAAGGGCCACTGTACAGCAAAATTATAAAGGGTCAAAGTGTAATAAAAAGGCAAGCCTGAAAGCTCTGTGGCTCAATGCGAGGAGTATTTGGAACCCAGGAGAGGGCTCTGAGCTAGTTAGAGTGGGTGAGAGCTCAGATGAACAGGACCCCAAGAAAGAATGCAAAAGGCAGGAGGCAACAAAGCAGAGTAGCACTGGGGTAAGTGTAAACCACAAGATGATGGGAAGGGACAATATGTATGAATATAAGGGGCTGCAGGAGGGGTCAAAACTAAAAATCATGGTTTAAAAACCAGTATTAAAACACACTACCTAAATGCATGCAGCATTCAAAATAAAGTAAATGAGTTGACGCCACAAATCATTACAAATAGGTATGATATGGTGGCCATTACAGAAACGTGGTTGCAGGGTGGCCAAGGCTGGGAATTAAACATACAGGGGTATCTAACAATTCGGAAGGATAGACAAGAAGGGAAAGGAGGTGGGATAGCTCTGTTAATAAAGGATGATATCAGGGCAGTTGTGAGAGATGATATTGGCTCTAATGAACAAAATTGAATCATTGTGGGTGGAGATTCGAGATAGTAAGGGGAACGAGTCATTGGTGGGTGTAGTTTATAGGCCCCCCAAATAATAACTTCACGGTGGGGCAGGCAATAATCAAGGGAATAATGGAGGCATGTGAAAAAGGAACGGCAGTAATCATGGGGGATTTTAACCTACATATCGATTGGTCAAATCAAATCGCACGGGGTAGCCTGGAGGAGGAATTCATAGAATGCATACGGGATTGTTTCTTAGAACAGTGTGTTACAGAACCTACAAGGGAGCAAGCTATCTTAGATCTGGTCCTGTGTAATGAGACAGGAATAATAAACGATCTCCTAGTAAAAGATCCTCTCGGAATGAGTGATCACAGTATGGTTGAATTTGTAATACAGATTGAGGGTGAGGAAGTAGTGTCTCAAACGAGCGTACTATGCTTAAACAAAGGGGACTACAGTGAGATGAGGGCAGAGTTGGCTAAAGTAGACTGGGAACACAGACTAAACGGTGGCACAATTGAGGAACAGTGGAGGACTTTTAAGGAGCTCTTTCATAGTGCTCAACAAAAATATATTCCAGTGGAAAAAGAAGGGCGGTAAGAGAAGGGATAACCAGCCGTGGATAACCAAGGAAATAAAGGAGAGTATCAAATTAAAAACCAATGCGTATAAGGTGGCCAAGGTTAGTGGGAAAATAGAAGATTGGGAAAATTTTAAACGACAGCAAAGAATGACTAAGAAAGCAATAAAGAAAGGAAAGATAGATTACGAAAGTCAATTTGCGCAAAACATAAAAACAGATAGTAAAAGCTTTTGACGATTATATAAAACGGAAGAGAGTGACTAAAGTAAATGTTGGTCCTTTTGAAGATGAGAAGGGGGATTTAATAATGGGAAATGTGGAAATGGCTGAGACCTTAAACAATTATTTTGCTTCGGTCTTCACAGTGGAAGACACAGAAACCATGCCAAAAATTGCTGGTCACGGGAATGTGGGAAGGGGTAGACAAGTTCCCTGGTCCTGATGAAATGCATCCCAGGGTATTAAGAGATGGCGGAAGTTATAACCGATGCATTCGTTATAATCTACCAAAATTCTCTGGACTCTGGGGAGGTACCAGCGGATTGGAAAGCAGCTAATGTTTAAAAAAGGGGGTAGTCAAAAGGCAGGTAGCTCTAGGCCGGTTAGTTTAACATCTGTAGTGGGGAAAATGCTTGAAGCTATCATTTAAGGAAGAAATAGCGGGACATCTAGATAGAAATAGTGCAATCAAGCAGACGCAACATGGATTCATGAAGGGGAAATCATGTTTAACTAATTTACTGGAATTCTTTGAGGATATAACGAGCATGGTGGATAGAGGTGTCCCGATGGATGTGGTGTATTTAGATTTCCAAAAGGCATTCGATAAGGTGCCACACAAAAGGTTACTGCAGAAGATAAAGGTACGTGGAGTCAGAGGAAATGTATTTGCATGTATCGAAAATTGGCTGGCTAACAGAAAGCAGAGAGTCGGGATAAATGGGTCCTTTTCGGGTTGGAAATCGGTGGTTAGTGGTGTGCCACAGGGATTGGTGCTGGGACCACAACTGTTTACAATATACATAGATGACCTGGAAGAGGGGACAGAGTGTAATGTAACAAAATTTGCAGATGACACAAAGATTAGTGGGAAAGCGGGTTGTGTAGAGGACACAGAGAGGCTGCAAAGAGATTTAGATAGGTTAAGCGAATGGTAACTAAGGTTTGGCAGATGGAATACAATGTCGGAAAATGTGAGGTCATCCACCTTGGGGGAAAAAAACAGTAAAAGGGAATATTATTTGAATGGGGAGAAATTACAACATGCTGCGGTGCAGAGGGACCTGGGGGTCCTTGTGCATGAAACTCTTTTGAGTTCCTTGTGCATGAATCCCAAAAAGTTAGTTTGCAGGTGCAGCAGGTAATCAGGAAGGCGAATGGAATGTTGGCCTTCATTGCGAGAGGGATGGAGTACAAAAGCAGGGAGGTCCTGCTGCAACTGTACAGGGTATTTGTGAGGCCGCACCTGGAGTACTGTGTGCAGTTTTGGTCACCTTACTTAAGGAAGGATATACTAGCTTTGGAGGGGGTACAGAGACGATTCACGAGGCTGATTCCGGATATGAGGGGGTTACCTTATGATGATAGATTGAGTAGACTGGGTCTTTACTCGTTGGAGTTCAGAAGGATGAGGGGTGATCTTTTAGAAACATTTAAAATAATGAAAGGGATAGACAAGATCGAGGCAGAGAGGTTGTTTCCACTGGTCGGGGAGACAGCCTCAAAATACAGGGGAGCCAAGGGTTATGGGGAGCGGGCGGGTAAGTGGAGCTGAGTCCACGGCCAGATTAGCCATGATCTTTTTGAATGGCGGAGCAGCCTCGAGGGGCTAGATGGCCTACTGCTGTTCCTAATTCTTATGTTCTTATGTTCTCCACATTTATAGCTGCTATTATTTTAGTCTTTTAAGTCTGAGGTATGTCAAGGTAGTGCTTCCTGCCAGCCAGATTATGCTGTGTGGGTTACAGCCTTGTTTTCTGGCATGTGGAAGGGGGCAGGGGGAGATGTGCATGCCTGAGCTGAATATTGATACCTCCCACTGCAAATGCCTTTTCCACGATAATTGACTTTAGTGTTGGTGAAATAACATTTTCTGGATTTCTCTACTTTCAGAGTAATCTCAGCAATCCTAATTAGTCCTGAAGTAAACGAGCATTGAAGGTAGGTTTCACAATAAAACTGATTTAGAGGAATTTAAATATGTATGTGCCTCTGTATTAACTATACCATATAAAATGCTGGTTCTAATACCATATGTATGCACAATTGCAACTTCTGTGTGTACAGTCAAATTTGCCCAGCTACGGCTAGCATGTACACGTTTTCTAGTGCAGAGCATCGTAACCCAGATGTAGACAATATCTCTCAGCATGAGAAACTCAATCTCTGAAGGTGTTGGCTGGAGTATTTTACAAAAGGCAAAATTAACTAGGTTTTTCAATTGTTTCCCTTATTGTACACATTGGGGTGTTAACCTGATACTGTTGAAAAGTTCTGCTACTGCAGAAGTGCTAGTTTTTTTTGAAGAATGTTAATTGGAGAAAATAAAAATCTCAGTGTGGCTCTTGGCTTGAGTATGTCATATTTAAATTTAATTCAACTGTCACGTAAAGCCGAGTTTTTGCACGAAGCAATTGATATGCAAATGTACTGATAAATATTTATGTGGCTGTCCTAATTATGCAGTAAACTTAAATGTGCTCTAAAATGAGTTTTGCTCAGACATCAAAGGCATTGCCAGCTTGTTAATAGAGCAGAGATTTGCATAAGGCACTAATCGGGCGTATGCTGATTAAATTTAATTATGGAAACTGCCAGCTGCAATCTTTGTTTCCATTTCATGACAAAAAAGGGGGAACTTTAACGGTTCAGTTGCCTTGACAGTGAGAAACCAGTCAAGCCAGGAAGCACCAAGGCACTCTGCAACAGCTGAAGCTGCTTGTTTTTTTTTGCTGTTGTTAAGATGGTTTAAATCTTGGCAAAGGTTGGAAAGAGTATTTTTCCACCTGTTTAAACCCTCCTCCCCCCCCCCCCCCCCGTCCCCCACTACTGTGAACAAGCTGAAGTTGCCATGTTGGAGGGCAGTGAATTTGCTGTAGGTGGGTACTTCACTGTTTAGTCAAATAATATATGGTAATTGGATGAATGTGTGCATACTGGGGATTGATAATGTACTGGGAAGAATTATCCAGTTATCATCGAGTTTTTGCAATAATCTATTTGTTGTGATTATTAGACCAAGGAAACAAATTCATTGTTAGCCATGTGCATGTTTATTGTAATTTCGATTAACTATGTTTTGTACAGTATTATATAACCACATATTCCTTCTTGAGATTGAGGAAACCTGCTGGGATCTATTTGTTGCTTGTCCCTGGAGCAAACAACTATGACTTGTTGGAAAATTTGATTTTGAAACATTAAAAAAGCCTATTCAATTCTCTATAGTTATAACAAATTTTGTGATGATGCATAGAAAATATTCTTGTTCCCCATTCTATCGCAGGCTGCTTTTACACCCAAGTATTTTCAAAAATGCACTCCTCTCCTTGTGGTATGTTTACATTATCAAAGGAAACTTTCTGCCTCTAATATAAGTGTAAAGTTTGTACTGGCTATTTCTAAAAAGAAAGTCAGCTGAGTTGTTTTGGACTATAAGTGACAAAAATTTTTAAACTTACAGTTCATCTTGGAAAACTTCTCTTTTTTAATTGTGTTGCTGCAAGTGATTTTTAACAAGTTACTGTTTAACAAGGCGCTACCAGAAAAAATGTGGTGTGATTTTTATTTTCTAAAATAAGATCTTTGGAAATTTTATGAGGTTGTATTAATGTTGGTTCTGATAATTGAGCTGAATTATGTAGACACTGTAGTGAACTAGAGTTGAAACTGGAATAGCTATTGGCCTGTAGTTTGAATTAGGAAATTGGTATATTGTTAAAATTTCATGTGTAAACTAGTAGAATTTCGTTTTCAGTTTTTTTCGGAGAGACAGTCCAGGTGACTTGTGTTTATAATTGCTGTTCACTCCTTTAATAATTTTGTAAAACGACTCGTACAGATCTGAGATCATCATTTTCCTTGTTACCATGTACATTTTCTGGAATGGTTGTCACTGGGTGGAAATATCAGAAGGACCCCAATCTTTGTTTGGATTCCAATGAAGCGTAATGCCAAGTGTACAAATTTCTACATCGTGCACAGGAGGGTTTTTTATATCAGGATTTTGGTGAAGTGGATTGGTGTGAAGTTTTCAAATGTCCATTTGTGCCTGGAGAAAACATTTTGAGCTGTACAACACTCGAGTGAAGTTACTAGGTCTTGCCTAATGGCAGGACATGACACATGCCTATTTAAACATATTTTTGATATGCATAGGCTGGCCTCTTCCTACACTCCATTAAACCAGTTTTTTGGGATATCTTCAGCTCATTTGTTTTATCAATTCAACTGTGGGTTCCTACATCTATATGCATTGTAAGGTTGATCTCTTTGAGGCTTTATCTTAACCTACAACAGTGACTACACTGCAAAAGTAGTTCATCAGCTATAAAGTGCCATGGGATATCCTGAAGTCATGAAAGGCACTATATAAAAGCAAGTCTTTAATTTATTTTTTTAAACTATTCTCGGTCTTGAGTTGCTACATAAATTCTAAAGCTGCATTGTCTACCAAGATTTCTAATGTGTCTCAAATGATGAAACATCTTGGTTGCTCAACCCTGAGATTAGATAAAAGCTTTATAAAACTTTGAGTTACATCATTTAGTGTGCCTGCATATTTTAACTGAGGCGTATGAAAGCATGGGCCTTACGCTAAACATCAGTAAGACAAAGGTCCTCCACCAGCCTGTCCTCGCCGCACAGCACTGCCCCCCCCCCCCCCCAGACATCAAGATCCACGACGCGGCCCTGGACAACGTGGACCACTTCCCTTATCTCGGGAGTCTCCTATCAACAAGAGCAGCCATTGACGCGAGATCCAACACCTCTACCAGTGCGCCAGTGCAGCTTTCGGCTGTCTGAGAAAGAGTGTTTGAAGACCAGGCCCTCAAAACTGTCACCAAGCTCATGGTCTACAGGGCCGTAGTAATACCCACCCTCCTGTGTGGCTCAGAGATGTGGACCATGTACAGTAGACACCAAGTCGCTGGAGAAATACCACCAACGATGTCTCCGCAAGATCCTTCAAATCCCCTGAGAGGACAGACACACCAACATTAGCGTCCTCGTCCAGGCCAACATCCCCAGCATTGAAGCACTGATCACACTTGATCAGCTCCGCTGGGTAGGCCACATAGTTCGCATGTCAGACACGAGACTCCCAAAGTAAGTGCTCTACTCTGAACTCATCCACGGCAAACGAGCCAAAGGTGGGCAGTGGAAACATTACAAGGACACCCTCAAAGCCTCCCTGATAAAGTGCGATATCACCACTGGCACTTGGGAGTCCTTGGCAAAAGACCGTCCTAAGTGGAGGAAGTGCATCTGGGAGGCCGCTGAGCTCCTCGAGTATCATCGCCGAGAGCATGCAGAAATCAAGCGGAAGGAGAGTGCGGCAATCCAGGCTCCCTGCCCACCTTTCCCTTCAACCACTGTGTCCCACCTGTGACAGAAACTGTGGTTCTCGTATTGGACTGTATAACCACCTAAGAACTCATGCTGAGAGTGGAAGCAAATCTTCCTCGATTCCGAGACAGTCGTGTAATCTCTCAAAACTTCATAGAGTCAAAGGAGGAGATAGTCACTAAAAGCTTGGTCAAAGAGGTAGGTTTTAATGAACGTCTTAAAGGAGGATGGAGAGGCAGAGAAGCTTATGGAGGGAATTGCAAAACTTGGGGCCTAGATTGTTGAAGGAACACTTTCATTGGTGGGTAAAGAAAGTGGGGGAGGCACAAAAGGCTAGAGATTTAGAAGAACTGAGTTCTTGGAGAATTGTAGGGCTGGAGGAGGTTACAGAGATTTGGTGGGGACAGGACCATTTGATGAGACTAATCCTGAATGACCAGTGAGGACTCTTTTTTTTAAATTGCTGTTTAATTTGTAACTGAAATTTTTAATATCCAAAGTAAAGTTTTAAACAAAATAAAATCCTCCAGTTATGTGTTTCACAATTACATTATTTGAATTTACCCACCAAATTGTTCTGTTGTTTAATATCTTTCATAGAGTTTTTACTTGAAGGTCTCAACCTCTCCAAAAGCGGATTTCATATTTTGCCAACAGCTGTTAGCTTAAGACTGTAGTCTAAGCACATGTGCACAAATTTCTAGGATGCATCGGAACATTCAGTTATCTCCACTGATGCAATGCTTTGCTTCAGTCCAATGACACCATTAGATATTTCTCAATTATTTGAAGACAAGTTAGAGGAAAGATTTCAAAAGCTTTCGATAAAGTTTGTATTGCGTTTTGTTTTAGAGGCTGTCTGCCTGTGTGTGTTTTTTAAAAATGGATTTCAAGTATGACTACTGATTACATACCTGCTGTTGGTCAATTATATGTTCTACAAACCTGAAGCACATCAAGAGACAAAGACGGTGTCTTTCTGAAAGCTCATCAGCTACATAAGCACAGATTATCAGCTGTTTGTTAATTAGTTATTAACGGCTAACATTCTAATTAGTGGTGTGTGTGTGTGACCTCACTTCACCCCCACAATTCTGCCAACTCTCCAGTCCTCCCTCACAGTTCCACCAAACCTGAAGATGCCCCTTCAAAATGTTGGAAGAACAAAGGACCCCTCCATGCTGCCAAACTCCAAGACT
Source organism: Pristiophorus japonicus (assembly GCF_044704955.1). Lineage (NCBI taxonomy): Eukaryota > Metazoa > Chordata > Chondrichthyes > Pristiophoridae > Pristiophorus > Pristiophorus japonicus. The sequence continues at coordinate 77,451,312 of NC_091987.1, read as the reverse complement.
CTTTCTGTAATGGCGCCAGAGCCCATAACCACATCCAATTGCAGCTAGACCCCACATACTCCTCCTCAGTACTGCTAAATACCAAATACCTGTATACAACTGGTTCAATTTGCATACCATATTGCTGTGCTTTAAAGATGGCAAATGATAAAATTTAAATACGTATGTATGGAGTATATAAAATAAAAGCCACTTCTTTGCACATTTCACAAAATAATCAACAAGTCGTGGAATCTGATCCCAATGCACCAATTAAAAATTCCAGAATACCATGTAATAAAAGCTGAATTTATTCAGTCACTGTAAATAAGTATCCCTGTTAAACCCTACACCCCATATTCTCACTCGTGTGAGATCTGCTATTTTTATATTGCAAGCAGTGTGTCACCGGGAAGGTTCCGTGTCTGGCTGCACTTTTTTACCTAAAGCAAAACAATCTTAAGATGCTATATTCTTCTCGGCTGCAAACTGAAAATGACCAGCACATTCTCAGCCATTCCCTAACCAAATACCAATTAAACTGAGTGATCTTTGAGTCTGTATAAACATTGTAAATTAAGACCCAAGCATTAATTTCAAGATTGCAGAGCAATTTCGCTCTCTAGCTTTAGAGTAGTGTTAACTAATAGTTTTGGCAGCCACAGCACCGTATTAGCCATATACACTAATTTTAGTTGAAAAAGCCACAAATACAGGTACACTTCACATCTGCCACCACTCAGAAACCAAGGAACTAAGTTAACATTTGCACACTTCAAAGAACACATGCATACACAATGCGAATGAGAATTGAGATCACATGCCCAAGGTGTCTATTTATTTTTTGTTAACTACGCAGAAATGCTATTGGCCACATCTGATTTCCAATTATCCACATGTGGCTGTCTTTTAACGGAGTGATTCCTGCCAACGAACTGGAGCTGCGCAGAAGCATTCTGTGCATAACTGTCCCAAATTTAAAAAATAACATTCACCACAATAGATGGAGGATCTGAGAAGTGCTCTGGAATCACGGTTTTATCACCAGCCCACTCCCTTCAGGGCTTTCTGACCAGCCTGCTCCCTTCCCGGCTTTTAAAAATTTTCCCAGCTTTCCGACCAACCCATTCTTCATGGCTTTAAAAATATTTTCCGACTTTCTCAACAAACCACCTCCCTTTAGACTTTTTTTTACATTTTCCTGGTGTTTTCACCAGCCCGCTCCCTTCCTAGCTTTTTAAAAAAAAAATTTAACAAACCGCTCCCGTGATGAACTAGCAGCGTACATGCGCAGACTGCTTCTGGTTCGTTGGCAGCCATCGCAGTCGCGTCCCATCTTTTAATCAACCTTGCTCTCCATTTTCTGCCCTTCACCACCATCAGTGTACAAAATCACATTCAGTACAATAGGTCAAGTACTTCCTTTTCCATTTGAAGCAGTAAATTTGAATGTTTTCAACTAATAACCAGACTGTGTGTTGGTTGGATAGTAGGTGTGTACACTTGATGTAAAAGTAGCAGCCCATTGTTATATTGTTTGTAAACGTTGCAATCTTTATATTTTGTTGGGCGGTGGTTGGAAGAAGTGATCTGTATAGTTCTGTGTCTAGAATTCAAACTTGTTCCACAATGCAAACAAGTTCCTTGTTTAGTCATAGCTGCTGCATATAAATGCTACCTGAAACTTTTAGAAGGGGGAACTAATGAAGGCTTCTTGGGCTCTATTATGCTTCTGGTTCTTTAAGTGATGCAGTATGGTATAAATAACCTCATGGTCTTGTACATTATAAATCTAGCTTGTTATAAATAAATCATACACATCACTGCCATTTAAACATCATTCTTTCCATTGACAAAATCCTTTGATGCCATTGTTTTTTAATCGGATTGAGCTTTTGGTGACCAGAAATGTACAAAGGTTAGAAATTGTTAAAGTCCAACAGAAAGTTTCAGGAATCCACATTGTTGACTAAAGTAAAATTTTGCAGTTCTGCATTGAAAGTTTAATTCATGCAGTACTATATTAAAATAATCAAGTCTGATCTTTCCAACGCTGGGTTTGCAGATTAATTTCATTTTATAATGGGCTAAATTAGATTTGTTGTTGTACATTGCAATACTTTGGTTGTAGACTTTGGAGTCCGACTGCAAGGACTGGGTGATGTGAACATTTGCATACTTGCATTTTGAATCTTGGGACCCTGTTCTCTGCTGCGAATATGCCTTTTCATTAAATCATTTTGGGTGGTGAACCTAGTTTAAATTCTGTGCTAAACTGGTAGCCTCACACTGAGAAGTCACAAGAATGGCTGGTGCAAACAGTGGAAAAATTCACAGTGCAGTAAGTGGGAAGTTTTTACAAGTTGGCATCAAGTCTGTTGGACCAGAATAGAACCTGTTTTACTCTGATCTAGTTAATGTTGTATCTGACCTTGGAGTTTGTGATGCTGAGACCAGATGCCGAATGTTGTCACTATGCATATTTGGTATATTGGTACCAATACATTGAAACATTGGGCCCAAGTTTCGAGCCACGCCTAGAACGGCGCAGTCCCGACCAGGACGCCCGTTTTTCGCGCCACAAAGTGTGCCTAAAAAAACCCTCCAGATTCTCCACCTCCCTGCAGGTCCTTTGGCCCTCGGCGCAGCGCAGCAGGAGCTGTAGGGGGCTGAGCCAGGTCCCTGCGCCGAAAACAGTGCCGGGACCTCTGCACATGCGCGCTACAGTGGGCACGCAAGTGCAGTAGCTCCAGGCGCCCAAAATTGTAGGAGGGACCGAAGCACGCAGTCCCTAGCCCTGGCCGAATGGCCTCACTGGGGCTGCGTGAATAAGGCTCCTCCCACGGCCAGCTCCTGCTTCCTCCCGACCCGACTCCCGCTTCCCGCCTCCGGACCGGACCCGACCTGACACCCGCTTCCCCCCACCGCCCCCCCAAACTGGATCCGACCTGACCTCCCTCCCCCCGACCTGACCTCCCTCTCCCTCCCCCCCGACCCGACCCAACGCCACCTACCTGTAAATCTGGTGCTGGGGACGGGCCCTGCCCGATGTCTCGGGCCCGGCCCATTCAGCCTCCCTCCCCCAATCACCTTCCCCAATCTCCATCTCCCCCCCCCAATCTCCATCCCCCCCCCAATCTCCATCCCCCCCCCCAATCTCCATCCCCCCCCCCCAATCTCCATCCCCCCCCCAATCTCCATCCCCCCCCCAATCTCCATCCCCCCCCCCAATCTCCATCCCCCCCCCCCAATCTCCATCCCCCCCCCCCCAATCTCCATCCCTCCCCCCAATCTCCATCCCTCCCCCCAATCTCCATCCCTCCCCCCAATCTCCATCCCTCCCCCCAATCTCCATCCCTCCCCCCAATCTCCATCCCTCCCCCCAATCTCCATCCCTCCCCCCAATCTCCATCCCTCCCCCCAATCTCCATCCCTCCCCCCAATCTCCATCCCTCCCCCCAATCTCCATCCCTCCCCCCAATCTCCATCCCTCCCCCAATCTCCATCCTCCCCCAATCTCCATCCCTCCCCCCAATCTCATCCCCCCCCCCAATCTCCATCCCCCCCCCCAATCTCCATCCCCCCCCCAATCTCCATCCCCCCCCCAATCTCCATCCCCCCCCCCCAATCTCCATCCCCCCCCCCCCAATCTCCATCCCCCCCCCCCAATCTCCATCCCCCCCCCCCCCCAATCTCCATCCCCCCCCCTCAATCTCCATCCCCCCCCCCCAATCTCCATCCCCCCCCCCCCCAATCTCCATCCCCCCCCCCCCAATCTCCATCCCCCCCCCCCCAATCTCCATCCCCCCCCCCCCAATCTCCATCCCCCCCCCCAATCTCCATCCCCCCCCCCCAATCTCCATCCCCCCCCCCCAATCTCCATCCCCCCCCCCCCAATCTCCATCCCCCCCCCCCCAATCTCCATCCCCCCCCCCAATCTCCATCCCCCCCCCCAATCTCCATCCCCCCCCCAATCTCCTTCCACCCCCCCAATCTCCTTCCACCCCCCAATCTCCTTCCACCCCCCCAATCTCCTTCCACCCCCCAATCTCCTTCCACCCCCCAATCTCCTTCCACCCCCCCCCAATCTCCTTCCACCCCCCCCCAATCTCCTTCCACCCCCCCCCAATCTCCTTCCACCCCCCCCCAATCTCCTTCCACCCCCCCCCAATCTCCTTCCACCCCCCCCCAATCTCCTTCCACCCCCCCCAATCTCCTTCCACCCCCCCCAATCTCCTTCCACCCCCCCCAATCTCCTTCCACCCCCCCCAATCTCCTTCCACCCCCCCCAATCTCCTTCCACCCCCCCCAATCTCCTTCCACCCCCCCCCAATCTCCTTCCACCCCCCCCCAATCTCCTTCCACCCCCCCCCAATCTCCTTCCACCCCCCCCCAATCTCCTTCCACCCCCCCCCCCCAATCTCCTTCCACCCCCCCCCCCCCCAATCTCCTTCCACCCCCCCCCCCCCAATCTCCTTCCACCCCCCCCCCCCAATCTCCTTCCACCCCCCCCAATCTCCTTCCACCCCCCCCAATCTCCTTCCACCCCCCCCCAATCTCCTTCCACCCCCCCCCAATCTCCTTCCACCCCCCCCCAATCTCCTTCCACCCCCCCCAATCTCCTTCCACCCCCCCCCCCCCAATCTCCTTCCACCCCCCCCAATCTCCTTCCACCCCCCCCCAATCTCCTTCCACCCCCCCCCCCCAATCTCCTTCCACCCCCCCCCCAATCTCCTTCCACCCCCCCCCAATCTCCTTCCACCCCCCCCCAATCTCCTTCCACCCCCCCCCCAATCTCCTTCCACCCCCCCCCCCAATCTCCTTCCACCCCCCCCAATCTCCTTCCACCCCCCCCCCAATCTCCTTCCACCCCCCCCAATCTCCTTCCACCCCCCCCCAATCTCCTTCCACCCCCCCCAATCTCCTTCCACCCCCCCCAATCTCCTTCCACCCCCCCCCCAATCTCCTTCCACCCCCCCCCAATCTCCTTCCACTCCCCCCCCCAATCTCCTTCCACCCCCCCCCAATCTCCTTCCACCCCCCCCCAATCTCCTTCCACCCCCCCCCCAATCTCCTTCCACCCCCCCCCCCCCCCAATCTCCTTCCACCCCCCCCCAATCTCCTTCCCCCTCCCAGAAAATGAGAGACACACAGACAGACAGACAGAGAGATGGAGACACTAACAGAGACACGCTGTTGGAGGGCTCCCGGTGCTGCAGTCGGTAAGTAGAAAATGTTTTATTTATTGATTTAAAAAAATATATATTTCTTTTTAATTTTTTTTGATTGATTTATTGGTTGATTAATTGATTTATTGATGTATTTATTATTGATGATGGCTCTTTATTTGTAAAACTGAAGTGTTTAATGTTTGTAAACTTCCCTTTAAACCCCCACCACCATTCCCGACGCCTGATTTGTAACCTACGCCTGATTTTCTAAAGTGTAGACAAGGTTTTTTCGAGCGTACAAAAATCTTCACTTACTCCATTCTAAGTTAGTTTGGAGTAAGTTTTCACTCACGTAACTTTGAAATCAGGCGTAAGTGGCCGGACACGCCCCCTTTTGAAAAGAAAATTCTGTTCCAAAGTGAAACTGTTCTAACTGACTAGAACTGGAGCAAACTAAATTACGAGAATTCCAATTTCTAAGATACTCCGTTCTGCACCAGTTGCTCCTAAAAATCAGGAGCAAATCATGTGGAAACTTGGAGCCAATGGGCCCAGGATTCGGGCCGCGCCTAAAACGGCGCAGCCCGGACCTGGATGCCCGTTTTTCGCGCCACAAAGTGCGCCTAAAAAAAACTCACCTATTCTCCGGCTCCCTGCAGGTCATCTGGAGCTGGGCGCGGCGCAGCATGAGCTGTGGTGGGCGGAGCCAGGTCCCTGCGCTGAAAACAGTGGCGGGACCTCTGCACATGCGCGCATGTGCAGTTGCTCCAGGCAGCCAAAACTGTGGGAGTGGCCTGAAGCACGCAGGCCCTAGCCCTGGCCGAATGGCCTCACTGCGGCTGTGTGGATAAGGCTCACTTCCCACCCGACCCGACCCGACTTGACTCCCGCTCCCCGGACCGGACTGGACCCCCCCCCCCCCCCAGGTGACCCGACCTTCGCGACCCCCCATCGACCCGACCTCCGCAACTCTCTCCCCCTGACCTCCGTGACCCCGACCCGACCTCCACGAATCTCTTTTTCCCCCCTCCCCCACACCCTGGACCCGAGACCCGACGCCACCTACCTGTAAATCGAGCCCGAAGTCTTGGGACCGGCTGTTCAGCCTCCTTCTCCCCCTCTCCTCCCCTCTCCTCCCCTCTCCTCCCCTCTCCTCCCCTCTCCTCCCCTCTCCTCCCCTCTCCTCCCCTCTCCTCCCCTCTCCCCCTCTCCTCCCCTCTCCTCCCCTCTCCTCCCCTCTCCTCCCCCTCTCCTCCCTCTCCTCCCCTCTCCTCCCCTCTCCTCCCCTCTCCTCCCCTCTCCTCCCCTCTCCTCCCCTCTCCTCCCCTCCTCCCCTCTCCTCCCCTCTCCTCCCCTCTCCTCCCCCTCTCCTCCCCTCTCCTCCCCTCTCCTCCCCTCTCCTCCCCTCTCCTCCCCTCTCCTCCCTCCCCTCCCCCTCTCCCTCCCCTCCCCTATCTCCTTCCCTCCCTCCTCTCTCCTTCCCTCCCTCTCCTCTCCTTCCCTCCTCTCCTTCCCTCCCTCCCTCCTCTCCTTCCCTCCCTTCCCTCTCCTCCTCTCTCCTTCCCTCTCTCCCTCTCTCCTTCCCTCTCTCCCTCCCTCTCTCCTCTCTCCTTCCCTCTCTCCCCCCTCTCTCCTCTCTCCTTCCCTCCCTCCCCCTCTCCTCTCTCCTCCCCTCCCTCCCTCTCTCCTCTCTCCTTCTCTCCTTCCTTCCCTCCCTCCTCTCCCTCCTCCCTCCTCTCTCCTTCCCTCCCTCCCTCCTCCCTCCTCTCTCCTCTCTCCTTCCCTCCCTCCTCCTCCCCTCCCTCCCTCCCTCCTCTCCTCTCTCCTTCCCTCCCTCTTCTCTCCTTCCCTCCCTCCCTCCACTCTCCTCTCTCCTTCCCTCCCTCCCTCCCTCCTCCTTTCCTCCCTCCCTCCTCTCTCCTCTCTCCCTCCCTCCCTCCTCTCCTTCCCTCCCTCCCTCCTCTCTCCTCTCTCCTTCCCTCCCTCCTCCTCCCCTCCCTCCCTCCTCTCCTCTCTCCTCCCTCCCTCTTCTCTCCTTCCCTCCCTCCCTCCACTCTCCTCTCTCCTTCCCTCCCTCCCTCCTCCTTTCCTCCCTCCCTCCTCTCTCCTCTCTCCCTCCCTCCCTCCCTCCCTCCTCTCCTTCCCTCCCTCCCTCCCTCCTCTCTCCTCTCTCCTTCCCTCCCTCCTTCCTCCCTCCTCTCTCCTTCCCTCCCTCCTCTCTCCTTCCCTCCCTCCCTCCTCCCTCCTCTCTCCTCTCTCCTTCCCTCCCTCCTCCTCCCCTCCCTCCCTCCTCCCTCTCCTTCTCCCTCCCTCTTCTCTCCTTCCCTCCCTCCCTCCACTCTCCTCTCTCCTTCCCTCCCTCCCTCCCTCCTCTTTCCTCCCTCCCTCCTCTCTCCTCTCTCCTCCCTCCCTCCTCTCCTTCCCTCCCTCCCTCCTCTCTCCTCTCTCCTTCCCTCCCTCCTCCTCCCCTCCCTCCCTCCTCTCCTCTCTCCTTCCCTCCCTCTTCTCTCCTTCCCTCCCTCCCTCCACTCTCCTCTCTCCTTCCCTCCCTCCCTCCTCCTTTCCTCCCTCCCTCCTCTCTCCTCTCTCCCTCCCTCCCTCCCTCCCTCCCTCCTCTCCTTCCCTCCCTCCCTCCCTCCTCTCTCCTCTCTCCTTCCCTCCCTCCTTCCTCCCTCCTCTCTCCTTCCCTCCCTCCTCTCTCCTTCCCTCCCTCCCACCTCCCACCTCTCTCCTTCCCTCCCTCCCACCTCGCACCTCTCTCCTCTCTCCTTCCCTCCCTCCCTCCTCTCTCCTCTCTCCTTCCCTCCCTCTCTCCTCTCTCCCTCCTCTCTCCTCTCTCCTTCCCTCCCTCCTCTCTCTCCTCTCCTTCCCTCCCTCCTCTCTCTCTCCTCTCCTTCCCTCCCTCTCTCCTTTCTCCCTCCCTCCCTCTCTCCTTTCTCCTTCCCTCCCTCCTCTCTCCTCTCCCTCCCTCCTCCTCCTCTCCTCCCCTCCCTCCTCCTCCTTCCTCCACATCCCTCCTCCTCCTTCCTCCACATCCCTCCTCCTCCTTCCTCCACATCCCTCCTCCTCCTTCCTCCACC